>NC_079366.1:4556816-4876538 GCF_021018895.1 Seriola aureovittata | reverse complement strand
CTTGATTTACTTTGCACTTAACAAATGGATTGTATTATATATTTTAGTGTAGAAATGGTATGATATGGCGAATATCTTGGCTGAGTCTACGCCCTTTTTTTCTCAAGTTTCCCCTTTACTCTTCTATCATCATTTCAGAGCTCAGGTAGAGCGGCACCATATAGTTTTTGAACGCACGTTATCATCTCATCTGAAGACTGATAGAATTTTTATTGTTTATTTTCTAGTTGTAGTGAATATTCAGGGCTGTTGTGACGGAACATACCTTGTCTTCATAATAAATATTGTTTATATAATAAATACCTTCGGATCCCTTTTGCTTCCTTGGTTGGACGGGAACCCGGAGCGTGTCGAACTGCACACATCATAGACTCAAGGCAAGTTTGGATCCCAGGATTGCCTCTACAACATGTGTTTTGATTTTATATGCACTTTTATTCCATATATGGATATTCAATATATGTACATATATTACCTTTGCGTATGGGACTGACCAACCACTGAGGTCAAAGGTGACTGTCCCCAGTGGTCCACACCTATGTAAGTCATGATGGCAAGTGTGAGCACCAGTGAAGATAGTTCCACCTGCTTGTGTCCTGTAAGAGCCAGGCTCAGATTTCTGTCAGTGAAAACAGTTGAACTGAACCATGATCTTCACTTCAGGAAATGTGCTTTGCACGGAGAATGTTTTGTTGTCCTTGTCTTGTTCTTTTCTCTACCTGCTCACTGCTACTAACCAAGATCAGAGGTGAAAGGCCTGACTACTGCACCCTGAGCAGTACAGTATTATTGTGACTTCCACACACACACATACACACAGGGAAGAGAGGAGAACATTCCACAACGGCAAAGAGCCGGGCGGCATGAACATCCTGAGGAAACAACACTCACTTCCTGGCAAATTAAGCCAAGCCGACGGCTGCTCGGGGTGATAACCACCGCTGGCTGACCACTGAGTGGCTGAGGTAGAGCACCACCTCAGTGTCTGTCCCCGCCCAACACATCCATCCATCTGCTTCATCCAGATTAGTCACAAGTCAGTTCACCTCTAGGACAGCCAGCAGCATCAGGAGCCCCAGTGTTCCTCAGACAGGATGGGCCTCCTACTACTGCTCACTTCCTTGCTCCTGTCGCGCTGTAAGACTTCTGACCTTTTACCTTCTTCTGCAGGAACTCTGTGGATTTCTTCATTTTGGGAGATGAGTAGATTTGTCTCTAACCTGGTGCTTTCTTATCTTGTTCCAAGACTTCCATCCAGGGATCGTGGTGGATGCACAGCAATGTAAGTAGAATGTTTTCTGCAGTGTACATATATCAGTAATACATTCATCTCTACAATGAACTTAGATTTGCGTAGTGACAGTTGATTGAATATCTTCCACGGGACTGTCATTGGATGCAGGAGAGCCAGTGTTTACGGAGCATCATTATTTTACTTTTCATATGAGCAAAGTTCTTGGGCTTTGAGTTTGGAGATTTTTCAATTCGCTGTCTGTCGGCCACTAAAAGACAGAGATATATGGTCAGTAAATTGACACAGTCCTGTTTGTTATCAGAACTTTCTCACCACTGGTGTCTGATACAGTGGAAAAGTTGTGGCAGGAAGTGTCACACGCCTCCCTGTTGGTGATGGAAGGCATGAGTCAGTCCGGATCAGCTGTAATGAAGAGTGTGAGTTGGGGCCAACTTATCAGGTGCAGGCTGGAGCCTAAAACCTTCTTTTTATGGCTTTTTCTTTCCTATCTCATCGATCATCTTTGTCCCTCAGGGGTCCTGATTGTTTCTTTAACCTGTGTTTATTTAATGAGATATGGGCTCATATTACCTCTTTGGACCTTTAACTGTTGTAACCATCTAAGTAAAGTAGTATAGATGGGAAATGCCTCTTTGGTGGATACACACAGTTTGGGAACAACTGTTTTAATCTGTAATAATAGACTGCATTTCATAAATAAGTTTTTTAATGTAAAACCTTTATTTGAATAGTAATCATAGCTATCAGAAATTTTGTGGAGTAAAAATAAAAAGTAGCATAAAATGTAAATACTCAAGTAAAAAAGGAAATCAAAATTGTACTTAACTCAACATGTACCCACCATGACCCACACATTGTATCAAGAGCCTGTAGCAAATCTCTGCCCTGCACGCCTGATTTCTCTCATCACCAGCCTGCCAGGTCCCCTGTGTGGCCCGTTTGTCTAACAAAGTGCTTTCCCTGCCTTTCTCCAGGTTTGTTTACTTCCTCACAACAACCCACTCTGAGTCACAACAGCAGCCTGTTGTCTCTCGTACTCGACCATATGGGTGATGTGTCGGGGAGGCTTGACGTACGTGTGCAGATGCTTTCTGTCCTCTGGTTACACTGCGGAAAACTAAACTGATGGCACTTAAATGTCACTTAAATGTGCCTTACTCTCTGGATGCACGTGATACTGAGGACCAGACTTCTTGCAGAAAAGCAAAGGTTATCCTAAAAGACAAATGTTGGTTCTTTAGTCTTGGACAGTCACTTTTATTCATGAACAAATATTTCCTGTGAATCATTCATTAGATTTCACCTCTTAGTGCTTGTGAGTCTCATTTTGGGCTCAGTTCAGGTGATTATCAAAGCGCTGTATTCATTCCAGAGACAATGAGGCTGAGAATTAAAAAAAACATCCTGAAAGAAAATGATTAATAACCATGATTAGACTGAAAATGTTTATTCAGGAGAAGAAAATGAGTGACTCATGAGGATCCAGAAATGAAAGAACAATACAAGCATTGTTTCTTGTATGAGTGTCACGTGCAGAGAGGATGCTGACAACAGTATGATGACACTCCATTGCAATGCATTAGCTTCCTGAGTGCTAAGCTTACATTCAATTTTATGGCAACTGTTGAAATTCCAGTGTTGGTCGTTTCAAATATGCCTCAGAAATTCTGCAGAAGTTCAGTCCTTGTGAATATTAACATCTGGACTCTTGATTTATTCAGAATTATAGTAATCACCTTATACATGTATGTATAAGGCAGATGTTTCAAATGTCTGACTTCACAGGGGATCCAGATGAACATAGAAATAGACTCCATAGAGATGTCAAGAAAAGGACTCCAGATCCACAGTGAAAGTTTCAGCAAATACAAAATAAACAGTGGAAAAACTTGCTTAAGTTGAAAGTGGCTGACACTAGGCAGAGAGCAAATTCTTTGACCTAGTCTTGTATCTAAGTCTAATCTTTTTTTTTGATTCACTCCCTAGCATTCACGATAAGAAACACCACCCTGTCCATTGAGCCCAGTCCTGATGTGACTCGGGGCACCAACGTGACTTTGAGATGTAAGGCCATGGTCAGCAGCTCGGGGGAAGAGGCGCTGAGGCGTGAGTACACTATATACAAGGGCAGCAACAAGGTCTACACCAAGAACACCAGCACATCGGAGGATCTGCTGTACCTGCTGCCCGATGCCAGAGTCTCCAGCACTGGGAAATATAAGTGCAAGATCAACATCATGGGCAAGGAGATGACCAGCGAGCCTAAAAAACTCACAGTAGAAGGTTAGTTGGTTTTTTTTAATGGACATGGTATTAGCTGCATGATTTGAGATGTTCAGGTGACTTTGAATGAGGATGAGGTTAATAGGCTACAATTGGAAGTAATTTTTATTTCAAAAGTACTAGAACAGTCTTTAAAATGCGTTACACATTTTTGATAAGATCTGGGGGTTTTTAGCGAAATTACTGTAATTAATAGCATACAGTCATGATTCTAAATCTCACATCTGCATGATCCAGAAATTATTTTAAATTTTATATGACTGGAATGACGTTGGGTGCAACAGCAAGATGGAGAACTTCTTTAACGTGATAATTGTTTCAGTGCCATCTTCTGCCAACTTAGTTTTTTTCCAGCTGTATCAGAATAAATTTGAGCACGTCTTAAATATTGGGTTTCCAGGCCTGTCAAAACCAGTTCTCCGATTTAACAAGGAGGTGGTCAATGAAGAGGAGGAGGTAATCGCCACGTGTACAGCGCCCGGCGAGACAGGCTCCATTTTCTTCCGGTTCTACCAGGACTCCAAAGAAATCCGGGAGGGTGAGGGCAGCTCCAACCAGTTTGAAGCCAAGTTTACCTTCAGCAAAGTTGGCATCCAAAAAATTCATTGTGCCTATGCTGTGATCATAATGCCAGACTCCTTCAAGTCTAAAGAAAGCAACCATGTCGATGTTTCAGTCAAAGGCAAGTAGTGTTTTAAAATAATAATACTACTACTATTTCTACTTTTCAAAGAATTGGACCAATCTCAGGGCTTTTCCTTCACTGATTTTGTCTCCTTAGAGCTTTTCACCACACCAGTTTTAGAGATTTTCCCTCAGTCCAATATCTATGAAGGAGACCATCTCAACATCTTGTGCACCACCAGAAACCGTCTGGACAGCTCTGAAGAAGTCCACCTCTATCTGAGCCATGGGACCAAGCTTCTTAGCAGTGGCGAAACCAAAGTCAACCACAGCGTGGTCGCACTGGCAAAGGACCCCGGAGAATTTGAGTGCAGACAAGAGATTAAAAAAGTATTCAAAGTCATCACAAAGACAATTTCAGTGACTGGTGAGTGAACAGAGGAAAGATGGCCTGCGTGTTCACTTGTTTGTGGAATGTTTATGGTTTTCATCTTAAAAATGTTGACGATTTTAGGCGTTAACTCTATTCTTATAGGGAGACCACATCTATGGAGCAAAATATAGTAAAAGTCAAAAACATAACTCCTATAAATAGCCTAATATTGTTGGTTCAATAATGAAAATTAAGTGTAAAAAGAATTCAGTTGCTTAAAAAAAAAAAAGAAAAAGCTTTTGCTTTTCTTTTTTTAATATAATTCACATATTTATCTCTCAGTGGCTCATTTCATACAAAGCTAGCTGACTTGTTTTCAAGCACTGGCTTGCCAGTTAAATGCTTTAGCTCCTGCTTCAAGAGTGTGTACTGTGGTGCTGCAGCAGTATACAGTACAGAGTATGAGCTGATTAACATAATGAAGCTAACTAGCCACATAGTCCTCTTGATTGCTCCACACACACACACACACACATACATTCCATTTGAGTTATTTCATTAACAAATATTATTTATTCAATTTGAATTTATTATTATGACAATCTTCAATCAGCATTTACACTATTAAGTGATATTGGTGCAGATGATGACTTGTCGTCTTTATGTTTTTTTTTTGTTTTTTGTTTTTTTAAATCTATCCACAGAGCTATTCTCAGCACCTACTCTCACCATCTCTCCTGCTGAAATCTTTCAAAGGGAAAATATGAAACTAACCTGCAAAAGTGGAAGCTATGCCTCTGAAAGACTTAATAGGGAAGAGCTGACTTACACTCTTGAGCCGCCCAACAGCCCACTGAGCCCCATCGGCCCTGGAGTATTTTCTGGCAGGGCTCTGCTGAATGATTTCAACTATACCTGTGTAGCTCGAGCCAAGGGCATCGTGAAACACAGTGACACCCTGACTGTACGCCCTAAAGGTGAGCCCTCTTTCAGATGTAAATGTTAATACACAGATTAAGAGCGGACTTACTAGGTACCTCATTACATAACTATGTCATACATTTTACATGTCGGCCTCATGTCTGAATACACCTGTGTCTTCACATAAAAGTCACAATGGCAATCTTTCTTGGGCAGATTAACATAAAGGCTTCAACATTTTGGGAAATATGCCATGTTGCTAAAAGATTGATGAGAAGCTTGATGCCATTCTCATGTGTGCCGGCTAAATATTAAACTAGAACCAGGGCGTGGCTAGATTAGTTTAGCATAAAGTCTCGTAACAGCTGGCTTGGTACTCTCCAAAGTTTTTTTAAAAAACTAAGTGAGTTACAAGAACCACTAAGATTTATTCATAATTATATCTCATTTTTTATTCCATAAAAAATGACAAATCACAGTTTTAAAGAGGATTAGGCTAATGCTAATGCTAATGCTAAAATAAGCTTGCCTGCTCCACATTCAGCACGCAGGTACCAGAGCAGGATTGATCTTTTAAGCAGAGAAATATTTTTCCCAGAGTAAGAAATATACACAAGAAGGAACAAATCTATGTCTTGTTCACGTAATAGTGAGCAATTTTAAGGGTTAGCATTAAATTATCATCTCTTATGCACAGAATGAATAAAATCACTAATAAAATCAATAAACCATGAAACATGCAAAAGAGATGGTCATAAATTGCTGAGATTTCTGAGACTCTTCTCATGTCAGATCAGTCTATAAAACAGAAAAAAAACGTCTTGCAACCACATCATTGTTAAGACCGTCTCTTTTTTTCCGTTTTTATTAATCCCATGGATGTATGACGAAATATCCAAGAAGATTAAAAATAACATGTGACTAAATGGTAATTAAATCCCAAAATAAAGCAGCTACGTTGAAAGCTTATGTTGCTCCGCACAAACTGGATGTGTAAGTAGGCAACTGTTGGCAAAGGTTACTATAACAAAATCATTTTTTTGTGTACTTTTAAGTTTTTTGAGTTTTGAGTTCATAGATTTTTAAAAATCTATAATTTTACTCTTACTTGTGTATTTTTATCTCAAGCATTGTACTTTGTTGTACTTGTACAAAGTCACATTTCTACAGAGTAAACATGTGAGACTGAGCACGAATGAGTATGAGCACTGCAGCAGAGAAGAAGCTGTTGACAGAGCTCCAGGCCTAGCAGTTTATTAACAATACAGAAAATGCACAGCAATGCAAGAAAATTAAGGATGGGGACACTGGTGACCACGTGGCAATTATGACCCAAATCAAACACACACACTATGTGTGTGCATGACAGATAGGTGCATGCTGGGTCTGGATAAATGTTAAATGCTCACAGTGGATCCTTGAGCTGTAACTTCTACTTTAACTTCAGAGCTTCTTCTGGCAGACTGGACTGGTTATATTTTATTATTATTTATTATTATCATTATTATTATCCATAAACAGAGAAACTGGTTATATATTTTTAGTATTATTATTATTTATACTTACAAACAGAGAGGCTGAGTGGATTTATTATATTTTGTATTGAGAATTACCAAGCAGAGAAGTTGAACCTAGGGCAGAGGGTGGAGACTACATGAAGTGCACTGCTCACAGAATGACGGTCAGACCGGTGAGAACAACAACAAACTCAATGTTGTAACTTACTGTACTAGTTGGTAGGAAGTGGCAGCCAGTTTGATTTATGTAGCTTAAGGATCCCATACTATATAAAGGTAGATGATGCCTGTTTTTATTATAAAGCGGGTCTAGGTTCTATATTAATAATGTAAAAGTATCAAAGCACTCAGTCCACAGAGAAATGCACACAGCCTGTATTCAGAAACTGAGCCTTAAAACCAGCCGTCAGGACTTCTGTAACTTTGTGATGTCACAACAAAACAGTCACTTATCTCAGCTATGCCCCAAGCCCCGCCCACCTGGACCCACCATCCAACCTTGCAGGATTTGGTTTCTGAGTGTTTACCTGAAATCTGCTGTATTTGTAAATGATCACTCAAAAAACAGACCTGTTGTTGCTGGAGCTCGGGAGAGAAGCCTGAGAGAGGAGATGTAAAATTACACTGAGATGGTTTTTGGTGCTTAAAACTACAAATATCTTCTTATGGAAATCAAAACACCAGATAAGTGTAAAATATGGGAACTTTAATACAGCTTGACAGTGCTGATCATGGACCCCCATTCTTTTTATTTATTGTTGGTCATTTTTGTTTAATTATCTGAGTTTTGTCCTTTTTCCAGTTAATTCCAGTAAGAATGTAGAGAAGTGCTTGTATAATTGTGATACTCAGTTGTATGCACAGGCTGCAAAGTGTCTGTCTATAGAGATGGAATATTGTTGGTTTGAAGATAAGGTCTTCGCTTGATGTAATGTCATATTTATATTCTAACCATTTAACTTAATAGTTCTATTATATGACATTATTATCACCGTATAACCTTTTATTTTTAAACCTTCCCCTTTTTAAAATTGTAAAGCGGTAAACAGAAAACAATATTTTTCCTTTACATCACTATACTTTTCAACTCACCACTGTTCTCCAAGTATTGTGTAAGCATTGTGTCTCTTTTCTTTTCTATCTGTAATGGTATCTGAATAAAGTAGTGCGTGGGCATACTGTAAAATATACTTAAAATATACCTCAACAAAAGCATGAGTTTAGCAAGGTCGTATCCTCCATGTCTGAACAGAGCTTTTGTTTTTGAGTGATATGATTTGTCCACAGGGGCTCAATGTGTTTTCTCTTTCTGTTTCTTCTCTTTAGTTTCTGTGTCCATTCCAAAGATCTCAGTGTATGGCAAAGCGATCCTAGGACAACCCATCCACATCCACTGTCACTCAGAAACTGGCAGCTTGCCGATCAACTACACCTTGATAAAGGGTTACGAAGTGCTGAACATAACCACTGTCAAGGATCCCAATCAGAAAGCTCTCTTCAAAGTCACCATCGTCAAGCCAGAGGAGTTAAACAAGTTCATGTGTGAGGCTGAGAATAATCACAAGAAAGGCGAGCTCAGTGGAAGACTCAACGCTGCGGTTGTAGGTAAATATTCAGACAAATATGTTTAAATGTTTTATATGGTTCAATAAATCCTCATCAATCAATAGATTACCACATGTAAAAAGTCTTGATGAGCCATGGCAGAGCCATATCAGCTTTATAAAAGGGTGTGAGCCACTACAGACACCTAAAAAAGAAAATCTCATCTTAAGGTCTGGTTTTTAGTTGTTATAGAGCTGTTAATGATCAAATTGACTTTTTTCTGATCACCTGAACAAACCTCTCCCCCATTTTGGCTTAAAAGTTGAATTCATTAAAATCCAAGTTCATTCCTGACCTTTATACACAATATTTTATTGTGTAATTTAATTCATCCAAAACACTTTCCCGAAATTCTACAGAAATCATAAATGTGGTGAGGGTGTCTGATTAGGTTATGTTTTAAGGACACCATAAAAAACAGTGTGGAGTGATCTTATCTCTCCTCCGTGTTTTCCTCTTAGAGCCTTTGAGCGACCTGACTCTGACCATCATCCCCAACCCATCAAAAGTCTCTGAGGGAGAGGATCTCTATCTGATTTGTGGTACTAAAGGCACCCCACCAGTCACCTTTAAGTTGTACCGCGTTGGCACCAAAGCACCGCTGTTCACCAACACCTCTCAACAGAATAACACAAACTTCCGGGTCCCCAATTTGTCCAAAGAGCACAGTGGCAAATACTACTGCGAAGCCATCAACCCCGCCAACAACCTCGTCGTCAGTGAGAAGATCGCCATAGAGGGTAAGACTGATGAGTATTTATGCTCAGTAGAAACCCCGCCTGCTCCAGACCCGTTGTTCTGTGATTGATCCTGACCTCAAGTATGCAAAAGACTTTTCCCTGCGCAGCCAGTACATCAGCTGCCCAGATCTTAGCTACATTTAGCTAACAACAAGCACAAGCTGTGTTTATCAGTGTGATCTCAAAACTTTTCTCCTTTTTCTTTGGCTACGATCAAAAAGGTCAAGTAATATCCTTTATTAACCATTTCTCATTTACCTTGATGGAAAACATCATGAAGTCAAGGAAGGATGTGAAGGAGAATTGAGAAGGACTTAGGCAGTGCAGAGACTACCTGACTGCATTACCCTAAGCTTTTTCTTTTCTTTTTTTTTAACCAACTTTATTTATAACACATGCACGATAAATACTCCTTTTGTAACCACAAACACAAAACAAAAAGAAACTGAAATGTTGAAATAAGACAACATGAAATAAATATTCAAGTAGAGGAAGTTGAGCTGTTATAATAATAATTCAATAAAAATAAGCGAGTAGGAACCAGACTGAATTATATTCAGACATAAGTAGGCTATAAAGAGTTTTGACTTTTTTATACATTTGTGAAGTAGAGAAAATGTATTTTTAGTGCAGTGAAATGACATTTATGTATAGATTGTTATGATGATGATAAAGATGATATGCTTGTTCTTCATGATGACTGCTAAGTGGATTTGAAAGCAAAGAAATCCATGTCTATGGATTTCCATAAGTTTTGGATCGTGTCATTTATGTTTGTCTGCCATTGTAAAACTACAATTCTATATCATTTTAAATATCGGTGCTTCAAGGAATTGTGGGACGGCATTTTTTCCTTGCCTTTCATAAAGGAAAGTACAGTGTTTCCTTTGCAAAAGGAGATAAGATAGGAAGCACTGAAGCTCCTTTCCTTCTCATTCTTTATCATGGCTGCTGCTTAGATATTTCCAGGTCACTTCACTCAGTGAGGAACTTTCCTAAGCAAAAAATACTTTTTGACCGCAGCCTTTGTGTCTTTTCACAAAACACAGCCCTACAGCCTTGGGATAGAAGCTAAAATATTTTCAACTCATATGGACACATCTTTGCCTCAGTCCGTCTGCCATCTTCTATTGAGTTTATATGCACTGTGCTGCTTCTAGATTTTGCTTTACAACCAGTCTGAACAAAGTTGGCACTGCACTGTTTGTCCTTAAAAATTTAAAGATTACAATAAGGACAAGGAGAATTCAAGTTATCTGGGGTTGCATTTCGGTAAAGTCAAGGGACTTGCGAAATAGATAGATAGATAGATAGATAGATAGATAGATTGATTGATTGATTGATTGATTGATTGATTGATTGATTGATTGATTGATTGATTGATTGATACTTTATTTATCCCCTAGGGGAAATTCATGAATTTTATATTTTGATAATTTAAAATATAAATTAAAACCAGAATTACTGGCTCATGGTTGTATGCCTCCACCACTCAGACTATTTTCAGGTTACATCCCTATCCAGAGTCATCAGCCTCCAAAATCTAATCAGTTCATCCTTGAGTCCAAGTGAACATTTATACCAAATCTGAAGAAGTTCCTTAGAGGCATTACAGAGATATTGCGTTCACAAGGACAAAACCGTGTTTTGTGAGGTTACACAACAATATGCCTCCAGCTCTGGCTGTCAGCGGCGTGGAGGCATAATAAGATAAACAAGAGTCTACAGCCACACTAACGGCTCTGTGAGGCTCCTGTAAGCTAAATGCTAACTTGAGCGTGCTAACATGCACACAACGAAAATGCTAACCTGCTTAACAGGCATAATGTGTAGCATGTTCACCATCGTAGTTTAGTGTGTTAGCATTTAAGATTTGCTAATTAGCATTAAACACAAAGTACATCTGAGGCTGATGAGAATATCATTATTATTAAATGAATCAAAAGGTTGGACAAATAAAAAACTGGGTGACTGGATGACGGCACTGGATTAAAAGTTAAGGGTTCATACTGCTCTAGCAAGGTTAAAAATTCAGGTTTCTAACAAATACGCAGCAAAAAAGAAAGTTGTTGCTTGTATGCTATTTTGACCTCTTTTTTCTATATTTTTAGTCTTTTTTTAGGTCTGCTTCTCTGCCTCTCTGTTTTGAACAACCTCTGTCATCATGTCCCATTTTATTCTTTTCTTGTTTCCCGTTGTGTTTCTGTTGTGTCGCTGACTTTCCCTCTCTTCTTTGTCTCTGTGTTTCTGCCTCTACAGTACACCTGGCGTTGTGGAAGAAAGCAGTGATCGGGGGGGTTTGTCTACTAGTGGTGTCGGTGCTGGCGGTGGTGTGTGTGCTGTACTTCAAATCCAAGAGAGGTAGAGAGACCTATAGTCCTCCAGCAACTCAGGCCTCTTATGTCTAAATATGTATGAAAACCTTCTTCTGCCTACATCTTCCTGCTCCTCTCATCTCTCCTCTCTAATTGTAGGTAAAAGAGAAGGAGCCGCTGAATTGTCAGTGTGAGTTGGCTCGATTACTTGCTTCCTCTGAATGTGACAGAAGTACTGCAGAAGTTAGTGACAGTGTAGATCTACTTTTATTAGCTGGCTTGGATGGCTGGTGGTCTATGATAGCGTTATATCTCTGTTATTTATGGCCTTTAAAGAACCATCCTGATCATTTTGCATGTTTGCACTGTAAAAAGCACAGAGATTTCATATTACTACAACCTTTTTTTAGAAGTTTTTAGACTGAATTCTCACCTTCCAGGCAGTAACTACTTGAATATTAGCATGATATTAAGATCAGCTTTTGTAAACTTGAAACTTGCTTGAGATAGGAGAAGACTCATAGTTTGTGGTTTGTTAATGACACTGACAATTTGAGAACAGGCTGTTGAAACATCTCATTCAAAAACTAGTTGCCTGGCAACCTCACAGTGATGAAAAGACTCCAGGTCGCGGCCAAAAATAGTCACCTCTGTAATCTGTAAAACAGACATTTTATACTTTAGCCTGTGTACAGATTAAACAAATGACACATAACATGTCACAACAGGTGGTGGTAGGTTAATTTTGTTACCTTTGGACAGACCCAGGCTAGCTGGTCACCCCTGTTTCCAATCTAGGCTAAGCTAAAATAACCCTCTCCTGACACCTAGCTTCATTTTTGTGAGAGTAATATTGATCTCCTCATGTAACATTCAGCTAGAAAGCAAATAAGCGTATTTCCCAAAATGTCAAACTATTCCTTAAGATTAGAAAGTAACACGGTAGTAATTTGTGTCATTCGCATTAATCTCCCACAAGATGAATTGTCCTTGTGTCTGGGCAAACCAGGGTGAGACAGAAAACTCCCAGAATTCCTCTTAAAACAAATTGCGTTGGTTGCCATTTCCCTGAAGAGATGTCTCTGGACACCTCCAGCAGACAAAGGGGAACACCAGTGTAGAAATTGCAGGAAAATAGTGACGGATAATATCTTTCGTTTGCTGCATGAATGTGTGCATCTTTTTATTAACATATCAAAAGACATAAAAACATGGAATTGCCCCCAAACCAGAAAAAAAGTAGAGTACTTCACCTGGAACGGCCTTCTTTCTTAAAGTGACCGTGTCACCCTATTGACGGACCAAACACCAGGGAGAACGCAGAATAACCTTATGCAGAGAACATACAGCACAACAAACTACTAATTATGGTAAATTATATACATAGAGTCCGCTACAACAGAACACTTTAATCCCAAGAGGGGATTCAGTAGATAGCAGATAAAAGTAAGACTGTTATCTCTTATCGCGCTACAGTGCTAGCACCCAGTAATATACTGCACATTAGTAGAGCTAAGTTAATTGTTGTAGTTATTGTTATATGCTGTACAGTAGTGTGTAGGATTGTATTTTGGTGTTAAAGTAGAGTTACTCTAACTGTACATTAAATATACAGTATGTACACACAAAGGTAGAAGTCTGTTGTACAGTACAAAAAAAGCGTTTTTGGCAGAATAAAAGTAAAAAACAAAAGGAAAGGAAACCAAAAAAGCATAAAAATTCCCAAACTTTAAAGGTACCATGTTGAGTTTTTAACCACTTGTGGCACTATGGAGCAGTGTATTGATGATTGAATCACTTTTTTGTTTGTATGTTGTGCACATGGGGTACGTTCCCACCATGCTATTTAATTAATCTACGAGTGGTAGTATTGCGCCAAGAAAAGTAGCAGTTGGTTGCATTATGGCATTTAGTAGCGTATTACTTGACTCCACTGCTGTCCCAGCTGACCTTATTTTCACCATTTCTCAGAAAGCCATCGATGGCTCTTGTAACAGTGCCATGACACAGAGGTTTTTTAAAACAGCAACAGGTAGCTTGGTTTTACTTTTCTCTAGTGTACTACTGTCCTCGTCATTATATTAACAACCATTAGTCATTTCCCATGCCTCAACAGTCATTGCATGTTTCCTATTGTATCCACAGTATATGTTCTCTATCCCATCATCTATGTTCTAATATGCATGAAGAGGTCATGTGGTGGTGACCGGGCTCTCTTTGTTTATGTAACTGTCCACGATGCTGTAGATATCCTCTTCAAGTTTACATGCATGCACAGTGTGTGTATGTGTGACCATACTGTCTTTGTCTCTGACTTTTTTGCATGTACATTGTGTTTGTGTCTATGTATTGCAGCGGTAGGAACAGTAGGATGGATTTTTTTTAGAATACAGTTGCTGTAGAAAGTAAACTCTCCAAGGTACAAGATGCTTTAGTATCATAGTACATGGCATTGATTGTCAATTGTTGCAAACCGCTTAGAGCGCCCATTATCATCTTCTTCCAGGCGCAGCGCCACTCTATGATGGCATGGAGGGGAGAGTGACCAATGGGACACGAGATAGCGTGGCGTCGCTTCCCACTGACATCAGCAAAAGGAGCAGCTACAGTACCCCAGCCACAGTTTAGAGATGCCCTGCAGTGGGAGGGACTTGAATTCAATAATTTAAAAAAAAACTTTCAAGAGCAAAGAAAAAGAAGTTCTAAGAAAAGACTTTGAAGACAAAAATGTAAAGAAAACAGTGTACAACCCAGTGTTGAAGGATTTGGTGATGAGTTTTCTCAGTGAAAAGGAGGGGCACTTTTATGATGAGATATAAACCAGGACCCGCTGCTCCCTCTCCCCTCCTCCTGCAATCTAGATGGCCTTTGATTTTACAATTAACATTACTGTCTTTGTCACCTGTGTCTGTGATTGCATGCCATTTTTTGTTGCAACTGCTCTATTTGTCTAATGTGCATGTATAAAGAAGCTTGGTGACAGATTAATTTGTATACATTTTATCACCATCACAGGAAATGTGTGTATATATTTTTGGTTGATCCCTTGACTGACTGGAAGAGACGCTTGTAGAATAAAGATGTTGGTTTTATTTAGAAGTGTGTCACTACCATTCATTTTGCTACAGCTTCTGCATGCTATTCTAAATTCATATGTAGTAAAAACTATTCTAATGCAAAAACATGCTAAGTCCAAGAACGTGTTTGATATTATCATGCATTAAATGTTCTATTTTGTTTTGAATGGTGCAACCAACCCTCACTGCAGGTTCAAGACAAGAATACCAACATAATATGAAGTTGATTCATTTCCTTAAAAAGGAATGCACAACAGAGACTTGCTTGAAAAGCTGAAACAATGGAGTCTGCAAGAAACTTCCTCTGTTGGCACAGAGCAGGCTGAGGGGGTCAGTGATAAAACTGGTGGTGTTGGGGAGGGTGGAGCTTATTTTGTTTCAGGCCAAACAAGTTTGAATGCATGCAGCAGGTGGAGGAAATTAATCATATGAGCGTTAGTTGAGATGTGTGTAAGATTACATTACCAACTGGGAAGTTGTTTTTGCCAGAACTTATTGTGTAGCCGTTGCTGAATTAACAACCTATTGTGCACAAGGCAGTGGAAGATTTCTGCGTGTACCAAATGAAGACTTGAAAATGTGTTCCTTTGTTACTGGTTTTATAACAAAGCCTGGAAGCCTAGAGATATCACACAAAAAGTGTCTCTCATCTTTCCTTTGCTTTTACAACAGAATATAGTCTTGATATCTGACCTTTGTTCATGTAAAAATAGTTCAAGATTTTGGGAAAAAAGCTTACTCACTCTCTTGCTGAGAGTTAGATGCGAATATTGATACCACTCTCGAGTCAAACTGTTTAGCATGAAATTGTTAGCTTAGTTTAGCTTAGCATAAAGACCAGAAGGGGAAAACTGTTAGCCTAACTCTGTCCAAAAGTAGCAAGTCTGTCATTTTTTCAGTTCAGTTTCTGTATTAATTTAACAAACAAGTTATAACATGGTATTTGGCACAATTTAGAGGTGCTGGTTGGTAGACAGAGCTAGGCTAGCTTTCCCCTGTACCAGTCTGTATGCTAGGCTAAGCTAACCAGTGGCTAGTTGTATAGCTTCATATTTAGCAGACAGATTTAAGACTGGTATTGTTCCTCTCATCTGATCCTCAGCAAGGATGCAAATAAGTATATTTGCCAAAAAGTGAAACAATTTCTTAAAGAATTATCCAAACATGTAAATGTAAAGTGATATTAATACCTGTAGCTCTATAATTGTCATTATTTTATTGTTAATTACTTAAATTAAAGGAGCTATTTGTTATGCTGTTGCTACATAGCCAACGTTAGTGTTAACAGCTGTTTACCAGTCGTGCCAAGAGCTTTAGCTATGATTGCATTTATAAGCATGAGGTTATAATGCAGACTCTAGCATACTCCCTCAGGACAGACTGGACTCTATGGGGACTTAGTGTGGTTAGACAATCCGGCCGGACCAGGGCTAGCTGGTTAGCATGCTAATTTCTGTAGAAGAAAAGAAGTGATAGAAATAGAAGCAAAACAAGAGTTAACATTGAAGTTGCTTTCCACCGGTGGAGACAACTCTTGGCAAGTAAAGGAATGAAGCTTGATGCTGAACTTGCAACGTTTCTTCTAGACTGGTGAGTAAACAGCTGTTAATGCTAATGCTAGCTGTGTAACAACAGCCAAACTTACAAATAGCTCCTTTGAGGTATATATGTCTTTATTCTGATCTGTATCGGTGCAGATTTTTTTAGACCTTAATTCAAGTCTTGCTTTGGTCTTATGACCTGATGTCTGTCTTTCTGTGTCTTACAGTGAGGGGGGTCCGAGCTGCAGTCAGTGTGTGGAGTGAGCGACCACCTGAAGCAGGTGAGCAGTGCTTGTGATACAGTTTCACTGAAAATGTCTTACAGTCCCTTGTAAGTGTATTTGACATGGCTAACATTTATAAATCGGTACCTGCGAGATGATTTTGGTTTTAATGTATCTTCTCTGCTTTGCTACAAAAATAATTTAAAAAAATAAAATAAAGTTGTTGTATAAATGTTAAATACCACTGGGTCTATTCTCATAAAAATATGAAGCTATTTCTTTTTGTGTGAACTTATCACATGAAGTCATGGTGACTTGATCATTTGTCATTGTGATCAACAGGAATTCATGATACATCCTGCAGTAATTGCATGCATTTGTTAAATCATCCTGAGTCATATAGCACTCCTTATGTATGATTTTGAAGAGGGGAAGGGGAGGGATAAAAAGTGTTTTATGATTATTATAAGATAAAACAATTTAATTAAAGAACATCTTTAGGCTTCTCTCAGTAGTAACATAGTCCAGCTTAAAGTGTAAGAAGTTCCCAAAGTGGTAAAGTACCTTAAAGCACAGCTAAAATTAAAACCTTTTAAAAATTTTGGATAAAGAAAGTACAGAAAAGAAAAACAGTATTTTCACAAAACAATCCCAACTTAAGGTTCAACAAACAGCTCTTATCAGCACTTTAAAATGTCCTGCTCAACAGTGAATAGTTTATTCGCTTGTCATCGAGATTGCTCTGTTGGCATACAAGCTCAGCAACTGTATTTATATCATCCATAGCACTTTTAGGACTTCTCATCCATGTTGTTTTAAAAGTTAAGTGTAAAGGTTCATTCTTGATCATGAAAATTGGAGTTTGACAAAACAATCTGTAGCACATATGGTTGAAAGCTCCAGAAAAGGCAAGCAAGTGGACCCTGAGATGGGATTGTTTTTCTCTGACCTATATTTCCAAAGAACTTAATATGAAGTCATGCAGCGGGTTTAGTGTGTTTCACAAGGAATTTTGATCATGTACTCGATGCAGCCAATGACGAGGTGAGCAGTGTGGTGTCCAGCGAGCCTGATGTGGAGTACACAGAGGTGGTGCATCCCCAGCCAGCAGATGCTGTCAGAGGTGAACAATTTACACTCAGACACACAAACAAAATGTGTTGACTATCTTTTTTCTGCCTATTCAGTTTCACACGCTCCAAACCCAATGATGACTTTTTTTCCCTCTATTTTTCAACCATTCTGCTTATTCTCTCCCTCTATTTCAAACCACCACACTAAAACCATTTATCTCTGCGTTGTCCACATTCCTATATAGTTGATAAGACAGTCCAGCACTTCCTGGGAGGGGCCTAATTACCCATAATTAATACATCTCCACGTTGTTGTAACTGTAGGGATAACTGCTGGGATTTCCAAATCCACTGTAGATCTTATAAACAGGAAGGGTTGAACTAACTGCCAGGCTGGTACTGGCCCCCTCTTCTTTATCGTCGTGTGCTCAAGGTCCCAACCGGCCAGCGATCATAGTTACAGAATGTGACACAAACCGCCTATTTTTAGGTTTTTCTTCATGACACATCAAAAACAGACAGTATCTACTAAATTTTGCCTTTTGATGTTCAAGCAGGCTAATGTGTTGCTTTTTACGTTAACAGTCCCACTGAGAAAAGGCACAGACACAGTGTACAGCGAGCTCAAAAACCCTCCACATGGTGAGTTTAATATTAAAGCTGCACCGGTGAATATTTTTATATTAACAATGGATTGAAAGACTACATGTAAACTACATTTCAAAAGAGATTGTTCGTAATGACAAGGCAAGGCCAGTTCATTTATATAGCACCATTCAGACACAAGGCAATTGTGCAGTTGTGCAAAAGTGCTTTACAGAGGCATTGAAACACATTAATAATACAACATAGAGATGACATTAAAATAGAATTTAAAAACAATTTTGAAAAATGGCATAAAGTCATATAAATACGTCATATCAAGATTGCAGAAAATCAGGTAAGAAACCTAGGATACCATTTTAAAAAAGTGCTACAATGATAAAAGATAAATGCAAACATGGTTTAAAGATAAAAAAAGATGTTACTATGTAATATATTGGTAAGCTGCAGCAAATAGTGATCTTTTGAGCCCTGGTTTACATGATTCAACAGTTTCGACAGATCTCAGGGAAAACAAAAAAAAAGCCTGAAGTGAATTATCACCCAACTTTGCTCTTCCCTTTAGCTCTGCAAACATCTTAGCATCTTTCAGCTCATTGTTTCTAGCCACATCAGGCAGCTGTTTACCACTGATAACCTTACCGTACACTACCTGTCCACATAATGGAGCATTTAGCAACTGGTCAGGTATTTTCCATAATTGTAGGGTGCAACCAAAACAAACTTTAAAGGAGAGGGAAAATTCGATTTTTTTAGGTGGTCAGCAACAATGTCGCTCTGTGTCTGTTGCATGAGTAGGGAACTGTTTGCCAACATGTCAACTCCATAAGATGATAATATATCACTGCTGTGTTTTCAGCTCGCTGCACTGCCCCCAAGTTGCAAAAAGTTTAGTTAATGCAGCTTTAAATACTTTCACTGCAACCTGATCGTATAGAGACACTTCTTGATCTTATCAAATATCATTGCCAAGATGAGTTGGAAATGTAACATGTATTACAAATGGAAAGACAGTTTACCCAGGCCAGCTACAGAACAGTGACCATATCCTGTTACTGCAGCAAAGAACTTCCTGTTATTAGAACAGCAGCCAGACGCTGGACATGTCTAACAAGCAGTACATCAGAGTCCTAAAGTTTCCTGTTCAACAGTGAGAAAAGAATCCTGGGTTCAAGAGTGAGAGGGAATATTGATGATAAATGACAGGGACTGAACTTATTGTCTGAAGCCATGTAGTCTATGGCTGAAACACAGGCCAATGAATATAATATATAATGAATAACTCTTAGGTCAGCCAGTGAGTCATCGTAGTACAAACCCAGCCAACACACATGTAATTTGTGATGCTTTTTCCTTCAGGTGCTGCTGGTCATCATGACTATGTGAGTAATTAACTGCATAATCACACTCATGTTCTTCCTGCTCTTTACTATTATTATCATTATACTTCTGTGCCGTTTTGGCTTGGCTGTAACTTGAAAACTGTTTACTGTACATATATCATTCATACACTCTATATATATACAGTATATGTAAAATATACTGTATATAAAAAAAACTCATGCATATACAGTATATGTAAAATATACTGTATATGCATGATTATATACAGTTTTCTGCATTTTCATCATAAGTTGGCATATTTAATTTGATCCCCCAACAAGGTTTTGATTTGCATCCTCTCATACAGTTTAATGCAACCAAAACAATTCATGTCAAAATGTGCTCAATTTTTTTGTTGATGTTGCTGTGACTTTTTCTCATGACTAACTCTTTGAATAATTAAATGACATCTATTGTATTTTATATGACAGCCATTGTACATAGCACAAACAGTGCATCATTACGAGTTATATATTGCATTTAGGTCTATGGAGGCCCATTCGTTTGTGACTGCACCTGTATAAAGTTCAAACCTTCAGTTCCGTATAATGACATTTATAGGTCATACAGTATAATGTATTACAGTGCATGAAGGCTCATTCAGTTCCATTGTATTAATAACTTAGCACCTGTATATACGACAAACACCATTGAAATCACAAAAATTTTTAATTTAGTGCACACTGAGAAACTGTGAATCTCATTATCTCTCAAAGCTCATTATAATGGCATGTACATTTATTAGTATACTGTGATGCATTAAAGCCTAATGTTGAAGTGTTTTAAAGCATCTGTTCACTACCATTACAACTACAACTTGGCCAGTACACTTAGATTAGTGTGTTTTCTTATTCCTATAGTCATGAAAAATGCTACATATCAATGCATCAATGCTACAGGAATTGATTCTCTAGTTAAATCTTTACACTTTACATAGTAACAACTTTCATTTGTAATTTGACCTCTGTGTCATATTTAAAGGGAAAAGTACATAATGTAAGAAGCCTTTTAACCAGACTGATTTTTTGTGTTGATTGAAGTTGATATCAAACAGTCATAAACTTTTACTTCCTATAGTAATAGGACAATAACAATCATAATTTTATAATTTTATACAATAATGTCATGTATGTTTTTTGTATTCTGAATTACTAAAACTATCCTCATGTCCCTGCACTGGTTGTCTCCTGGTCACACTCAACTTCTGTGTTCCAATAATACAGAGCAAAAGGAAACTGCCGTCAAAGTTTCCGGACAAGAACAAAGGCATTTGGGCCAGGGCTTCCTTCCCTATCACCCAGTCAGATCAGCGCTGTGGCCCAGTCAAATTACCTCCAAGCCCATCTCAGTCAGCATACTGTCCCCCAGCAGGCCTTAATCACCACCCCTCCCAACTGCACTGTTTGTCCCTACATGGTGTTCCAGGCAGCTAAAGAGAGGAGTTTGAAAAAAAAAAAAAAAAAAAAGCTAAGGATGTGACATCATGATCTAAACATGGTTGATTCTTTCACCAGCCTTGATGACAGATTATGGAGGAGGGTTTGACAGTAGCCTTATTATGGTTTGTCTGCTCCTCAAGAAACGGATGTTCAGACAATTTGCAATTTGTGTTATAGGAAAACAGAGCATTCTCCACAAGTGTGTCATTAGGTATTGCACCACTATATACACTGTTGCTCATAAAGTTGGAATAAAATATTTTTTACATCTTTTGATGAAATGATTGTGACAATGTGATTTATTCTTGACAGATAAAGTGTATATCATCTCAAAACTTTAGTAGTCAATCTCTTCCAAAGTGATTACTGATGCATTTAAATAGGAATAAACAGAGGATTGTGTCTGAAAACAAAGTTATTCCAACTTTATGGGCAACAGTGTATATAGTAATGTGGATTATAACTTAGTAGATGGATGACACCACAACTTAAAATCAGATTTCAACTGATGCAGGGGCAATTGTGTTGGTTACATATTACCAATAATACACATGAATTCCCCCTAGGGGATAAATAAAGTATCTATCTATCTATCTATCTATCTATCTATCTATCTATCTATCTATCTATCTATCTATCTGTCTATCTATCTATCTATCTATCTATCTATCGATCACCAATCAGAAAATAAGGCTCTTGTTACATTTTAAGCCTTATTCTTATCTTATTTATTCACTTATTTATGTTTAAATATCGTCCTAGTACTTAGTAACAGCACTGGTGTGTGCTTTAGTGTTAACTGCTTTGTGTTGTGTGCCAGTCTTGAAGAATCATAAATGAATCAGCTGTGACAGAGTTTAATGGCTCTGCTCTCTGTGTCAGCAGGGTTCAGTAGAATACGCTGAGCTCAACGGTGAACGACCTGAGGTCAGTCACCACCTTCTAGAGGGCAACAACTATCAGGACCTGCCGGTGCCAGTGGATTAGTGATTAGCTCACCACTACCTCCCCACTGCCATCTTCTATCCACGCTTTGTCATCTCTTCCAATTCTTTGTATATCAGTTCTCAATCATTCAAATAACTGACTGCTAAGTTTGCTGTAAATATTCTTATCCTAATAAAGGCACCTCACATATCCTCACTGTGTTGTTTGCTGGTGTTTTTCTAATTCCAACTGATAACTGGTCAAACACAAATGATACGATGGTGGGTCGTCTGATAAGCAGAAATAACTCAGCTATCACTGACATCTGGAACACCTGCTTTGAATGTCAGTTCTTCACAGTAACACAAGTGCTTCTTTCTCAACTCAAGTTCAAGTGACTTTATTTTCCATTTGTGTTGGTACATATTGCAAACACACTGAAACTGTTATACAATTCTCACAGAGAACATGTGGGCCACACATTGAGTAATAACCGAACAAGTAAAACTAAATTAGTATCAGGTAAAAATACGTAAATATAAATGATACCAATGCCTGTGGAGTGTGCAGGTTCACTCAAGTGAGTGAACTAGTTTTTACAAGTTTCACCACCAGTCCCATTGTGGTCATTCTATTGCACCACACTGCATGGTCTGAATTACACTGCACCACAGGGCTGATTCTATTTCCTGAGGTTATATATACCACAGTACTATGAAATATTACAGACAGTACATATTTATGCACACCCATGCACTAATGTGTATATGTACATGTATTGAATTTCAATAAATTAAATATATGTACATATGTATATACAGCGTATGTATGTTAGAATTACATATGCAACCTGTTATGAATTGGAACAGATTCATATATATATATCATATATTTATTTTATATTATTACATTATATATATTACAGTATGTATATATATATATATATATATATATAGGTCTAGATGAAACAAACTTGTGTTTATGTATGTATGCTTAAGATGGTCAATATATGTTGATATTATATATGTAAATATAGAAGATAGACGTGTATGTTTAGAATCAATAAGAAATTAATAACAGAATCATATAAATCTAAAGAATTTTAATAAGTATGTTGTTTTGATAAACTTACATGCTACTAAAGTCATTATTTATGTAAAACTAATTTATATGCGTATGGTGAGAATGTCCAAACATCAGTGTATAATCGTATATGATCATGTGGAGGAAGGAGATGGTCTCACATAGAGACGAGGGAAAATGGTTCAAAGAGTAAATTACATTACTTCATGGCAAAATGATTCATAATCAACTTATTAGATGTTTTATCTTCCACGATGCAATATAACACACACACACACACACACACACACACACACACACAGTTTTCATTGTGATCGGTGTCTGGTTTAGACGCACACCCCACTTTGAATCACATGGAAAGAATTACCAGCCTGTTGACAAAGGAGCTGCTCAGATATAGCTGAGCAGCTGAATCATGGTACATCCTGTACACCCAGATGTGACAGATGTTGGAGAGAAATAGTTGTTGTGTTGTTGAATCTAGTAATTGATTAAAAAAAAAAGAAAAACGTCTCTGCAATTTAACTATGATATCGAATGAAATCGAAATGAAATCGAATTAAGTGTTTTTTTATTTAACACTCACCAGTGAAGGTTAAGTGTTTCAGTTAATGTAGTGTGTGTATTCAGGCTTTCCTAGTATTTACCACTAGAGTGCACCATTGCACCAATAATATACAGTAAATGATTATTCTTTCCCCAACTTCACAGTTTTCGTGTTGTTGGCCCATGGATCCATCTTGTGGCAGAACATTTTAGTTCACTAGGATGTTGTGATACAATTACATGAACTCAACATTGAAAAGTACGCAATGAGTGTATTCATTGATGTTTTTTGAATAGCTTATTTGAATGTTATCCATTCTGTGTCATTAATCATTCATTCAAACTTTAATGATGACCCATCACATTTCTTACATTTCTTTGTCTGAAGTTTTTGTGTGGCTTTTAGATGCAGCTCATCCTTGAATAAGAGTGAAGAGTTTACATTCTTTTATTATTGGCAGTCTGTATGTCAATCATATTCAGTGCTGCTATCGCTAAGAAACTGCAGTACTTTTTATCATTTGTATGTTTTTCAGTGCAGCTGCATTGGGAGCTTGGTTTTTTAGTACTTGATATGATATCTTTGTCATTTAGTGTTATTATCAGTAATATTAATTTTGCTGGTCAAATAAACAGACAGTCATCAAAGCCAAAAATGCACATTGGCCAGTTAGACTGATTTTATATTTCATGATAATATACTCTAATCTCTGGGTACCGACTTTCTACAGGATATGTGTTTTTTAGAACGGGTGATCCATTAAAGTTACTCCATTCAATTTTTTTCATCAACACTAATGTGAAATGGATCACTCATAATGTCAAACCCAAAGAAATGTATTGCCTGACATTACAATTTATATCTTGTCTACAGAGCCTTTTAGCATCTTTGAACTCACTGTTTTGGTTTTCTGGCCCACAACTCTGTTCTCATCAATCTATGGCAGGCAGCGCTGATAATTCCACTTCTTTCTCAGGAAGTGCCTTTAGCATCTAAATACACAGATGTTAGGATCAGGTGCCCAAAAACATTTCTGAACTCTCTGTCTCTGCAGGATCTGTAAATCGGAAACTGTTTGCTGACAAGTTCGCGAGAACAACTTTATAAGGTGATAATATGTACTATGTCTATTGTTTTTTTCATACCTGAATATAGTGTTTAAGATCAGGCTATGTGCAAATACTACATTATTATATTGGACTTGCAGCATGGGAAGCTATAAACATTAATTTGATTACATACAGTTCATAATATAATTTTACATAATGGCCCCTCATGACAGAAAACTCTGTGGTAATGTTGCAGAAGAGTGACATGGCACCATTAGAGGAAGCCAACATTGTCGTGTCACTGTTACTTACACAAGGCCATTGAGCAAACAGCTTTGCATGAAGTGAGGAAGAACAGGCTCACAAGATATACATCACTGATCTACAAGAGAGGCTACAGGATGTCCATGGTCACGGGTAGGTCGTTCTCTAATGGCACCGCACCAGTACCCTGCACCTGTAGCACACTCTTGAAAAACATCATTTCCAAGTATGTCTAATTTGTGAAAGAACATGCACCTCTTAAACTCGCCAACACAGTGTCTATCGATAACAATCTATCAATAATAACCTTGTGTTGTTGAAAATACAAACGCGCTGTCGGAGGCCTGATACATGTGTTGGAAACGATTCAGGCTGAAGAGAAGTCAACATGTTAAAACCAACTCTTCCCACAGGTAATGACACACTGTTTAACATTTTACTGTTTGTTTCAAAGTTAGATTTAAATAACATCCTTTCACATGGCACACATTATAAATGAAACATTCTGGTAATTTTGGCTGTGACATCAGCTCCCACATTGTTGATTATCAACTCATCACATCATATTCAGAGTTCCCAGTAATTGAATGTCCTCTCTCCAGTAGCCTCAAGGACTCCAGGGGCCTGCACTGCTAGCATTGGCATGGCAACTGCACTTTTTTATGAATAAATGTATTTAAAGGTGAACGTCTGTCTCTATCTGTCTCTGCCAGCATCCTTATTAAAATCCCATTATGCTTTAATGACCTGACTTCATCCAAATGGTCAAAACATGAGCTCCAGCACTGTGTTGATCACTGTGTGCTCATCTATCATTCTGTCCTCCTGCTCTGAATCCATCCTGTTTATTACTCAACTTCCTGGTGCAGTCATTCATATGAACAATTAGATTTGCTCGTTGCCAACTCTTCACGTCCTTCTGGTTCAGTCAAACTAAAAAACATCAAACTGATTAATATTATTATGGATTCCCCAGAGCTGTGTTCACCATTCATTGAACATCTTTAGATAAAATAAATACCTTAGCTACCTTAGCTATATATAAGAAAGAGAGAGAGAGAGAGAATAAAAGGTCTAAGACAAAGTTAGAAGACACACACACACACACACACACACACACACACACACACACACACACATGAATGATGAAATCCTGAGGCCTATTGTTGTGTGATTCATCTGCCGCCATTGCCTCATGTTGCAGCATGATGTATACAATACCTGGAATACCTGGAAGCTGAAAACATCCCAGTTCTTGCGTGACCTGTGTAGTCACCAGACATGTGAGCGTGTTGGAGATGCTCTGGATCTGTGTGTGCGACAGCATGTTCCACTTCCTGCAAATATCCAGCACCTTTGTACAGCATTTAAAGAGGAGTGGGCCGACAGGCCACAAGCCACAATCTACAACATGATGAACTCTGTACAAAGAGGATGTGTTGTACTGCATGAGGCAAATGGTGGTCACGCCAGATACTGACTTTTTTTCTAATCCACCATCCATAAGTCTGTGGGTTAAACAACATCACTGTGAAAAACAAGTATCCACTCTCATTAGTACCCCTGCAGTTTTCCAGGATCTTGTTAATGATGAGCTGTGGGCCTGAATTTAGTGTTTGTTTGGTCTCTACCATAAACTGTATACCTACTTCTCAGGGAAGAATCTGTCTGTTTAGCTGCTAAATGCTCCGACTAACCTGTGTCTGTCTGCTGTTTGGTGTTGTGCAGGTGTGTGTACTAGCTTTTTCACCGGTAACAGCAGCTTGCTGTGACAATGAGTTGTGGGCCACAATTCAAACAGTATAAAGCTGAAATACCATAAAGCTCAATGAAGCTGAGGGGAGCTGCAGATTCGGGTGTTAATTCTCTACAGGTTTATCACTACAAGCGACTGTTTCACACATAAAAACATGAATGAGAGCTGCTTTAGGTAAAGGATCTACCTCTTCCATCCACTGTGTACACTTTGACTGTACAAGATATTAGAGACATTTATCTTCCCATCAAGACAAAGTGAAGTCCAGCTCTTTCTGATTCACTCAGCTGACCACACAGTGCGCACTGTAGGTGCGCTTGTGCGTAGGAATACGGCAGTTCAGCGGTTGAGAAAAATGTAGTACCAAAGGAAAGAACTGTTTATTCTACATGAAGCGTACATTTAAACGGATGTCTGATTGTTTCGATGGGCATCTTTTAAAAGTGTCTAAAACACGTTTTTTCCCTGCTGGTCCCGTGCACAGCAGCACATGTGCCATGTTCCCTGCTGCCTCTCCTAACTGGCACACCGCTAATCCAAATCTACTGCAGGTATTACACTGACTATGCATGACTACCTCACACAAACAACATAAAAGTTGGAGCCGGTTTCTCTACATGTCCTTGTGTTAGATTCACGCAGGTCATTAGGATGTTAGCCTTTTTATTTGATCTGTCTACCTGACTGTCCACTCAGTGCACATCTCTAATCTAGAGGCTTCTGATTTGAAAAAAGTTTTGTTAAAGGGTAAAAACACAACACTAATATTAAGAAGAACTTTAGTGAACCTGTTGCATTTGTCTTAAACGGTGAAAGGCAGAACACCTTGCTTTCCCCTCTCCATGCATCAAACCCCGCACACACACACTGCTCATGAAAAAGCTTCTTGCGGATCATTTGAATCTTTTTTGAATTTCTACCACCTCCTGTCATTATACACAGCAAACTGTTCACTGTTGACCTGCCCGATTACATAAAAGTTAAACAAATAATAAAAAAGGTGTTGAAATTTACAGAACTGCAGTCAGCAGGGACAGTGTTTGCATTTAAAAACTGCCCTTGATAAAATAAACTGATAGCCTCTCCCTTCACTTAGCTGTTTCATGCCTGAGTTGAAATGAAAGGTAGATCACACACCTTGAGAGCTGTTTTATGATTGTGCTGTATGTGCCGTAAAAAGAACATTAAAAGTTTGTGAATTTGTTTTCAAAATTCAGCAGAGCTACTTTACAAATTCTACTAATTCCATCATATCAACGACTTTGTAAAATGATGTGTTGTGATAGGAGTCTTATTTTGACAGGTGGCTATCTTTCTCTTGTGTGACAGATTGCAGGATGAAGCCACACCATGTGCAAAAGTGGCAAACTGTCAAATTGCTGCAGCCAATCGGCTCACGCTGCTCACTGCTTTGTCAACCCGAGGCGTGCTGCAAATTCATGACACGTATGATTTGTATTTAACAAGGAGAGCGAGGCCTTATGTGTTTTTGTGCTCGCTGGATAGAAAGTGTAAACTGAGACATTTAGGTGCTGAAATATACAAAGTATAAGGTTTACAAGCACTATTACTGCATAAGCACACATTAGTTCTGTTATCCTCTGTGACATATTGACTGACTCTAGTAAAGGCAAGGTAAACACCAGTCCACAGTGAACTGCAGTCATTACCTGAACACTTTGTGCACAAAACCTGTACAGAAACAAACTTAACTCATTAGTTCTCCATATGATTCTATGGCAACCATATCATATTACATTTCATAACAGCTCCAACATCACAGATGTAGGATCAAGGGACCTGTGGATGAATACTAATTTGCCTAAATATGGTTGCTTCCGTTATAAGAAACTGAGCCAACGTATGATCCTGAATCTCATTTTGTAGGCCATCTGCATGAAATCCAGTGTGTCACAGCCAGAGTTTAATTCCAAAATGAGTAATTCATCATTTAAAAAACACCTTCTCTTAAAATGCAGTTGATGGCATTAACACAGAAATCCCCCCTGGTCAGTACAGTCTTCACTTTTATGCAGAGGGATAACATGAGCCAGTTTCCGAGTATCAGGTGTAAGTTTAAGATTTAACACTTTATATATTGTATAACACCCTGTATAGTTTCTATTAAGCTTGTAATACCTTGTTAAACATCAGCAGTCGAAGGCTGAACAGAGACCTGACATTGAACACATAGTAACTGCACGAGTCCCTTTGTAGTCACACTCAAACAAATGCCAAAGTCTTTCAAAATCCTAACAGATATCAGAGGGATTTGTTGATTAACAGCTGTCAGATTTATAACTGAAAGCAGGACTCCTTCCTTAGAGTTAAGTTGGGTGTGAGTAGGAATTTTCTAATTCAGTTCAAGAATCTGTTGTGAGCTAATCTGCAGTTCCAACCAGTTACGTGTTTCTTCTTTAAATGATGACTAGCTGGTTTTACTGGTATTGGCAGACATAAAGCTTACAAAGCTAGATGAACATCAGCAATATCAGACCTGTGGATTTCTATGTTAGATTATTCATCTTTTGTTAAAAGGGTGCTTGCAGTGATTTTACAGATCAAGTTCAGTTTACTGCCATGGTTAGTACCACTCAGCCTATAAAAACCTGTCTAGAAGGAGCTGTCTACAGTCTGATGTCAGCAGGGTTATTTACAACACTACTGCGAAAATGCTTTGCCGACAACCAAGGTTGAATGGTTTAGGAAGAATACACAACACTTCACCGGGTATAAGATCCCAGTAACAATAATGTACAACAATGTATGTCTCAAAGATTAACTTTGACTTAGAATAAGTAACAAGCAGCTTCCGCACCTACTCCTTAACTTTCTTTTCTTTTCTTTTCTTTTAATCTTTGTTTTTATTTTTGGGGATAGCACTTTGTTTGCCAAAAGAATTAAATTGACCACACTATACAGCAGATGTTGTTGCTACCATTAAAGAGAATGAGGTCATGTCCAAAGTATTTATAGATTTGGCAAATGGTGGATGTTCTACAATTTAAAAAAATTACATTGTTTATTTGACAGATTAATTCTGTGTTCTGTATGTTCTCTCCTCTTTAACCACCCCTCATGATAGACAATCTTGGCACAAATTGTTGCTTCCATTAGCTGAATTATTTGTCTTGTCCCTGGCTGTTTCCTCGTCCTGCACCAGTTTAACCTGCTCTAAAATATTTCTGGATGTGAACCCTGACTTACTGATACATTATATGCTCAGCTCACACTAACTACATCCTTAAACCCTGGGGTATCATAGCCAGACTGACGTGTGCATGGCTGAATTCTTCTGTCAAGAAAAAGTGGACCAACAGAGGATATAAATATAAAAACACTGACCCACAAGATGTATCGTTACTGTCACCTTTTTCCAAACAGTCATTTACTGATTAATCATAATTCCTTTTTTTACTTAGGCTGATAAAGCAACAATTCGGTAGAAAATATGACAGTGAAACGTCATAAAGCACAACACCAGGTGCATTGTGATGAAAAGAAACTTGCAGAAATATTCTGTCAAACACCATATTTAAAATGTGCCTCTCACTGGCACTCATGTTAAATAACCTCAGGCCTTAATGAGTCAGTTTAGTAGTGTGGATAGTTTTGGTTTTATTTGCCCAGGTTTTCAGATATCAGTTTCTGAGATTTCTGACGTTCCCACCAGATAAAAACAGTGACTGAAATTTCTAAGTTGTTGTTATTGTTGTATTTTGTTTGTTTTTTGAGTGAACATAGCCTTTCAATCTATACTCTTGTATTATCAGTGTAAACAGAGCTGTCATACATAGCCTGTGTCACATATCATGTGACATATTTGTTAAGTGTTAGTCATCTTTCAGACTTTGCCCTTCTACTAACAGTTACATACACCTCATAGCCCAGAGCCAGAAAAAAACATACTGTAGGCTCTACAACCAGGTTACAGCTTTGCTTACATGTTTTATTTTATATTTAGATAAACAAAAGGAATACTACATGCTGTGGCTACAATAAACGGTTTTAAGATACAAATAATTTTTGTAAATTTAAATGGGTTGGTGATTATAAACCATGTTTTCCATTCATTTCTCCATGAACACGGTGAGCTATCACTCATGGCTGATGTGTAAGCAGAAGGCAGGGAGCGCTTCTCATTCACTTCCAGGTGCAGCCCGTCGCGGTCCAGTCACATTTCAACACGAACTGCTTTCGGCCTGATAAATGCGCATGCGCACTACGGCTGACCCCTCCGGTTTCTGCGTGCAATGCCACGTTAGTAGCGGTAGACACAAAATACCAGCTACTCTCCCAACCTTAAACAAGGCAGAAAACCAAAACTGAGACCAATTCCTCTGCTAAACCGTAAGCGACCGTGTCTACACCTCTAGGCTCTCTGTCAGGAAGAACACTCGACAGCAACTATGTTGAAGTTTTTGCTCATCTGCACACTGGCTGTGGCCAGCAGGGCTGAGGTCGCTGAAGAAGATGATGTCCTGGTGCTGAAGAAAAGTAACTTCGACGAGGCTCTCAAAGCTCACCCCAACATCCTGGTTGAATTCTGTAAGTAACAACACAGCTACAAAATCTCGCCAGCCAATGCTAGCTATCTCCAGCAAGCTTGCCGGCTGCCCGGTTAGCAAGCTAAATTACGCCTGGGTCAATGGTAGCGTTAAACTTTGACACTTCTGACAAGTTGCTGCCGATGCTAGCTAACTTACTGGTGTCGTGCTCAATTTTGCATCCATGCGTGAATCTGTTTCACCCAGTCGCGCACCAGCGAGTTGCTCACCAGTGTAAGAAACATACGGGATGATCTTAATCAAACTGCGTTTTCTCTTTGTCAGAATATTTCCCGTCGGATTTGACTAGCTAGCACCGAGCGTCCTCGAAGTGTGAACTGATGCTGAGGAAATAAGAAACTTGGCACAACATAGTAACCCTCGGCTTGTTTTACTGTGAACGTTAATCATATTACAACTGCTGTTTAGCCATATTTTTGCTTTACTTAGCTAGCGCGATAGCTGGTGGAGATAGCTGTTAGCAGTGCATCCTATTGTATTTTGAGAAAGTCTGCTGTGCTTGCATCACCACTTTTGCCGTAAGCAGTGGTAACATACTTGTTATAAGTAGCTTGAAGCTAAAAGAGTCGCTGAATCAGTAACGTGATTTTAAGTTTCGATTGCTTGCTGTACTTTCATAATGCAAGTTTCACCTTTCGTGCAGCACGGGCGTCTTATTTGATCCAAATTTAATTCAGTAGTTGTCTTTTATTAACTTATTTCCCCCAACAATATGACCAGCTTTCATAGCAAAGGCTTAAATGAACCTTCTCTTCATAGCTAACAGGCCCATCCCGCTTCACTTTTGTCAGATTGTTGACCTGCTCACTTATTGTCTGGCAAATCTGTGGACCAGTCAGAGATGCCCGTGGGGGAGACTCTCCAATGAGCTGAGGATGGGAGGGATGAAGGCTTTGTTTGCCCCACGTATTTCTCAGCTGGGCGGGATCTCTGTGTGTATGTGGAGCTAGGTTGACGTGTACTTTACAAAAGTTCATCTGTGCGTTTATATTGACTGCACTGGAACAAGGAAGCTTCGTTATTAGTCAAGAATTAAAGGTGGTGCAATGTAGGACACTTTATTTGACGTGTCATTCCTGATAAGGTGTTTTTCTGTTTGGATTTTTTTCACATGTACAATTGGACACCATGGCTTTCAAATTAACATGTGAAACCATTGCTAAAATTAAATTAGGGCACATTTTTGTGGAAATCTTCTCCAGACACAATGTATTCATTTTCTTTAAAGGAAGTCCTTTGAAGATCAAGCTATCCCTTTTTTTACAAGGTCTCTAACTTCACTTAAAGTTTTCCCAAGTGTTTTTCCTGTTTAATAAGAAATATTGTTTATTATAACATAAAAGTGACCCATTGACCGAACACATCTAATTATAATTTTGATTATTCATCTAAATAAAATAAAATAAAATTGGCTGATTATAGGGGCACAAATGCAATGACTTGCATTTATTTATTCATTCATTTATGTTATACCAATATAGAATGAATATTATGGACTTTCTGGCAGCTCTCCAGACAAACCAGAAAATTTAAGACATCACTCTTGTAGATTATGATAGAAAATTGTCATTATTTCAACCCCTTCTTTGTCATGCTTGTATTTTTTATTATTTTTTTTTTTTACTTATTTTTTCCTATTTTGCAATAATATTATCAGCTCCCTCAATCTAGTGTGTTTCTCAACAATGATGCAAACCTCTGTGTGTGCCCTGCAGATGCCCCATGGTGTGGTCACTGCAAGGCCCTGGCTCCAGAGTATGCCAAGGCGGCTGGCATGCTGAAGGCCGAGGGGTCAGAGATCCGCCTGGGTAAAGTGGACGCCACAGAAGAGACTGAACTGGCACAAGAGTATGGCGTCCGGGGATACCCCACCATCAAGTTCTTCAAAGGTGGCGAGAAGGAGTCACCCAAAGAGTACTCTGGTGAGCATTAATGTGTTGTGTCAGTGCAGATTTGCTTGCATTAGATAGACGAATCAGAAGTTGGGAGCAGTGGTGGGACATTAATACCTTTCAAGTACTGCATGTGTTGATGTAGGCGATATTTTTTGTTTAGTCACATATTGTCGGTATATTCAATCAGTTGTAATGTTCCTATTCTCCTAAATTACATCATACAACTTGCTGGATTTGAATTTAGTCGTATGCACATTTAAAAGAATGTGTCATTTGTCATTCTTTGTCTTAGTCTCTAACTTAGTTTTTCTCTACCAAAAGCATCTTGATGAATGGGAGGTTGTTTATTTTTTCACAAAGTGACGTACTCTTGAGTAACCTCTGTCATAGTCAAGTGAATGAAAATGATTCCATAGTATAATCGTGTGAAATCATATGTAGATGGCAGATAAACCGTAGACACTTTAGCTTTCTTCATTGTGGTAATATGATCTGCACAGCAGCAGAAAGGGTGAGTCAGCTGCTGTTTCTGCCAATCGGCTTTCAGCAACATGACTGAGGCAAAATGTAGGCTGGGCTTCCTCTGCACGTTCCTCTCATGCTGACTCTGAGCCTGGCCTCCCAGCTGGGCAGAGGTATGTGCAGTTCTTCACGTCGCCTGTTCTCTGCTGGCCGGGGCCGGGTTCAGTTTGGAAAGGGAGGGGAGAGTAAGTTGGGATATTTTTGTAGAAATGACTGCTCTCACTTGAGTCCAGCTTCTAGAAAACACCCCTCTCTCGTCTCCCACGCACTGCACCAAAACCACATGCTATATCACTTCATCAACATGTGTTTCTGAAATTGCTCTTGCGTTGCATCAGTCTGACAGCCAGGTCTGACATTTCAATTCCACTTTAATTGCAACACACTTACTCCAAAGAAAGGTTAACATGTTTTTGAGCCTCACAAAGTTGCTGTAGTGATTCTATTATACAACATGGGGCTTGGATTTGAAAGTCAGAAACAAAGAGGCAGCGTTGTGTATTGTCACCTGAAGTTGTAAGAGCTGTTAGGGGTTTCCGTAAAGCGGAAGTGGTTTGTTTTTGCTGTGGGTCTTTCACTTTTAAAATGCACTTAAACTTTCACACCAGAAAATGTATGAAGGGTGTCTCTGTGCCTCCACTCTTTAACCAAAGCAGAGGAAATGCAAATTCACTTTTAACATCTGCTCCCCTGAGGCACTCTAGGATTTGAGTTGAGGCCTGCTGTATCACAGGTCAGAGCATTTGACCTGTGACTTTTGACATGTGACGTCTATGGATACAGAATTACCTTAAGTTATTGTGTTGCAGCTGGGAGGCAGGCAGATGACATCGTCAGCTGGCTGAAGAAGCGCACAGGCCCTGCTGTTGCCACCCTTGCCGGGGTCACCGAGGCTGAGTCTCTGATTGCTGACAGTGAGGTGGCAGTCATCGGATTCTTTAAGGTACTACTCCGATATCTCAAGGTTTCAACTAGATAACAGGTTAAGATTTAGCTCCTTCCCTTCGTTTATATTCTACACACTTTTTGGACAGTTAATGTAATATAGTTAATTTCTCATGCCCATACAGTATCATATCTCAAATAAAAACTACATTCCTACACAGCTGTGATGCTTTATCATCTCAAAAGCTCAATTAAATGATTTTGGCTAATGGATATCTTTTATTATTCAAATATATAAAATCTGCAGAGCTTGACAGCAGGTTTAATGTTTTTTAATTAAGTTTCAGTCATTGGGGATTGTTTGCGCTGGGGATTGTTTGCGCTGGGCCTCATCTTAAGGAAAGTTCTCATGTGTCTGTAGGATGCTGAATCTGCTGGTGCCAAGGCCTACGCAAAAGCAGCTGAAGCCATAGACGACATTCCCTTCGCCATGACCTCCGATGATGCTGTTTACTCCAAGTTTGAAGTGTCCAAGGACAGTGTTGTCCTCTTCAAGAAGGTGACTTCAAGTTCTTCAGTTTATTTCTTCACTGTTTCAAAGATGTTGTGGTGACACAAAAAGTGCATCTGCACACATGTACAGTCTGTATATTCAAACCTCTGGACAAACTGTGGTTGAAGGACAGATTCAAAATGGTTGACACATTATTTTTCATAGTTACTCACTGTGTAATCACAATATATTTTAAACAGTTTATCTGTAGCCTTGGATCAGCTTGTGACATTCACTCTCACAAGTTCAAGCGTTTACGATCAAGCTGGTGAAGACACTACAGTCTTCTTGATCCACACCTTGGTAACATGATGCTGTTGCCCTCATGGTATCCCCTCTCTGTTGCTAATCTTGGCCTCTCTGGGGTCCTTTTTTAACGTTTAAGTCGTGTGGCTGCCTTTAGGCTTGTTGCTCGACCTACCCAGTGAGTGACCTCAACATGTTGAGGTAATGCTGATGAATGGTAAAGAGCTTTGTTTGGTGATGGTCCATCTTTCAGGTAGCCCCATTGGCTGAAGGGATGTTGGCTGAATGCCTTCCTTGAAGTCCAAATGGATGATTTTCTCTTCTTCCCACCTCTTGTATGTGGGAACTTAAACTCACAGTTGCTCTCAACAGACTCTGTGAGAGAGGGCAGGTGACGCCTGCCTTCAGGGGTCAGGTTTACTGACGACAACCTTCCCTTGCAGATCAGAGATCATTGCTTTCTTATCAGCTAAACGGTATGTCAGTCAGTGTGTCGATTTGTCAAATTGGGTCAAGGTCCAGAGTGTCAGTCAATAAAAATTAAGCAACCCAGTAATGTGAGGGTGTTTGATGAATTTTACACCACATCATCATTTTACAACAGTGGATAGTCCTTTATCTTACAACCCACAGAGCTACAGAGTAGAGTGTGATGGTTGCTCTGCAGTTCAGCAAAAATTATTCTCATGGCATTTGTCTTTTTTTGTTCTTTATGTTTTGTGTTATTTCAAAAAGGGAAACATGCTTAATGCTACAATGAGGCAAATGTCTAAAAACTGACCACATTTCATAGTCTGGGTTTCACATGTGTGAAGCTCATGCTTCCTGCATGCAATTGGTAATTGATTTAATTGCGAGACAATGAAAGAAAAGTCTTCACAGAGGAAATGTTCACTTGAAACATAAATGTCAAACTACAGTACAGCATTCACTCAATTGCCAGTTTATTAGGTGCAGCTAGCAAAAACATACTTCAACAGCATCAAAAACTACATCCTTCAAAATGATCAGACAGGGAATCAACACACATGTTAAACAGTTTGAACCAAAGGTGAACATGATGATCAGTGCAGACTCAGTGTAGAATAAAAAGGAAGCAAATATTTAAATGCAGGTATAGTTCACATTCACTAGTGCAAGCATGTGTGAAGATGTATTTTTAGTAATTTTTTTTCGGTCATATGACTGCAAACTGAATATCTTTTGGTTAACTGAGTAATACATCTCTAATACATCTCTTTGCATTTTTTAATGTTTGATGTCGGACAAATTCATTAACTGAAGAATCAATCAAAAATGATTATTATTATTATTATTATTATTATTATTAGTTGCAGCCCTAATTAAATTTTTAACCTTTTATGTCTTGCTCATGATGAGCATCATTATTATCAGTTTATAGTTGCAGTAGATCAGTAATGAAATGATCATTTCTATCAGCCCCAGGTGCTTCAGCAAGAAGCAAGAACCTTTCGAAATATCTCACTGTGTCTCTGCACTCACACAGTCCTTTCAGTCATGGACGATCTTTCATTGTGACACATGGACCAAGGCTCAGTGCACCAACTGCCATTGTCTGGCCTGATCTGTGTTGGTAACTTAACCCTGATACAAACACTGCTGACATGTGGGCTCGTTGCCTACAGTATAGCAAACCCTCTCAAATCCGGGGCTCAGTCTTAATAAACAACTGGGGTCTTTCACTTGTTTATTGCAACAGGGGTTGAAAGCTTAGGTTTCATGGCCTCAGTCAGTGCCCACAGGGCAGGCAGCGTGCTGCTGGCCAAATGTCCTTTCTCCTATTGTGTGCCAGTAAAGGCTGCTTGGCACAGCTGTACCATGCTATTCTTAACACCCAATAAAAGTCTTTTTGGTCTTCTCTTTCATCAGCTGGGGTTTACTAAAGGATTTTAAAGTGGTTCATCCGGTAAATCTGTGGTGTTCACAGGCAGAATAGATGGGTGGATAATATTTGTATCTAAATGTTTCCTTGTTTCCTTTACAGTTTGATGAGGGGCGCAATACCTTTGATGGAGAGCTGACCAAAGAGAAACTCCTGGCTTTTGTCAAGGCCAACCAGCTGCCTCTGGTCATTGAGTTCACTGAGCAGGTAACGACTGGAGCTGTGGGCATCAACTTGACCATTAACGTCTCATTTAACCACAACACAATACTGTCAACAACAGTAAACAGTGCAACTCCCAGTGTGATGCCCACATGTCAAACTTGTGTGTCTCTGTTTTCTGCAGACTGCTCCTAAGATCTTTGGTGGAGACATCAAGTCCCACATCCTCATGTTTCTGCCCAAAGCTGCCTCAGACTTCCAGGACAAAATGGACCAGTTCAAGAAAGCCGCAGAGGGATTCAAGGGACGGGTAGGTGAACTGTCTGAAGAGACATGTCAGTCTTTCAAACTGCACTTGTCCTGAACCTGTCGTCAACCTGTGATTATTGTGCATTCTGTGAACATTACACAAAGATTTTAAAGTCTAATGATTTGCTCAGACACGATATATTGAGTAATCTGTTGGGACAAAATCAGTTATTAACATCCTCTATCCCCCCCTTTCCAGATCCTGTTCATTTTCATTGACAGCGACGTGGATGACAACCAGCGCATTTTGGAGTTCTTTGGTCTGAAGAAAGAGGAGTGCCCAGCCATCCGCCTCATCACCCTGGAGGACGAGATGACCAAGTACAAGCCAGAGAGCGACGCCATCACAGCGGAGAGCATCACTGCATTCTGCACACTGTTCACTGAGGGCAAACTCAAAGTGAGTGGTTGGCTATGCAAATATAAACTATAGATAATCATTGCACATTCATAATGGTGCATAAGATTTCATTACTGTTAATTTTGGACTTGAATTTGCAGTTTGAAAATATATATATATATATACACACACACACAGTATATACACACATATAGGACAGTTGTATGCTAAGCGCATACTGTTGGACAGCTACAAGTAATTAACTTGAATTAAATTTTAAATCCTGGTAACGCCATGGTCTGTCTGTGTGTTCTTTTACAGCCCCACCTCATGAGCCAGGACATCCCTGAAGACTGGGACAAAAACCCCGTCAGTGTTTTGGTGGGCAAGAACTTTGAGGAGGTCGCCTTCGATCCCACTAAGAATGTCTTTGTGGAATTTTGTAAGAGCCTCTATCTTTATCCCATTTACTGTTTTTTCTTTCTTTCTTTCTTATGACCATGGAGCCAGTAGAAATTTCCATATGAAAAACATGAAAACACAATGGTCAGCAGTCTCTGGGTTGTGTTGGCAAAGGGGTTCACCTGTTAAAGGGGTATTTTCAGTAAAAGCTCAGTTGCTCATAGGTGGGAAATTTGGCAAAGCCTCTAGCTGCAGCGTCTGAAACTCGAATCTTGCCCTTCCTTACTTTGCCTGTGCTAATCCCTTTTCAAATACTGCAGAGCTGAAGCTGAGGCTTCACTCATACCTTTTTGGACACTGATGTTGAAAAGATCTGGTTAAATATAGTCACTGGATTATTTTTATATTCATCCTCATCCAAATTTGCACCATTTGTGGAGGAATTTTCCATCGCTGGCTGTTTTAAATACAGCTTATGGCCAGTCATGCACAGCAGGGAAGACCCATATTCCCTGACAGGTGGCAGTGGGGGGGTTCCTAGTCAGTCAACAGGTAGCAATGCCTTGAAGCCCAGGATGCATGTGACATGTTGTGTGTATGTAGGGATTTACTTTACTGAATGTTTAAGCAGCTCAATAATTAGTATGTATAAATAAGTTAATAAGTAATACTGCTGAAATGATACAGCCCCTAAATGTGTTAAATGTGTTGCCAATGCAATTGTTTTGTCAGTAATCATTCAATACTAAACTGCTGGGTTATTTTTTTTGTGGTATTTAGATGCACCTTGGTGTGGACACTGCAAACAGCTGGCTCCCATCTGGGACAAGCTGGGAGAGAAGTATAAGGACAGTGCTGACACCATTGTGGCAAAGATGGACTCCACAGCCAATGAGATCGAGGCAGTGAAAGTCCACAGCTTTCCTACTCTTAAGTTCTTCCCTGCAGGAGAAGACCGCAAGGTGAGAGCCCCATCACTGACTATTTGTTTACAGTTTTACATTCTTCAGGTCTTCAGAACTTTTTAGATAATATTTCCTTACTTTTAAACTTGATCTAAGTGTGGGTGAAAAAAAAAAAAAAAGAAGTGATCCACATCATCATGATGATTCACAAATCAATAATATGATATGTCAGAAACACCTTTAGGGAACTTTGGTACAAACTTTTACTTGGACTCGAGGCTGAACTTAATCGAATTTGGTCATCATCACTATGACCTTAAAAAACATATTTTTGGCCCTAACTCAAGAATTCATACACTAATAATGACACAATTATTGGATGAAATTATGATTTCTAAACAGTCAAAGGTCTACTTCACTGTGACAACATAATGTTCTGCAGAAACACTTCTAGTGAGTATTCAATGCTGTAACTCAGTAACAGAAGGGTAGGTTGTGATTATATTTTACCTGCAGCTTGACTGGTGGGCAACAGTGAGGTGGTAATTCTGGTTGTAATAATGTTAGATAAAAAGCATAATGTTGAATGAACACAACAACTGGGGCACAGTGCAGCACCAGGATGGTATGCATTATACATATACTAAAGTAATCTTGTAGTTCATCTTCAAACACTCAGCAAAAATACTCAGGTGCATTATGTATTTAATGACATCTATAGACTGACATCAGCAGAGCAGAGTATGAATTTCAACACTATCAAACAAGAGCAGCTGAAGCACACTGCATCACTTTGCAAAACTTCAACCAACTCTGTTGGGGCAAAGAAAACAACTTGGCTCGTAGTGTGTTTGATTTCAGAAGCCCTGTGTCTGTACAGCATTTTTGGATAACAATTGCTTTCCCCCATACTAACGCTACAGCTCAGAGGCTGTTCACCACTGTTGAAGATAAGTGGAGCTTCCCCCCTTTACTCAAAAGACACTCACACACACACACACACACACACTTCTGTTTTTACAAACATTTAACCAGTGACATTGGTCAGTAAACGACACACTTGCTATTCTCCAAAAAGACTGTAAGATCAAGTTAATGCAGTTAACTCAAATAACTTAAAATTGAACTTCTGCATGCTCTCACACACTTTCTTCTGCAAGTCAGTGACCCTGAAGACCAGTTAGATTTACTGTCAGTTATGTTTCATTTGCAGCCCAGTGGGCAAAGAACAGGGATCAGTGGTTTGGCACACAGTGCACAGGAGTAAGATCCAAAATACAGTGTCGCCCTGTTTTATTGACTCAAGATTCGCTTTGAATCAGATTCATTTTGAATCATCAAATCATGTCAACCAAGAATTCACACCTAATTTGATCCGTATTGCTTCACTCACCTCTGTAAACATCGTCCTTTGTATTGACTGATCCATAATCCATCCATCCATCTCCACTCCAAAAATATGGTTTTGCCCTCTCATTCAGTACATACCTTTGCAGTTGTGAGTTGCAGTGATCTGGGTGGTTATTTGGATCCAACATCACTAACGTAGAGACTTATCATTAGTGCCTCTTGATTTAGCAGCGTTAACCATGTGCAGAAACCTGAGCCTGCTGGCCCTGTAAGTTTCTGCACCATTATGTGGGTGTTTGGTTCCTGCTCGACGATTTCACTCTCTCTGAGACTCCTGCACCTACCTCTCTCCACAGCTCTCGTGCTGGCTTTAAGTTTAGCAACCTTAAAGATGTGGTATATACTGGGCCCCCCCCTCCATAGTAAGTCTATGGATTAGCCTATGACCCTACTTAGATGAAGCATGCAGAAGACCCAGGAGACGGCTGAGGGAGGATGGTTGCCGTGGTTGGATTTATGGCACTGAAAATTAAATTGGGTGCTTTGTAGTTGTCCTTTGATTGTCCTTTTCATGTGCAACCTTATTTTAGCAATCATTCCACTTGCTTGTTGCTGTGTCACTGCTCATAGATCACCCGTGGACAACTTTTTTGGCTCCATTTGAAGACGGAGTGCCAAGGTTTATTGGCTGCCTTTTTAAATGGCACACACATGTGGAAGGCTCAGTGATATTTTTGTTTTTGCAATGAAACACACGTAATTATGTTATAGACTTGATTTGTTGATCTTGTGCATTAATCAGTTATAATGTCTGATCAACAGGTGATTGACTACAATGGAGAGAGAACACTGGAAGGCTTCACCAAGTTCCTAGAGAGTGGTGGTAAGGAGGGCGGCGCCCCGGCAGGAGACGACGATGACGACGATCTGGATGCAGATGTAAGATTATCTCAACTGTGATGCATCTAATCACTTTATAGAAAGCAGCACAGTTGTGGCCCTATGAGAGCTACCTGACAGGCTTCCATGTGCTGAGCAAAACTCGACAATCTCTCTGTCTTTCTTGGATTGAATACCGCCACAGTGGCATAAGAACTTTTATGGCTATGTTAAAACTAAACAAAATTGTCATCGCAAAACAAAGCATTAACTATTTACATTTAATAATCAGAGTATTCAACACTTCCCTGTTAGGGCCAAAAGTTGCAGTTACAACCACGAGAAACCGAACTTACTGACGTGTTCTGTCTGTCGATCTCCTTGGCACTGGTTAATCACAGCGTGGCACATAACACATAAAATTCGTGTGTGCATATGCAGAATATGCAGTCGTGAAACCATGTCGGGGGAAATTAAATTTGATAGTAATTTTAGTTAATTAATTTAATAATAATTAAATAAATATTACTGCTACTGATGATTTATTGGTTAGTACATTGGGAAAATAAGCCAAATATCGTCTTGACATTGGAAAAGTCATAAGCTATCGGCGGTTGCTCTGAACATCATCAGTCACCGCAGAACAAATGGTGGTTAGAGAATGGTTTTTATTATTTTTACACTTAAGTAGAGGTTTCCAAGAAAGCTTAATATTTTGCAAATGCACCCTAAGAATTTTTGACTGCTTTTACTTGAAAGTAAAGTTTATGCACTAGTTTATGCAGACATGGTTCACTTTTTTTATTTTGATTACTTTTAAGTTGTAATATAAAACTGAAAGTCAAGAGCTTAGAGGAGCGTGCACATGTCTATCATTGAAACTGTAGCGCTTTTTGGGGGCATATTTGGCATCATGTCTGAAGCTACCTAAAATAGGACTAGGTCCTTTGAGGATTTCAGGCTGTAACCTTAGAACTGACCCACTTCGCTTTTTGGGGGAGGTAGAATGTCACAACTGAACAAAAGCACTCATTAGACATTATACAGTCTAAGGATTAAATAGCCATTTGACGAGATCTTCATGCTAATTTTAGAAAATGTGTCAAAAATAGCACCTTAACAAAATTAAAAGCTAGCATCTTTATCGGTGATAACTGTCTGTCTGGGGAACCTGCGTCCATGTCTTGGTCAAAGATGCAGGGGGATGCATTTTGGGCTCGTATACTATGTGTACTACTCCACTGCATCCAGTGCATATTAGTGGGGGATCCTTTTTACTAGCGCCTTCCCACTCCACCACTGCCGCCACGCCCCCTTCCCAGAAGTCTAATTGCAGCAGAGTTGACTGCTGTCTACTAATTCCTCCTGCAGCTGTCATAGCTGTTTACTGGGCTTTGCTTGGAGACCCAGGCTTCCACATAAAAGTTGCACGTGCAAGGCTGCAGTCAACATTAGTGCCTTCCTTTTTCTGAAGCATCTCCTAACCCCACCTGTCCACAGACTAGACATGAAGGAATGGCTATGCAAAACAAAGATGTCATCTATATGCCAAGCTGTGGTGGTGATACAGTGCAGTGTTAATTCAATCAGTATTGACGCCTCATGTCTTACACCTGCTATGTCTGAAAATGCTGGTGAAAGTTCATATTTTATCATTAAAACATGTTGTGTGCAGCTTGCATATCTGTATTGATCAGTGGCCCCCTCCTCTCTGCTCTCCAGGATCTGGATGATGTGGATGACGGACAGGACGAGGACTCTGACGGTGAGGATGGAGGTGACGATGGTGAACACGATGAGTTGTAAGAGCTGGCAGAGGAGAGAAAGGGAGAGAGAGGAGACGAGTCCCGCCCCAACCCTTCCACCCAGTCACCATCACTACCTTCACTTCCTTGTGGACCTTCCCTGTCCTGTGAACATTAATACTTCCCCTTTTAACTGCCTCTCAGTCAGTCAGTCAGTCAGTCAGCCGGCCTGTTAGCCAGCTCGCCAGTTAGTCAGTCAGTCCATCAGTAGCGTGGCAGGGCCTTTTTTTACCAGCCACATCTCCAACCTCACAACTTCTGGCCAGACTGGTCTTGTCCCACCTGGGGGGACTCTGTGGAACAGCGCACCACCTCTATGAGAGACCTCAATGCCTTCTCTACAAAGCTCCACATCAGCTGTTTGCCTTGTATATTTTAAACCAAATGTAAAAATGGCATTGAGATCTAGTTTTCAAAGTTTGTTTTTCTTGATGAATTGCTCCCCTCCTCTTTAAAAACACCTCACCATCGTTCAGTGTGGGTATGAGCTAAATGAGTGTTGTAACCTGTATTTGTAGGTAAGGGGGGTGCCAGTGTTCTTCTCCCTCTGATAGAAGTCTAGAGGACCAGCGTTTTGTGTGGTGGTTTTGTAAGGACTGAACTCTCAGGGGACAAGGGGCCATCCTGTAGATGTTTTTTTTTTTTTTTTGCAATGTGTTCACTAAAATACACCCCACAGAGCTTGTCTAGTGTGGCACAAAGCCCCCCTCCCCCCAATCTGTAGCTGAGACCAATAATTTTCTTTCTTTTGGTGTGGGTTGGGGAGGGGGGTGGGGGGTTATGTTACTTTATTTTCATTTCCTTCATACAGTCTCCTCACTTCAGCATGGCTACTGACTATTTTCTAAAAGGAACAAAGCTTAACTCTTTGGGGAAATCCTATTTTATTTAATTGCTTTCACTATGAGTTTTTTGTTTTTGTTTTTTTTTTCTTCTTTTTTTTTTTATTTAGGACTTGTCATTTTTAATGATGTACCATTGTGCCCAGCTGTAGCCAGTTGGCCCTGTTGGGGCAGAGTTGGCCCTTGGACATACTCTCAGGCCTGGGATGGTTTTTGGAGCCAGTTCTGATAGGTCGCACTGCATTCATGCCTAATCAGAGATTCATTGTGGTTACTAAAGCAGACAGAGATTGGTACAGTTTACTGGTCAGGTTGGTCTGAGAGAAGTGTCTATTATATCTGAGGCGGGGAGGGAACAGTTGCACAGCCCCACCCTCACCCATACTGTACCTCATGCATCCTTTTGGCTCTACCCAACACCTTTTGTTGCCGCAGCGTTGTGTGTGAGTGTGCTGTGTGAATGGTGTAAAAGTTGCTGTGATGTGTTGAATGACTAGTTCATATTTTCTGGTCATCCATGAACAGGAGTGTGTGTGCGCGCGTGTGTGTGTGTGTGCGTGGTTGTGTTGTAGTCGGTGTGTGTGTGTGTGTGGCAGGGAGGGGAGGTTTGAGTAGAGCCAGGTGATGGGTTTGACAGCTGTACAGCGGTGGGGGAAAATTAATAAAGCATTCCATCATATCCAAATTGATGTGGAAAACGTGAAATGGTGGCCAATAAAAAAAAAAATATAAAAATAAGTTTGTCTTCAGTTTTTTATTTTTAGCCCTCCACACGGGAAATAGCTGTGGACAGACATTTTGTTTTCAGGTTGTCCATCCCATTCAGGTGAACGTGATATCTCGGTAATGCCCAGACGGATCATTTCTAAATAATCAATTATTTACTAACAATGCTGAGAGGCTGCAGCCAGGCTTGCAACTGTGTGAGGATGTACAATGGCACAGCAGAGCTTTGAGCTAAATGCTAACATCATCATGTTGATCATGTCACAGTAACATCACTAACATGTTTAGCAAGTATAATGTTCACTAATGACATCTCAGTTCAGCATGTTAACATCAGCTAATTAACAGAGCACAAAGTACATCTGAGGCTGATGGGAGATATATCTGTCGGGCTGGTTCTGGTTCATAAATCACAGTGTTTGAAAAAGAATTAAAAAATGGACATGTTCAGTACAATTATGACATTTTTCTCCTGTGGGGAACGTGTTTGCACCATGTATAACAATCTGTCCATGTATGTCTGAAGGAAATCTGTGGCAGTAACTCTGAGCCCAGGACAATAAAGTATATCTGGATCTTGACTCAAAACCACAAATGTGAACCTCGGGTGACTGATGAAAAGTTGTCTGGGGATGATGAATGGGCCCAGTTGGTGCACCAACTAACTGGCAGACCAACCCACGCTTCGATTGTGGTTAAAAATGACCATCAAAATTTCCCGGAGCCCAAGGTGACATCTTTAAATTCCTTTCTTCAATTTTCTTTTTTTTGTCTGACAAACATTCAAAGCCACTTAACAAGCATCAAATCCTCACATTTGAAAAGCCTGAACCAGACCATGTTTGGCACTTTTAGAAATATATATTTTTAAATGTTGCATTATCAGTTTCCCTGTAGTCATAAAGACAGTGATGCAAACCATGGATTCATTTGATCATAACCATTCCTGGGTCTCACATCAGCCATTAAGATAGTACATGACTATGAAGCCAGCAGCCTTTCCACACTGTTTATGTCAGCGCAATTGATGGTCAACAGCATACACATGGCACTTCACCCCTGTCTGCCCTTGCCCTTGACACTGACACACTCCAGCAGTAAACCACTTTTATCCTGCTTAGTGTTTACTAGAAGCCTCCAGCCCCCACCACCCCCGAGCTGGCGGGATGTCACCACTAACTTTAAGTGGGCAGCATCTGTGTATGAGGGGGGTGACAGGCAGAGGTTACTGGCTGTCATGTCTTGAGATGTGAGCTGTATCACAGGCTTGTGACAGGTTAGTGGGAGGGCCATGACCAGACGGATACTCATCTTCCAAATTTTGTCACTGGATCTATGAGGTGTTGTGTCTTAGAATAGCCCAACAGAGAGTATAAAGAGACCCGCAGGGAGGCTTGGCCTTCAGAGGAACAGCTCCACTGTTGATATACAAGAGACACTGGACAGAAAGAGAACCACACTGAGAAGAACTGACTGATCTTTCTGCAGGACAACAACTGACTTCTCAGAGATTGAAGAGAATCTGCTCTGATTTTTAAGACTTAAAGGAGGTCGAACTCACTTGGAAACTTGGAATTTGCCAGTTTTTCTGCAAGAACAAAGAGAAGTCTGACTCTGACTAGGATGAAGTACTATCAGTGCCCCGTGTCCCAGACCATGGGAATCAAGGCTTACACCGAGGACTGTGGTGTCCCAGTCAGCTGCAAGAGCTCCGCTTCTCTGAAGCCGATCCGCAGCGTCCACTTCCCCAATGACATTGTTTTCCAGGACTATGTGCGACACGGCGAGCTGGAGAGAATTGGATGTTTCATCCGAGCCAGGAGAGTCAGCCTGGACACCATCTACCACTCTGGTGAGCCTGTGAAACAATAACATAACCCTGATCTGTGAAATGCTCATGCAGATAGAGATCTTGCTTATGACACCACAAACATTATCCTGTGCTCTGCCCTGTATATACAGGCATGGCTGCCATTCATGAGGCCGTCCTGTCTGGGAACCTGGAGTGTGTGAAGCTGCTGGTCCACTACGGAGCAGATATCCACCAGAGAGATGAGGAGGGATGGACCCCACTGCACATGGCCTGCAGTGACGGTTTCCCACACATTGCACGGTGAGCATCTACTCTTTCTTTATATGAAACAGAGCTTGTGTAACTTTTGTTGAACAGTTGCTGCCACAAGTGAGAATTATGGTATAAAAACTAAAACATAGTGCAACAGCAGCAAAAGTGATTGAGTCATAAGCTACTGGTCATACCAGACCAAGTAAAGCTGTAGAAGCAAAATGCCTTTTGTTTGTTTTTTTTTGCTTATGATTTCAACTTTCTATCTTTAAAAAGAAGACTGTGTTATTTTTTCTTTGCACTTTAAAGCCTAACATTACATGTTTATGCTTTGGCAAGCACATACCAACACACACAGGCACAGACACACACACACACTTATTGGCTCCACAGCTCTCTTACGTCACAGCGATAAGACAAGCTGGAGGATCTGCTGCATTCTTGCACCTCACTGACCTTCCTGACACTGAAGTATGGCAGAAACTCGCATTGAGTTTGCCAATGTCGCAAACCAGCAACATTTGATACCTTTCACTAAGCAACGTTATATTGTTTTCTTCCAGCTACCTCCTCTCGCTTGGTGCAGACCCTGAGCTGGAGAACGACTGCGGGGAGAAGCCGGCCGACCTCATCGACCCGGACATCAAGGAGCTGCTGGAGCTCTTCGGGCTGGCAGTCAATGACTGAAAACACCTGGCTCTTAAAACCACTAACTGATGCCCCATCGTCCGACTGCTCTGCAGTAATGGACAGAAAAAGGCCATGTCAGTGCAGCGTCCTGATCTTGTGAGCTGCCTCAGCTCAGGAGTTCAGAGACTGTGGATGTCTGTGGGCTGACAGAGCCGGCTGGCTGCCTCCTGATTGGATTGACTCCTGATTGCTGGCAGAGGATCCCCTCTGATCTCTGATCTTTTATACTGCTGTGAACTGAATGAATGACTTGATTTTAAGTTGTTGATTGTATTTGGCATGTCGCTGGATCTCAGGCTTCTGAATGTTGTGAAACTTGAAGCTGTTGTTTCTGCTCAGCTGATTAGCACCTCTCTGACAGCATGCCCTCCTCTGTAGGCTAAGATTAGAAAAACCATACAGGCTTGTGTTGTCAGCCCTATTAACACATTTGTTTACAGTTGATCAAGTGTTTTTTTTTTGTCTATTCTTGATAAGTTCATGTGACTCAACTGTATTAACTTGTAGTTATTTGATAATGGCTTCTTTTTATACTTTTCTAAATAAATTTTATCAGACTGAACCTATCACTTTGTTTACCATTTCCTTCATTTCCCAGCACAGTGTGAAACAAATCAAGTACTGTAATTAGTGCCACGGGTGCTCAGCTCCGAGGCACTCCTCTACAGCTAGAATAGCTGAGAGGAGTGCCTCTATTAATATTCTGTTTCGGGTTTATTATTCTTCCGCCAAATTTCGGCGCGTAACTCGTCCCGCAGCTTTGAGAAAACCCCGGTAATATATACATCAAAACGTGCGTCTTGATCCCGAAAGGGGTGCTATGACTTTTGGTGTTAAAATTCCAATTTTTCCCAAAGTTATTCCCAATTAACTGGGAATAAATAATGCATTAGAAATGCATTGGAATTTTCTTTAGAAACCCACCTTTTTTCTACAAAATTGCACCTTTTTTCTGAGTCACCCAGCTCTCTCATACCTGCACGTAGAAATGTGATTCAAACTATAAAACGGAGGAAAACTTCTGCTCTCTCAAAAAGACAGGAACTGTTTTTACATAACATGTAAACTTTTCAAACTGTGAGCACTCAAAGGAGGAGTGCAAATCACTTTTTCTTCAAAGTTAGAGTGAAAGCATCAGTTGGCTAGAGTGCGTGAAGCAGTAAAAAATAACCTTTATTTTTATTTTTAACTTGAGCTCACGGCCAAACCGTAAAAAGGAGACAAATAATTCTTTCTGAAAATGTAGACATAGTTGTTGGGATTCATAAAATGTAACTTTGACAGGCAGGGTCTGCACAAAATTTAAACGGGGGTGCCGAGTCCAGCATGCAATACCTGTCTCACTCTCATTGACACCTAATGTAATTGTCTTTTTTTTTCGAAAGAATCTCACTCTGTCTTCGCGCTGAGCTTATTCACTCATTTTAAGGAATATCTGAATAAAATAGAGACTGTAGAAACTTCTGGCTTCAGTGTCTGGCACGGTCTTTTCAGTTTTTGAAAAGAAGTAACGGTTTTCTCATAATTTGCAGTTGTTTTGAAGCCATGTAGAAGCCAAATTCTGGGCAGATTTTCACATTGCCATGGCAACGGCAGCTCCTGACCTGTGTGCGTGCGTGCGTGCGTGCGTGCGTGCGTGCGTGCGCCTAGCAACCAGATAACCAACTCTCCAAGCTCTGCTAGCTTTACATTAGCCGCATGTTAGGTCTTAAATTACATTTAGTTAGGTCTTAAATATGTAAGTCCATTTACTGCTTCCTTCGTTGCTTTTTTTTTTGTTTTGTTAAAAGAGTGAATGAAGTTGTGACGGTCTCCGCTGAGACAGAGGAGAGGAGAAGCTACTAGCCCTCTCTCGCTGTCACTTCTAGTCGCGTTGCTCTCCTCCCCAGTAATGTTAAATTTACCACAGAAAAAAACATAATAGTGGTAATTTAAATAGCGGTTCATGGGATTTATTAACCCTCAGGGGTCCCTCTGTCCTTTTTTGGACATTTTCTTTACTTTTCTTTTTTGATTTGCTGATCATTTTGGCTGTGTTACAGCTGAAGGTATGGATGGAAAAACGTCATAGTATAGTATAAAATTTCAAAAAACGTCATAGTATAATAAGGCATAAAAATGGCACAAAACGTCACAGTATAGTAAGGCAAAAAATGCCAAAAAAAGTCATATTATAGTAGAGCATAAAAATGGCAAAAAACGTCATAGTATTGTATGGCATAAAATTAAAAAAAAACATCATAGTATACTAAGGCATAAAAATGACAAAAAAACGTCATAGTATAGTCAGGCACAAAACGTCACAGTATAGTAAGGCATAAAAATGCCAAAAAAATACATATTATAGTAGAGCATAAAAATGGCAAAAAACGTCATAGTATAGTATGGCATAAAATTTCAAAAAACATCATAGTATAATAAGGCATAAAAATGGCAAAAAACGTCATAGTATAGTCAGGCACAAAACGTCACAGTATAGTAAGGCATAAAAATGTCAAAAAAATACATATTATAGTAGAGCATAAAAATGGCAAAAAACGTCATAGTATAGTATGGCATAAAATTTCAAAAAACATCATAGTATAATAAGGCATAAAAATGGCAAAAAACGTCATAGTATAGTCAGGCACAAAACGTCACAGTATTGTAAGGCAAAAAAATGCCAAAAAAAGTCATATTATAGTAGAGCATAAAAATGTCAAAAAACGTCATAGTATTGTATGGCATAAAATTTAAAAAAAACATTATAGTATAATAAGGCATAAAAATGGCAAAAAACGTCATAGTATAGTATGGCATAAAATTTCAAAAAATGTCATAGTATACTAAGGCATAAAAATGACAAAAAAACGTCATAGTATAGTCAGGCACAAAACGTCACAGTATAGTAAGGCATAAAAATGCCAAAAAAATACATATTCTAGTAGAGCATAAAAATGGCAAAAAACGTCATAGTATAGTCAGGCACAAAACGTCACAGTATAGTAAGGCATAAAAATGCCAAAAAAATACATATTATAGTAGAGCATAAAAATGGCAAAAAACGTCATAGTATAGTATGGCATAAAATTTCAAAAAACATCATAGTAAAATAAGGCATAAAAATGGCAAAAAACGTCATAGTATAGTCAGGCACAAAACGTCACAGTATAGTAAGGCAAAAAAATGCCAAAAAAAGTCATATTATAGTAGAGTATAAAAATGTCAAAAAACGTCATAGTATTGTATGGCATAAAATTTCAAAAAAACATCATAGTATAATAAGGCATAAAAATGGCAAAAAACATCATAGTATAGTATGGCATAAAATTTCAAAAAACGTCATAGTATAATAAGGCATAAAAATGCCAAAAAAATACATATTATAGTAGAGCATAAAAATGGCAAAAAACGTCATAGTATAGTATGGCATAAAATTTCAAAAAATGTCATAGTATACTAAGGCATAAAAATGGCAAAAAACGTCATAGTATAGTCAGGCACAAAACGTCACAGTATAGTAAGGCATAAAAATGTCAAAAAAATACATATTATAGTAGAGCATAAAAATGGCAAAAAACGTCATAGTATAGTATGGCATAAAATTTCAAAAAACATCATAGTATAATAAGGCATAAAAATGGCAAAAAACGTCATAGTATAGTCAGGCACAAAACGTCACAGTATTGTAAGGCAAAAAAATGCCAAAAAAAGTCATATTATAGTAGAGCATAAAAATGTCAAAAAACGTCATAGTATTGTATGGCATAAAATTAAAAAAAAACATCATAGTATAATAAGGCATAAAAATGGCAAAAAACGTCATAGTATAGTATGGCATAAAATTTCAAAAAATGTCATAGTATACTAAGGCATAAAAATGACAAAAAAACGTCATAGTATAGTCAGGCACAAAACGTCACAGTATAGTAAGGCATAAAAATGCCAAAAAAATACATATTCTAGTAGAGCATAAAAATGGCAAAAAACGTCATAGTATAGTCAGGCACAAAACGTCACAGTATAGTAAGGCATAAAAATGCCAAAAAAAGTCATATTATAGTAGAGCATAAAAATGGCAAAAAATGTCATAGTATAGTAAGGCATAAAAATGACAAAAAAACGTCATAGTATAGTCAGGCACAAAACGTCACAGTATAGTAAGGCATAAAAATGCCAAAAAAATACATATTCTAGTAGAGCATAAAAATGGCAAAAAACGTCATAGTATAGTCAGGCACAAAACGTCACAGTATAGTAAGGCATAAAAATGCCAAAAAAATACATATTATAGTAGAGCATAAAAATGGCAAAAAACGTCATAGTATAGTATGGCATAAAATTTCAAAAAACATCATAGTATAATAAGGCATAAAAATGGCAAAAAACGTCATAGTATAGTCAGGCACAAAACGTCACAGTATAGTAAGGCAAAAAAATGCCAAAAAAAGTCATATTATAGTAGAGCATAAAAATGGCAAAAAATGTCATAGTATAGTAAGGCATAAAAATGACAAAAAAACGTCATAGTATTGTATGGCATAAAATTTAAAAAAAACATCATAGTATAGTATGGCATAAAAATGGCAAAAAATGTCATAGTATACTAAGGCATAAAAATGACAAAAAAACGTCATAGTATAGTCAGGCACAAAACGTCACAGTATAGTAAGGCATAAAAATGCCAAAAAAATACATATTCTAGTAGAGCATAAAAATGGCAAAAAACGTCATAGTATAGTCAGGCACAAAACGTCACAGTATAGTAAGGCATAAAAATGCCAAAAAAATACATATTATAGTAGAGCATAAAAATGGCAAAAAACGTCATAGTATAGTATGGCATAAAATTTCAAAAAACATCATAGTATAATAAGGCATAAAAATGGCAAAAAACGTCATAGTATAGTCAGGCACAAAACGTCACAGTATAGTAAGGCAAAAAAATGCCAAAAAAAGTCATATTATAGTAGAGCATAAAAATGTCAAAAAACGTCATAGTATTGTATGGCATAAAATTTAAAAAAAACATCATAGTATAATAAGGCATAAAAATGGCAAAAAATGTCATAGTATACTAAGGCATAAAAATGACAAAAAAACGTCATAGTATAGTCAGGCACAAAACGTCACAGTATAGTAAGGCAAACAAATGCCAAAAAAAGTCATATTTTAGTAGAGCATAAAAATGACAAAAAACGTCATAGTATTGTATGGCATAAAATTTCAAAAAAACATCATAGTATAATAAGGCATAAAAATGGCAAAAAACGTCATAGTATAGTATGGCATAAAATTTCAAAAAATGTCATAGTATATTAAGTCATAAAAATGGCAAAAAACATCATAGTATAGTATGGCATAAAACGTCACAGTATAGTAAGGCATAAAAATGCCAAAAAAAGTCATATTCTAGTAGAGCATAAAAATGGCAAAAAACGTCATAGTATGGTCAGGCACAAAACGTCACAGTATAGTAAGGCATAAAAATGCCAAAAAACTTAATTGTATACTATTGCGTGAAAATATCAAAAAACGTCATAGTATAGTCAGGCATAAAAATGCCAAAAAGCATCATAGGACAGTAAAGCCCCAAACCAGGGATTGAACCCATGACCTTGCCAGTGTGAGGCAGCAGTCCTGACCATTGTACAACAATACTTCTACATCGCAAGTTCATAGTATATCAAGGTATTAAGGATATTTTAGTATACTAATCCATGAGATATCACAAAAGATTGTCCATTAGGCATAAAATGTCATGAAAAAATCAAAGTATAGTAATGCAAAAAAATGTCAAAAAACGTAATCATATAGCGTGACTTGAATATGTCAAAAAATGTCATTGTATAGTATGGCATAAAATGTCACAAAAACATAATAGTATATAAAGGCATGAAAGGTCATAAAAACGTCACAGTATACTAAGGCATAAAAATGGCAAAAAACGTCATAGTATGGTCAGGCACAAAACGTCACAGTATAGTAAGGCATAAAAATGCCAAAAAACTTCATTGTATACAATTGCGTGAAAATGTCAAAAAACGTCATAGTATAGTCAGGCATAAAAATGCCAAAAAGCATCATAGGACAGTAAAGCCCCAAACCAGGGATTGAACCCATGACCTTGCCAGTGTGAGGCAGCAGTCCTGACCATTGTACAACAATACTTCTACATCGCAAGTTCATAGTATATCAAGGTATTAAGGATATTTTAGTATACTAATCCATGAGATATCACAAAAGATTGTCCATTAGGCATAAAATGTCATGAAAAAATCAAAGTATAGTAAGGCATAAAAATGGCAAAAAATGTCAAAAAACGTAATCATATAGCGTGACTTGAATATGTCAAAAAATGTCATTGTATAGTATGGCATAAAATGTCACAAAAACATAATAGTATATAAAGGCATGAAAGGTCATAAAAACGTCACAGTATACTAAGGCATAAAAATGGCAAAAAACGTCATAGTATGGTCAGGCACAAAACGTCACAGTATAGTAAGGCATAAAAATGCCAAAAAACTTCATTGTATACAATTGCGTGAAAATGTCAAAAAACGTCATAGTATAGTCAGGCATAAAAATGCCAAAAAGCATCATAGGACAGTAAAGCCCCAAACCAGGGATTGAACCCATGACCTTGCCAGTGTGAGGCAGCAGTCCTGACCATTGTACAACAATACTTCTACATCAGAAGTTCATAGTATATCAAGGTATTAAGGATATTTTAGTATACTAAGCCATGATATATCACAAAAGATTGTCCATTAGGCATAAAATGTCATGAAAACATAATTGTATAGTAAGACATATAAATATCAAAAATCATCATAGTATAGGATGGCGCAAAAATGTCACAGTATATAAAAGCCTGAAACCAGGGTTTGAACCCTTGCCCTTCTCAGTGTGAGAGAATAGTCCTAACCATTCTACCACCATGCTACTGCATTATGAACGCCTTGTATAGAAAGGTATATAAAATATCAGTATACTACTCCGTGACATATCATAAAAAATCATAGTATTGTGAGGCATAAAATATTATAGTATAGTAAGGCATAAAAATGGAAAAACAATTCATCGTATACTGTGGTGTGAAAATATCAAAAAGCATCATCAGAGAGTAAAGCCCCAAACTAAGGTTTGAACCCATGACCTTCTCATTGTGAAGCAACAATCCTAACCATTGTACCACGACGCTACTGCATCAAACTTTAATGGTATAGCAAGATATTAAGAATATCTTAGCATACTAATCCATGATATATCATAAAAGGTTATTGTCCATTAGGCATAGAATGTCATGAAAACATCATTGTATAGTAAGGCATAAAAATGTCAAAAAACATCATAGTTTAGGATGGCGCAAAAATGTCACAGCATATAAAAGCCTAAAAACAGGGTTTGAACCCTTGCCCTTCTCAGTGTGAGGCTATAGTCCTAACCATCATACCACCATGCTGCTGGATCACTAACTCATTGTATAGCAAGGTATATAAAATATCAGTATACTACTCCGTGAAATATCATAAAACGTCAGAGTATTGTAAGGCATAAAACGTCAAAGTATAGTAAGGCATATAAAAATGCCAAAAAACGTAATCGCGTACTGTAGCGTGAAACTATCAAAAAACATCACAGGATTATAAAGTCTAAAACCAGGGTTTGAACCCTTGACCTTCTCAGTGTGAGGGAACAGTCCTAACCATTGCACCACGATGCTGCTGCCTTGCAAAGTCATTGTATAGCAAGATATTTGAAATATCAGTATACTACTCCTTGAAATATCATAGAACATCAGTAAGGCATAAAAATGCCAAAAAAACGTCATTGTATAGTATTGCGTGAAAATTCCCAAAAAACTCATAGTATAGTCAGGCACAAAACGTCACAGTATAGTAAGGCATAAAAATGCCAAAAAAAGTCATATTCTAGTAGAGCATAAAAATGGCAAAAAACGTCATAGTATAGTCAGGCACAAAACGTCACAGTATAGTAAGGCATAAAAATGCCAAAAAAATACATATTATAGTAGAGCATAAAAATGGCAAAAAACGTCATAGTATAGTATGGCATGAAATTTCAAAAAACGTCATAGTATAATAACGCATAAAAATGGCAAAAAACGTCATAGTATAGTCAGGCACAAAACGTCACAGTATAGTAAGGCAAAAAAATGCCAAAAAAAGTCATATTATAGTAGAGCATAAAAATGTCAAAAACGTCATAGTATTGTATGGCATAAAATTTCAAAAAAACATCATAGTAAAATAAGGCATAAAAATGGCAAAAAACGTCATAGTATAGTCAGGCACAAAACGTCACAGTATAGTAAGGCATAAAAATGCCAAAAAAATACATATTATAGTAGAGCATAAAAATGTCAAAAAACGTCATAGTATTGTATGGCATAAAATTTCAAAAAAAGTCATAGTATACTAAGGCATAAAAATGACAAAAAACGTCATAGTATAGTCAGGCACAAAACGTCACAGTATAGTAAGGCATAAAAATGGCAAAAAAATACATATTATAGTAGAGCATAAAAATGGCAAAAAACGTCATAGTATAGTATGGCATGAAATTTCAAAAAACGTCATAGTATAATAACGCATAAAAATGGCAAAAAACGTCATAGTATAGTCAGGCACAAAACGTCACAGTATAGTAAGGCAAAAAAATGCCAAAAAAAATCATATTATAGTAGAGCATAAAAATGTCAAAAAACGTCATAGTATTGTATGGCATAAAATTTCAAAAAAAGTCATAGTATACTAAGGCATAAAAATGACAAAAAAACATCATAGTATAGTCAGGCACAAAACGTCACAGTATAGTAAGGCATAAAAATGCCAAAAAAATACATATTATAGTAGAGCATAAAAATGTCAAAAAACATCATAGTATTGTATGGCATAAAATTTCAAAAAAACATCATAGTATAATAAGGCATAAAAATGGCAAAAAACGTCATAGTATAGTATGGCATAAAATTTCAAAAAAAGTCATACTATAGTAGAGCATAAAAATGTCAAAAAACATCATAGTATAGTATGGCATAAAATTTCAAAAAACGTCATAGTATAATAAGGCATAAAAATGGCAAAAAACGTCATATTTTAGTAGAGCATAAAAATGTCAAAAAACGTCATAGTATTGTATGGTATAAAATTTCAAAAAAACATCATAGTATAATAAGGCATAAAAATGGCAAAAAACGTCATAGTATAGTATGGCATAAAATGTCAAAAAACGTCATAGTATAGTATGGCATAAAATTTCAAAAAATGTCATAGTATATTAAGTCATAAAAATGGCAAAAAACATCATAGTATAGTATGGCATAAAACGTCACAGTATAGTAAGGCATAAAAATGCCAAAAAAATACATATTATAGTAGAGCATAAAAATGTCAAAAAACGTCATAGTATTGTATGGCATAAAATTTCAAAAAAACATCATAGTATAATAAGGCATAAAAATGGCAAAAAACGTCATAGTATAGTATGGCATAAAATTTCAAAAAAACATCATAGTATAATAAGGCATAAAAATGGCAAAAAACGTCATAGTATAGTCAGGCACAAAACGTCACAGTATAGTAAGGCAAACAAATGCCAAAAAAAGTCATATTTTAGTAGAGCATAAAAATGTCAAAAAACGTCATAGTATTGTATGGCATAAAATTTCAAAAAAACATCATAGTATAGTCAGGCACAAAACGTCACAGTATAGTAAGGCAAACAAATGCCAAAAAAAGTCATATTTTAGTAGAGCATAAAAATGACAAAAAACGTCATAGTATTGTATGGCATAAAATTTCAAAAAATGTCATAGTATATTAAGTCATAAAAATGGCAAAAAACATCATAGTATAGTATGGCATAAAACGTCACAGTATAGTAAGGCATAAAAATGCCAAAAAAAGTCATATTCTAGTAGAGCATAAAAATGGCAAAAAACGTCATAGTATGGTCAGGCACAAAACGTCACAGTATAGTAAGGCATAAAAATGCCAAAAAACTTAATTGTATACTATTGCGTGAAAATATCAAAAAACGTCATAGTATAGTCAGGCATAAAAATGCCAAAAAGCATCATAGGACAGTAAAGCCCCAAACCAGGGATTGAACCCATGACCTTGCCAGTGTGAGGCAGCAGTCCTGACCATTGTACAACAATACTTCTACATTGCAAGTTCATAGTATATCAAGGTATTAAGGATATTTTAGTATACTAATCCATGAGATATCACAAAAGATTGTCCATTAGGCATAAAATGTCATGAAAATATCAAAGTATAGTAATGCAAAAAAATGTCAAAAAACGTAATCATATAGCGTGACTTGAATATGTCAAAAAATGTCATTGTATAGTATGGCATAAAATGTCACAAAAACATAATAGTATATAAAGGCATGAAAGGTCATAAAAACGTCACAGTATACTAAGGCATAAAAATGGCAAAAAACGTCATAGTATGGTCAGGCACAAAACGTCACAGTATAGTAAGGCATAAAAATGCCAAAAAACTTCATTGTATACTATTGCGTGAAAATGTCAAAAAACGTCATAGTATAGTCAGGCATAAAAATGCCAAAAAGCATCATTGGACAGTAAAGCCCCAAACCAGGGATTGAACCCATGACCTTGCCAGTGTGAGGCAGCAGTCCTGACCATTGTACAACAATACTTCTACATCAGAAGTTCATAGTATATCAAGGTATTAAGGATATTTTAGTATACTAATCCATGATATATCACAAAAGATTGTCCATTAGGCATAAAATGTCATGAAAACATAATTGTATAGTAAGACATATAAATATCAAAAATCATCATAGTATAGGATGGCGCAAAAATGTCACAGTATATAAAAGCCTGAAACCAGGGTTTGAACCCTTACCCTTCTCAGTGTGAGAGAATAGTCCTAACCATTCTACCACCATGCTACTGCATTATGAACGCCTTGTATAGAAAGGTATATAAAATATCAGTATACTACTCCGTGACATATCATAAAAAATCATAGTATTGTGAGGCATAAAATATTATAGTATAGTAAGGCATAAAAATGGAAAAACAATTCATCGTATACTGTGGTGTGAAAATATTAAAAAGCATCATAAGAGAGTAAAGCCCCAAACTAAGGTTTGAACCCATGACCTTCTCATTGTGAAGCAACAATCCTAACCATTGTACCACGATGCTGCTGCATCACAAATTAATGGTATAGCAAGATATTAAGAATATCTTAGCATACTAATCCATGATATATCATAAAAGGTTATTGTCCATTAGGCATAGAATGTCATGAAAACATCATTGTATAGTAAGGCATAAAAATGTCAAAAAACATCATAGTTTAGGATGGCGCAAAAATGTCACAGCATATAAAAGCCTAAAAACAGGGTTTGAACCCTTGCCCTTCTCAGTGTGAGGCTATAGTCCTAACCATCGTACCACCATGCTGCTGGATCACTAACTCATTGTATAGCAAGGTATATAAAATATCAGTATACTACTCCGTGAAATATCATAAAACGTCATAGTATTGTAAGGCATAAAACGTCAAAGTATAGTAAGGCATATAAAAATGCCAAAAAACTTAATCGCGTACTGTAGCGTGAAACTATCAAAAAACATCACAGGATTATAAAGTCTAAAAACAGGGTTTGAACCCTTGACCTTCTCAGTGTGAGGGAACAGTCCTAACCATTGCACCACGATGCTGCTGCCTTGCAAAGTCATTGTATAGCAAGATATATGAAATATCAGTATACTACTCCTTGAAATATCATAGAACATCAGTAAGGCATAAAAATGCCAAAAAAACGTCATTGTATAGTATTGCGTGAAAATTCCCAAAAAACTCATAGTATAGTCAGGCACAAAACGTCACAGTATAGTAAGGCATAAAAATGCCAAAAAAAGTCATATTCTAGTAGAGCATAAAAATGGCAAAAAACGTCATAGTATAGTCAGGCACAAAACGTCACAGTATAGTAAGGCATAAAAATGGCAAAAAAATACATATTATAGTAGAGCATAAAAATGGCAAAAAACGTCATAGTATAGTCAGGCACAAAACGTCACAGTATAGTAAGGCATAAAAATGCCAAAAAAATACATATTATAGTAGAGCATAAAAATGTCAAAAAACATCATAGTATTGTATGGCATAAAATTTCAAAAAAACATCATAGTATAATAAGGCATAAAAATGGCAAAAAACGTCATAGTATAGTATGGCATAAAATTTCAAAAAAAGTCATACTATAGTAGAGCATAAAAATGGCAAAAAACGTCATAGTATAGTATGGCATAAAATTTCAAAAAAAGTCATACTATAGTAGAGCATAAAAATGTCAAAAAACGTCATATTTTAGTAGAGCATAAAAATGTCAAAAAACGTCATAGTATTGTATGGTATAAAATTTCAAAAAAACATCATAGTATAATAAGGCATAAAAATGGCAAAAAACGTCATAGTATAGTATGGCATAAAATGTCAAAAAACGTCATAGTATAGTATGGCATAAAATTTCAAAAAATGTCATAGTATATTAAGTCATAAAAATGGCAAAAAACATCATAGTATAGTATGGCATAAAACGTCACAGTATAGTAAGGCATAAAAATGCCAAAAAAATACATATTATAGTAGAGCATAAAAATGTCAAAAAACGTCATAGTATTGTATGGCATAAAATTTCAAAAAAACATCATAGTATAATAAGGCATAAAAATGGCAAAAAACGTCATAGTATAGTATGGCATAAAATTTCAAAAAACGTCATAGTATAATAAGGCATAAAAATGGCAAAAAACGTCATAGTATAGTCAGGCACAAAACGTCACAGTATAGTAAGGCAAACAAATGCCAAAAAAAGTCATATTTTAGTAGAGCATAAAAATGTCAAAAAACGTCATAGTATTGTATGGCATAAAATTTCAAAAAACGTCATTGTATAATAAGTCATAAAAATGGCAAAAAACGTCATAGTATAATAAGGCATAAAATGGCAAAAAACGTCATAGTATAATAAGGCATAAAAATGGCAAAAAACGTCATAGTATAGTCAGGCACAAAACGTCACAGTATAGTAAGGCATAAAAATGCCAAAAAAATACATATTATAGTAGAGCATAAAAATGTCAAAAAACGTCATAGTATTGTATGGCATAAAATTTCAAAAAAAGTCATAGTATACTAAGGCATAAAAATGACAAAAAAACATCATAGTATAGTCAGGCACAAAACGTCACAGTATAGTAAGGCATAAAAATGCCAAAAAAATACATATTATAGTAGAGCATAAAAATGTCAAAAAACGTCATAGTATTGTATGGCATAAAATTTCAAAAAAACATCATAGTATAATAAGGCATAAAAATGGCAAAAAACGTCATAGTATAGTATGGCATAAAATTTCAAAAAAAGTCATACTATAGTAGAGCATAAAAATGTCAAAAAACGTCATAGTATAGTATGGCATAAAATTTCAAAAAACGTCATAGTATAATAAGGCATAAAAATGGCAAAAAACGTCATATTTTAGTAGAGCATAAAAATGTCAAAAAACGTCATAGTATTGTATGGTATAAAATTTCAAAAACACATCATAGTATAATAAGGCATAAAAATGGCAAAAAACGTCATAGTATAGTATGGCATAAAATGTCAAAAAACATCATAGTATAGTATGGCATAAAATTTCAAAAAATGTCATAGTATATTAAGTCATAAAAATGGCAAAAAACGTCATAGTATAGTATGGCATAAAATGTCAAAAAACGTCATAGTATAGTATGGCATAAAATTTCAAAAAATGTCATAGTATATTAAGTCATAAAAATGGCAAAAAACGTCATAGTATAGTATGGCATAAAATTTCAAAAAACGTCATAGTATAATAAGGCATAAAAATGGCAAAAAACGTCATAGTATAGTCAGGCACAAAACGTCACAGTATAGTAAGGCATAAAAATGCCAAAAAAATACATATTATAGTAGAGCATAAAAATGTCAAAAAACGTCATAGTATAGTATGGCATAAAACGTCACAGTATAGTAAGGCATAAAAATGCCAAAAAGCATCATAGGACAGTAAAGCCCCAAAATAGGAATTGAACGCATGACCTTGTCAGTGTTAGACAGTAGTCCTGACCATTGTACCACAATACTTCTACATCACAAGTTCATAGTATATCAAGGTATTAAGGATATTTTAGTATACTAATCCATGAGATATCACAAAAGATTGTCCATTAGGCATAAAATGTCATGAAAAAATCAAAGTATAGTAATGCAAAAAAAGTCAAAAAACGTAATCATATAGCGTGACTTGAATATGTCAAAAAATGTCATTGTATAGCATGGCATAAAATGTCACAAAAACATAATAGTATATAAAGGCATGAAAGGTCATAAAAACGTCACAGTATGGTAAGGCATAAAAATGCCAAAAAAAGTCATATTCTAGTAGAGCATAAAAATGGCAAAAAACGTCATAGTATAGTATGGCATAAAATTTCAAAAAACGTCATAGTATAATAAGGCATAAAAATGGCAAAAAACGTCATAGTATAGTATGGCATAAAATTTCAAAAAAAGTCATACTATAGTAGAGCATAAAAATGTCAAAAAAATGTCATAGTATTGTATGGCATAAAATTCAAAAAAACATCATAGTATAATAAGTCATAAAAATGGCAAAAAACGTCATAGTATAGTATGGCATAAAATTTCAAAAAATGTCATAGGACAGTAAAGCCCCAAACCAGGGATTGAACCCATGACCTTGCCAGTGTGAGGCAGCAGTCCTGACCATTGTACAACAATACTTCTGCATCATAAGCTCATGGTATAGCATTATATTAAGGATATTTTAGCATACTAATCCATGATATATCACAAAAGATTGTCCATTAGGCATAAAATGTCATGAAAACATAATTGTATAGTAAGATATATAAATATCAAAAATCATCATAGTATAGGATGGCGCAAAAATGTCACAGTATATAAAAGCCTGAAACCAGGGTTTGAACCCTTGCCCTTCTCAGTGTGAGAGAATAGTCCTAACCATTCTACCACCATGCTGCTGCATTATGAACGCCTTGTATAGAAAGGTATATAAAATATCAGTATACTACTCCGTGACATATCATAAAAAATCATAGTATTGTGAGGCATTAAATATTATAGTATAGTAAGGCATAAAAATGGAAAAACAATTCATCGTATACTGTGGTGTGAAAATATCAAAAAGCATCATAAGAGAGTAAAGCCCCAAACTAGGGTTTGAACCCATGACCTTCTCATTGTGAAGCAACAATCCTAACCATTGTACCACGATGCTGCTGCATCACAATTTAATGGTATAGCAAGATATTAATAATATCTTAGCATACTAATCCATGATATATCATAAAAGGTTATTGTCCATTAGGCATAGAATGTCATGAAAACATCATTGTATAGTAAGGCATAAAAATGTCAAAAAACATCATAGTTTAGGATGGCGCAAAAATGTCACAGCATATAAAAGCCTAAAAACAGGGTTTGAACCCTTGCCCTTCTCAGTGTGAGGCTATAGTCCTAACCATCGTACTACCATGCTGCTGGATCACTACCTCATTGTATAGCAAGGTATATAAAATATCAGTATACTACTCCGTGAAATATCATAAAACGTCATAGTATTGTAAGGCATAAAACGTCAAAGTATAGTAAGGCATATAAAAATGCCAAAAAACGTAATCGCGTTGTGTAGCGTGAAACTATCAAAAAACATCACAGGATTATAAAGTCTAAAACTAGGGTTTGAACCCTCGACCTTCTCAATGTGAGGGAATAGGCCTAACCATTGCACCACGATGCTGCTGCATTGCAAACTCATTGTATAGCAAGATATATGAAATATCAGTATACTACTCCTTGAAATATCATAGAACATCATAGTATAGTAAGGCATAAAAATGCCAAAAAAACGTCATCGTATAATATCGCGTGAAAATTTCAGAAACCTCATAGTATAGTCAGGCATAATATTTCATAAAAACCTCATCATATAGTCTGGCATGAAAATGTAAAGAAATGTCATATCATACTAAGATATAAAAATGTCAAATAACATCATAGCATGGTCAGGTATAAAACGCCATAGCATAGCAAGGCAAAAAAATATCAGAAGAATTATGGTATATTAAGAAATAAAATGACATAGTATATTAAGGCATTAAAATGCCAAAAAACTTCATTGTATAATATGGCGTTAAAATGTAAAAAAAAATCATAGTATAGTATGGCATAAAATTTCAAAAAACATCATACTATAATAAGGCATAAAAATGCTAAAAAACGTCATAGTATACTAAGGTATAAAAATGTCAAAAAAAAGTTTTAGTATAGTAAGGCATAAAACGTCATGATATAGTGAATCATAAAAATGCCCAAAAAATTCATCGGATAGTATGATGTCAAAATGTAAAAAAAACCTCATAGTATAGTATTGCATAAAATTTCAAAAAACTTAATAGTATAGTAAGGCATAAAATTGTCAAAAAATGTCATAGTCCACTATGGCATGAAATTTAAAAAAAAACATCATCATACTGTATGGTGTGAAAATGTCAAAAAACATCACAGTATAGTATGGCATAAAGTTTCAAAAAACGTCATACTATAATAAGGCATAAAAATGCTAAAAATATTCATAGTATACTAAGGTACAAAAATGTCAAAAAACATTATAGTATAGTAAGGGTTAAAACGTCATGGTATAGTCAGGCACAAAAATGCCAAAAATCTCCATCTTATAGTATGGAGTGAAAATTTCAAAAAACGTCACAGTATAGCAAGGCATAAAAATGTCAAAAGACGTCATAATATTGTAAGGCACAAAACATCATAGTATACTAAGGCATAAAAATACCAAAAAACATCAACATATAGTATGGCGAGAAGAGTGGCATTTAATTTAAAAAAAAGTCACAGTATAGTAAGGCATAAAAATGTCAAAAAATGTCATACTACAGTATGGCATAAAATCTCATAAAAACATCATAGTAAGTTCATAAAAATGTATGGTAAGGCATAAAACATCATATTATAGTAAGTATGAAAATGCCAAAAAAACGTCATCAGATTGTATGGCATAGAAATGTCACGGGATAGTAAAGCCCAAAACCAGGGTTTGAACCGTTGACCTTCTCAGCGTGAGGCAATAGTATTAAGCGTTGTACGAGCATGCTGCCGTATCACAAACTCATGGTATAGCAAGGCATAAAATATATCATAGTATATTTATCAGTGAAATATTATGAACCATCCTTTTATGATAAAATGTCATGAAAACATCATAGTATAGTAAGGCATAAAAATGCAAAAAAATTGCACAATAAAGTACAGCATAAAAATATCAAAAAACGAAATAGGATAGTAAAGCCCCAAAACAGGGTTTGAACCGAAGACCTTCCCAGTTTTGGGGAGCAGTCCTAACCATTGTATCACCATGCTGCCCCATCACAAGTTCCTACTATAGCAAAGCATGAAAACATCATAGCATATAGTAAGGCACAAAACGTCATGGTATAGCAAGGCATAAAAATTTCAAAAATTGTCATAGTATAGCAAGGCATAAAAACGCCAAAAACGTAATAATGGAATCATGGAAAAAAAATATCAAAAAACGTCATAGTAAAGTAAGGCATAAAACGTCAAAAAACATCATATCATAGTATGGCATCAAAATGACATAGTATAATAAAGCATAAAAACATTATATTACAGTAAGGTATAAAAAGTCATAGTATAGTAGGACATAAAAATGTCATAGTATAGTAAGACATAAAAACAGTCATAGAATTCATGTTGACATTTTCATGGCTTTTCTCTACAGAAATTCAACTCATAGTTTGACATATCCACCATTTTATGTTTACTTTTGACAATTGACTTGACTGCTAGCCCATAGAAGACAGAAGCCAAGGCCATCTTGCTAGTTTACGTTAACTAACTTGGTTAAATAACATCAGTTGACATTTTTCTGGTGAAGTTAGGTACCACTGTGATATTCCCACATGATGTGAGCCTTAAGATAGCCCCCGCCCTTTCAGTAAATCAAATGCTAGCATGCCTAAATAAGTTGTCATTGAGTAGTAGCCTCTTGGAGGACACATTTGGAAAGATCAAATATGACTTCACTCCAAATTGCGACATGTGCATCCATATGCGACATGTGCATCCATATGCGACATGTGCATCCATATGCAAACCTACACCCTTGGTGCTGAGTATGTGCCAAACTACTTAGAACGCAGAGCGCCATTCATGTATAGGTGAGCACATTGCCAAAAACACCAGTTCTAAAATTCAGGCTTCAACACAATATTTTCTCTATTGTGAAGAAACATAATCTGGCAATGTGGCGAGAAGATCCATGTGTTATTTTAATTTTCTTAATTTTTTTAATTTAATTGAATCAGGTAGAAATTACTCTAATGTCACTCATGTGATTGTCCAACTACCCATCCATCCACCGGCACCATGCGTTTGGCCTTTGGAACTACAGGGAAATCCTTCCTGTTCAAACATTGACATGGCAACAAAATAGCATTCTGGGTATTTCTGTGTATGTGTCTGACAGTAGTCTGTTCTTTTCTTCTCCTGCTTCCTGTTTCTTGATTGGTTCCTTGCTTGCTATGTGCTTCAACCTGTTGGCAAATAAGTTCATTTTTGTTGAGCCATTTGTGCCTCCATCCTTCAAATTTGACTAATTTTAAGAGGTACAATACCACTTATTTTTACAGAAAATAATTAGCCCCTGCTTGAATTCTCAATAAGTTTGACTCCTCATGTGCTGTCATAATTGGTAAATTAAGCAATGGGAAAAAAAAGAAAAGATCACTCAAAGAAGATTTTTTTGCTGTATTGACTAAATTAAATTAACAAACACAACACATGCTGAAAGCTGTAAAATCTACATACTTCTCTTTGTTGTCCAGTTTATTTGACCAGTTATGTATGGTCAAAACGCAGTATTGCCAAATTTCTCCCTTTTTATATCAGTGTCTTTTATATCAAGACATTTCTCAAAACCAGAATATGATCAGGGTGACTTTTGAACACTGGAAATAAATCATGTACTCATCCCGGCAGTAGCCCCCGTGGCACTCAAAATTTCCCTGGAATTTTCTAGTTATCATTTGAACTGCCATCTTAAAGATGAAATGTCCAGGAATTACTTTATTACTCCAACATGTCAACAACCTTAATCATGGCTGATGACCAATGGCCAAAATGTATTGGTTTCAACAAATACTACACGCTACAAGTGTTAGTTTTCATCTGTTAAATTCATAATATTTGACTGGACCAGTTATGTTGTGGTTAAGATTGTGAAAAACCGACAAGACAGAGAAACTGAGAAATTAAAGCCACAAAAAACAATTTTTTTTTATATTACAGTTTTTCTCAGTCGCTTTGGTACATTTCTCGAATCATCCTCGACATTTGCAAAACAGTGAGTGAATTTCTCAAAACAATTCGTACAAATAGCAAAACACCATGGATTACCTGCAAAAGCCAGTCTCTTGCTCAAAATCCTTAGTTCATCTCTCAAAAGTAAATATCTGTGTCAATGAACATGTCACTGCCATCAGATGACAAGTCCTTGTGTTATTGTGTACGGATAAGAGTCAAATTGCTTAGTCGTGTTGTCAATATAACAGTTTACTCTGGAGGGATGTTCTGATGTAAACTATGGCTAAAGTTTTGATGACACTTATTGTAAATTGTAAGTTACACCTTAGTGTATTGATTGCAAGAGACTGGACAAGATTCACATTTACGCTTTTACTGTTTGTACTGTAATTTGTTGACAGACCATGTCATTGCGATACAGAAAGGCCTCGTCTGCCTCTTCCTCTGTTTTGCCTCCCAACTCCTCCGCCACGCAGCCTCACTCCTCTTCCTCTTCTTCTTCTCTCTGGCTGTTGACCCCGTCCAATTCCTTGTCCTTCCATTGTCAGACATTGTAACATTGTGTTGTGCTACGGCTATATATATATATATATATATATATATATATATATTATATATATATATATATATGTATATATATATATATATATATATGTATATATATATATATATGTATATATGTATATATATGTAGATATATATATATATGTATATATATGTATATCTATGTATATATATATATATATATATATATATATATATATACTTGCCAGTTGGTTCATGAGATGCACCTTTGAGAATTTCAGAAAACTGGTTGATCACTTGTTGATCTAATGCTTCACACTTTTCCCTTCATTAGAGAAAGTCAAGATTCACCTGGGAGCAATTTACCAATTCAGGACAGATTTAGAAAAATAAGTCAAATGGAAATGTATAGAGATATGTTTGACATATTATGACAACTTGTTCAACCATTTTGCATGTAAAGACTTATGCGATGAACTAATGCCTAAATGTTGTGGGGGGTGAGACTATTCACAGAGACGCATTATAATACATTTTGATCAACATGACATAAGCAATTGATAATGTAGGAAACAGCAGAGAATTGAACATAATCATTTGCATGATGAACCAAAGCATTTGCAACTTGTTCAAAGAAATGAAAAACTGCTTTTTTGATTTGCACAAGTGACACAATGATGTGAAGATTGAACAAGTAGTTTTGAGAATTTCAATTCTGATCTGAGAAATGTACCAAAGCGACAGAGAAAAACTGTAACAATGCAAGAAATAAGTATGAGTAATGTGAATTGGGACTCTTGACATCAAACCCACAGAGAAATGTGACCCAGCTCTGCAGATCCCCAGCACCAGTAGGCAGCTGTTTTTAATTATAAATATCAAACACTTAAATCACTGTACACTACCTGCCCAGCACCAAATGAAAAAGCTAGCAAATAAATGAGGAAAATAGAGAAGCATTTAGCAGCTAAAATGTAGTTTTTAGTTTTCTCAGTTTGAGAACAAAGCTAGAGAGCTAATAGGTGAGAGAATATTGGACTTCCATGCATCAGGTGGACAGAAACACAACTCCAAATGTTGCTCTGTCTGCTGGATGGATAGACAGATTGTCTGTGAAGGTATGTCATTATCCCCAAGCAGCTCAAAAGGGGGAAATAATCAACTACTGGAGCTTTAAAGATACGACTTGGTCTGAATGGATTAGTGTGCCAAAATATATTAACATAACAAATTGAAAGTTTTTAACCTGATAGAAACTACATATTAAAGTGCCTCTTCAGAGTCATTACTGGAAACACAAAACAATCTGGTTAATCTCATCAAGAAGGATTAAAATCAGAAACAGTCTGCAGCACATTGAAATTCAGGTCATATGCTTCAAAACAGCTGCCACAGAGGCTTCTGGGGTAATCAGGCAGTCAACCACACTGATGAAACAGTCACTTACATGCATCATGCAAAGCAAGAGGCATACAGTGCATGTGATATTGATCTGTTTTATTTATTTAATTACATACTTCATTTATCAAGAGAATGCAATATATTCAAAATGTTCTGCGTTTTATCAGATGGAGAAGTACAAAAACATTATTTACAACTGATACAAAAATGAAACACATGAACAGGCTTGCGTGAGTCTCTACAGGCATACAGCAGCAGCACCTCTGCAGGTTCATTCTTTGAATTTCCACTCCTGTCGGCACATGGGGCACTGCTGCTGGACTTGCTGCGAGTTCAGCCATTTCAAGATGCAATGCATGTGGAAACAATGGGAGCACTGACCCCAGACCAACGGGCAGTCGTCTCCAGGCACTTTGCCTGCAAAACAAGTTTAATATTTTACAATTCATACTAAAGAGTGGGTGTTGTTGTTTGTCAGGCATGTTGTTTTAGTTTTACTTTAAGAGATACTGAGAAAAGAATTCAACTCTCACAACGCAATTTAAATTGCCATTTAGGACATAAATTAGACTTTCAATACTGTATCATATCAGTTTTCCCACTGTTCAATGTATTATTTGGAAAGAAAAAAATACTATTAATCATGTATTGAAATACCTGTTTTGCAAGTAAAAAAGCAATAACAAGGTTATGGTATAGAGCAGAACCACCGACGGTGGAGCAATGGGTGTGCACTGTGGAAGAAATATTTGTAATGGAAAAAATTACACACAAACTACGATTACAAGAGACACAATTTCAGGAAAAATGGGAGAAATGGACAGACTATAGAACACAGCAAGAGGACACCACCACCACTGGACAATAAGGACTCTGATGAGAGAATAATTGCGTCGTGAAGTGTGTATAACCTGACACTGTAATTGTTTTAATTGAAAATTTAAATAAAAAAAAAAAGTAAAAAAAAAAAAAAAAGAAATACCTGTTTATAGATCACTATTACTACATCATTTACATGTTTACATGTAAATGCTTTTTCTCGTTTTTCCCCTTCGTTTCATTTCAGCTCAGAGTGATAATCTCTACTGTGTTTTGCTGTCAATAACAGTGGTGTCTCTCTCCTCTCTGCTTTCTGTTTCACCGTGTGTGTGTCTTATCCCCTGCCCACACACACTGAGTGGAGCGGAGCAGAGGACAGGCAGGCAGACAGCTCGCTACATCAAGTGCAATAAAAGCTTATGTTATGTGGCAATTTAAAAGTAAAGATGCACAGACATCAACCCAAAACATCTGAAAGTAAGGCCAAAATATCAGCCTTTTTAAAATACATGAAATCTGGCCACAGCAGCGAGGATGGTAGCAGCTCTGCTGCTGATGGCAGGGAAGCTTGTCCTGAGAGCACTAGCAGCTCTCCTGAGAGAAGCCAACAGTCTCACAAGCCAACCCAGGGGAAACTGTACTGGACGCTTTTCCACCTGTCTATAACTAACTATACAAAAATCATGAATGATTTTATTTGTAAAAACATGAGTATCCATGGAAAAGTGTCAAATGTGCATTCGTAAAACAATAAATGAAAGATCGATCAAGTTCACTCGTCCTGGAGTGAGCTACTGGAATTATCAGAAGGAATAGTTGCTTTGGCTCAGATTTTTAACAGGAAGGCAGAAATTTTACAATATGCAAAACTCTTAATTATAAGAGCCAAAATGCTAAATTCTTACATCGCATATATAGCAAAGCAAAATACTAAATTACATGCTCAGTCCTCAGAATCAAGCAGAACATTTCTCTTTATTTTATCATTTCCCTGTTCAGCAGCATTGCAACATAATGTAAGTGCTACTAACTTCACCTGACCTCACCGTTCTGTTTGATTACTCTCAAAATGCTGTAATGTGCTGAGTGTCTGTTACAGTAATTTAAATTATGGTTTAATGTTTAGTGCTTTTCAGTATTATAATATGCTATATTTAGATTATTGCTGTAATTTTACAAGTGATTGAAACAGAACAGAAAACATTTCAGAGTACACCCACAGTCACCATCGGGATACAATCTTGATATTGATATATATGGAAGTTCGGAATCCCATTTAGTGTAAAATGGTAGACTAGACATCATCCATACAGTTTATTTACAGTAATATTGCGCATTCAGTATGCTATTTAAATTTTTAAAAGTCATTCTTATTCTACATCCTTTCAGCTCAATTTGGACTTCTGCAGATGTTGTGCATTTCTTTTAACTTTTGTTTATAAAACCTTTGAGGAAATGACTGCTGCACATTGTTGATGAGAATTTACTTTTTTACTGCATTAATTGATAATGATCAATTTAGTTTTGAATGTGACAATGATAATAAATAAGTGAACAAACATATGCTATGTTATGATGTCATGATTTACTTGTGAGATTTTGAGGCCAAAATTATGGATGTGTTACCCAACCCTCTGGTAGGAAGGGACGCCTGATCTGTTTGAATTAAAAGAAATGCTAAAGATCCCTGTGACATAAATAACTATTTAATACTGATTTTATATTAGAATATATCTATTTTTTTTAGTTACGTGTATTCTTTTAATCTTAATATTATTCTTCCAACAATACCTAACTAAATGCACTACTTTGTCCACCACCGTCTTCAGCATATGAAACCAACACCCACAGACGTTTACGCTGGCTCGGTTACTCACAGTCTGGACAGCAGCCGTTGAAGGGCATCCTGCAGATCCCACAGTTTTCATCATTGGCCACCCACAACCAGGAGGCCACTCCGTTCCACTGTCGGATCTTTACTTTCATCCTACAAGTCTACAGGAGCAGAAAACACTCAACCACACACCCCCATATGAAGCAAAGCAGCTAACGTTAGCATGTGAGCTACAGTTCACAGATAACTTCTGTTCTAGCTTTTTTTCCTTCTAGTTGTTCACAAATATATCAGCTGACTTACGGGGCAGCGTCTATAGTCTCCTTCAGATATCCACGAATTAACATGTGATGTGTCTTTGCAAACTAGAAATCATTTTATATTCAGTTGTTAGTCAACAACATCCACCTAATACTTCAACCCGGGGAATCTCTGCTTCCGGTACGACAGGCTGCATGCTGGGAACTGGGAGGCGGCACCAGGGACAGCAGACAAATAGAGGATCTTTGGCAGCACTCGCGCAGACTACCTGCTGCTTCTTCTTCTTTAAGTTTTGAGGCGGATTGCAATACCAACATTTAGTTGTATACCGTCACCTACCGTCCGTATCGGAGAAGGTAGAGCAGGATCTAGTTAAACACCCTCCTGACTCAGTTTAAGTAGAAGCTGGTGGAGTGCAAATAACTGACAATAGTTTTTTTCACTGAGAGACTATAGTTCTTGTTTTTCTCTGCGTTGTTTATAATATTTAAAATTTTAAAATAGTAACAATAACCAGGGTGGTGTCTTTACATGAAAGACATTAAAAAAGAACCCACATCTATCATTGTCCAGACCGCTTTTTTCTGACGATATCATTTCACTGTTCAATTTGTCACAGTCATAAAAATAAATAATTTGAATTTATATATAATGGCACTGGCTTTCCCAACAGCATCCGCACTATTGCAGGGGACTGTTTAGAAGTTTTATCTGGCCTCACTTTACTTATTTAACAATTATTTTAAAATTAAAGACAATATTTTTGGTGGTGAATATAATGAAACTACAACTTTATTTCAGTTGCGATGCTGCCCATTCTGTCATGTAATAAAATACATGAATGCAGTTTCTTTAATATGTATTTACAAATAAATACTGAAAAAAATCAGCTAAATGGGTCTGAATGCATTCAGTTATTTTCAATTCAACACAGATTTCAAACAATTTTAAACATCAAGTGACGTGCATTGTTGTCAGCCACAGTGTTCTTATTGATGACCACTGGATGGCACCAAAGGAAGATATTTTCCTACACATTGTGGTTTTGGCTCATGGTGACCAATATATAACACAAATTATCATGACATGACCAAAAACACGATCTGTTTCACAGTCATCGGATTGCATTAACCTTATATAGACAGGTGTGTGCCTTTCCAAATCATGTCCAATCAGCTGAATTTACCACAGGTGCACTCCAGTTAACTGTTGTGTTACTTTTATTTTGGATTTTCACACTTTATGTTCTTAATCTGCAAACTAAATTGTTATTATAGACGACAGATAAGTGTTATGGTGTAAAAAAAAAGAGAAAGAAAAACTCATCATTAAAACAATCTCCAAACATAATAACATCTGGTACTTGGTTCTTAGTGATTTCTTTTTTTTAATCAGAGTGGGTGTTTGTTTTAGACAAAAAGGGAAAGTAATGGGGTAATTTAAAAAAAACAACAAAAAAACCCAAACAAACATATTTCTCTGCTTTTCTCATTGCTCTCTTACATTGTCAAAGTGGTGAGTAAATGCAAGGTAGATGTAAGAGAAATCTGAGCCATTCTGTTTTTAAGGAATTTGACACCTTCTCCCTCTGGCCAGGGATCCAGGTTTCTGAAATTTGGTTCAACAGGTCTCCAAGTTTTCATTTACTCAATGCAAAATAAATGATTTTAATTCTGACATAAACTGCCTCTTGGCTGTCTGTGTAGTTTAGCACTTTTATCTTCTCCCCGTTCTGTTTTTGTTGCTGTTTTCCTTCTATCAACTTTTGAACTTTTAATTGTAGCCTATTCTGTTTTGCATGTACAGTACTTTTAATGTCTTCAGTGGTCTCATTGTGTTTTTATTGTGTTATGTTTCTGTGCTGCCGTACTGCAAAAAAGAATTTCCTCTTGTGGGACAGTAAAAACCTGAACTAAACTGAGCTAAACCGAACTAAACATTTTGAAAATATGAAACAAAATCAGTATTGCCCTTGTTTTATAAGTGTTGGTAAATTCACCTAACAGTTAAATTGGTAAACTAATTTATTTCTCTGAATACTGTTTACTGCTTTGTTTTTATCTGCTCTCAGTAACAATACTGTATAGTCATTGGTTTGTCTTTTAGCGAAGCATCGTATTCATTAAACAAATAATTTTATATGAGAAAAAAAAACGCCATTTCATTTTATTAAAAAAAAAAAGTTTTATTGTCTAGTTTGAAGCTGCTCTGTAAGTATTGTTCTATAAAGTTTTTTGTGGAAAAAATGGGGCGGGGATAAGTATGTTACCGTCACTTCCGCATAATATTTATTCAATTTCCGTTAGTTTCAACATCGCGCCACCAGAGGTAAACAACTGCTTAACAGCTTCTCGACGCCAAAACTTCTTTGTTCGTCTTCAACGCTAGCTGAAAGCTCAAGCACCACGATGTCTGATAAGATGAGTATGTCTCTGGACGACATTATTAAGTTGAACAAGAAAGGAGGCAGCGGCCGCGGCCGCGGCGGAGGATCATCCGGGTCGGGTGGAAGTTCAGCTCGTGCCGGTGGATCGTCGAGGCCAATGCGGAGTCGACAGAATAATTTCAACCGTGAGAGAAACAACAGATCCACTCCGTACACCAGGGTATGAAAGAGAAGCAGTTAAAATGGAGCTAAAGAGTAACATGGCGAGGTGTTGTGATGCGTTGTTATCAATCGCGATTACATAATAATGGACTTCCATAAGCGATGTAGTTAAAGTGAAATATATTTTATCTGCCCCGTGATTTGCTTCACATTTCTACACGACGGCACCTACTCTGGGTGTTAAGCTGTGGGCTGTTTCCACCATCATCTTGTTTCACTTTCCTTGAGCAGCAGTGACAAAAACAGTTTGTAAAACGATGTCCCCGAGCGAGACATGGACGGCTCCATTATCAAGATGGCTGCTGTGCGTGGTGCTTGTTTGAGCTGAAGTGGTCAGTCGAGGAGAATCAGCAGCGGGCCACTTGCCAGCGTGCGAGAATTACCCGACGGTTTTTATTTTTGAAGTATTAAATACATTTAGTATCCTCGCCGATATGCAGCCGAAGGAGCTGTGGGCTGGATCTTGAATCTCAAAATGGCTACAGAGAGAGAGAGAGAAAATGCCGGTTCCCCAATTCAGTCTTGTAAGGACTTAAACCGTTTTCATCGACTCCACCACCATCTCGATGGGACGGATTTCAGATTCGAACAAAGGAAAATATCCCCTTTAGACGGACTCTAACATGGAAAGCCTGGATGATGCCCCTGGCCTGATTCCCCATGCTGTTTATAGGGAGTAACTGCCATGCTGGGTATACACAAAGCGGTTAGCTTTCTAGGCCTATATCTGCCGCTTATTGTTGTTTCTTTGTATAGTCGTCTTAATCTAGCCTTCTTCATAGCGTTCAGGCATGATATATTGGGAATTTGTGATCAATTAACATTTCTGTAGTATTGTGAACACCAATTCATCAACATTTTTGGCAGAACACAATATCTGAAGAAAGTGTTGTTTTCTTTTGTTGTTCTCCACAGCCCAGAGAGTTACCAGACAAGTGGCAGCATGACATGTTTGAGGAGCATGTTGGTGGACGCAGAGGACAAAGTGCACCAGCTGAAAGAATTGTGGAAAGTAGCGGCAAGCTGCTGATTTCCAATCTGGACTTTGGCGTCTCTGATTCAGATATAAAGGTAATTCACTAAACCCTATTAATCCACTTTGCTAGTGTCAGTGTGCTGTGGACATGACTCATAATTGTACTTTTCTTTGCAGGAGCTGTTTGCAGAGTTTGGAACATTGGTGAAAGCATCTGTACACTATGATCGGTCTGGTCGCAGTAAAGGAACGGCAGATGTTCACTTTGAAACTAAGGCAGATGCACTAAAGGCCATGAAGCACTATAATGGTGTCCCACTTGATGGTGAGGATGTCTCTCTCTCCTTTGGGTACTTTTTTAGAAGCACTTTAAGGGATCTCGCATGTTTTAAACATTCATCATTTTGAAATATTTTAGGCCGCCCAATGAAGATCCAACAAGTATCATCAGAGGTCGATGAGCAAAGCAGACAATCCACACAAGGGTAAGTGGCCATGTGCTCTGGATCCAGAAAGGATTTTGTGAATGATTGTGAATAATGAGGAAACCACAGACAAACACTTTTGCACCAAGCTTACTAAAGGTTATGATATGTACAGATGGGTGACAATTTAAAGGAATTAGGATTAGCAGAGAACCATGATGACAATACCCCCGTTGGGGTAATAAGGGTTGCTGAGCGGTTTGATGAGCATGAAAATAATGTGAATCATATGCTACGACCTTCAGCCACCAAATCCCCTATGTAACATTTTTGGACTGACGTGTTAAGACATCGCTCTCAATCACAATCATAAAAAGACCAAATATGGGAATATCTTTTGGAAGAATGGTGCTCATCCCTCCAGTAGAGTTGTAAATTCAATACCAAGGAGCATTATTAAGCCCCTTCGTGTTGTTTTTTCTTTACTTTGTCACCCGTCTGTAAGTGGTTGATTTACTGTGAATGTAACATCTCATCTAAAATGCCTCCCTGTTCTTGGTAATTTTGCAGTTCAAACGGAGGGTTTGACCGGAGCAGGCTTGGTCAACCTAAGTTTGAAAGGAGGGAACGGGGAGAACGCGGAGACCGGGGGGAAAGGAGGCAAGGTGGCGGCGGTGGAGGTTTCAGGGGTCGTGGAAGAGGAGGAGGAAACAGACCTCAACTTTCTGCGGAAGAGTTGGATGCTCAGTTGGATGCTTACAATGCCAAGGTATGTACTTGGATAGAATATGATTTTTTTTAATTTTGTACTGGGAATATTTATTGATTGTTTTAATAATCATGTTTCTCATGTTTTAGTTTCAGATGGACACCAGTTAGAAGCACTCGGAGAGGATGCCGCTTCCATCACCTTTATTCTTATTTTGGACATGAATTTAAAAAAAGAAAAAAAAGAGAGAAAAAGAAAAGATCAGGTTAATCTGATATGGTCGATCGGACTTTATTACAGTTGTTCTGAAGCCATTTTATTGTATGGACCATTGTATTCTATTGATTTTATTTTTTTCTTAGTATTTTTGTAGCCATGTTTTCTGGGGAACTTTTATGTTTTGAGAATTTTTCTCTTAGGTCACCAGCTCTTGTGCCCTTTTTCCAAATGTATGGACGATTACCTTGAGCCTGCAACATGTTCGTTTTTTTTGTTTTTTGTTTTTTTTAATCATGTGAACTTGATTCAGTGGTCTGACAGACTGTTTAATGTACTGTTAAAAATTAATGTACATGAGTTTAGTAACTTGGTACTGTACACTTGACATGATGAACGTATTTCAAAGGGTTTTGTACATAAATACATTATATTGAATTGTCTTTGCCGTGTTTTTGTATTACATTTAACTGACATTGTCTGCCTTTTTTAAAAAATGGATGAAAACCAAACGTGACCAAATGTATAGTTCTATAGTTTTGTTAGACTTCTCGGATTTCTTCATATTGTCTGTGATCAGTTCCTCTTTAGCTTTTCTGATGCCTTAAACTTTGACAAAATTTGAAGTTAGCGTATATTGCTGGATTTTCCACAAGTGACAATCAGTGGTATAAAAGTATGATAATCCTAAAACATAATGTTGCACAAGAAGACAAAAGTAATGTCAGTTGTACATCATTATCTATTTTAAACATTCTCACATTAGCGAACACAAACTGCAGGTTATGCCACGATAAGTAAGGCTGTAGCAGCTTTTCATTTGTTAGTGGAAAATTATTATATTCTCTCAAACGTTATCTGGTCTCATTATGAGAGTTTACAGTTTGTTAAACAGAAGCATGACCACCATTCAGACAACTGTATTTCGGACATTAGTTGTAAGTGTCTTGGTTCCTCAGTTAGGCCAATTGTTGGTGAGAACAAAAAGAAATCTGTTTTCATCGTATGTCACCATATTCTGTAATCCCCTGCTCTCCATCGCAGTAGTCGACGATTGAGAGGAGTGTAGATTACTCAGTATTTCTCCCTAAACAACGAGCTTTCGGAAAAATACATTCAAAACCATATACTGTAAATATGTAAAAGATCAGAACGTGATTTTTGATGGCTCACAGCACGTTGCCCGCGTGCTGCGTGCGCGAACCTGTTTCCGGCAAACGTTGCGCGGGCAGCGCACGGGGCGGCGCCGTTCCCTTGTTCGCCATACTTGCACAGGAGCGCAGAGCAACGAACGCACTTACTGCAAAGGCACCTGAAATCACTACTGCATTTAATATAAAGGTGAGTCTCCTTAGATCCATGGGCAGCTAATAACAGCATTTTAAGAATAATCCTTACCGGAGCACGTCGCTGAAACCGTTTTGATTTCACTCCTTGCCTCCGTCAGCTGGTGATAACTTGTCAGGCTAATGTTAGCCGCCGGCTTTGGTTAGCTTGGCTGAATTGTTCCCAGCGAACCAGCTAGCCACTTGTCTCTCTCTTCAGTCCCACCCTATGTGAGAGCGTCGGCGCCAAGAAAAGTTCAGCCCCATTGTTTATTACAAATCCATTTAATCACTCAGACATTCTAGCTGTTGCAGCTAACATTGCGCTGTCGCTACCGTGGCGTGCTGTCAAAAGCAGTATGTTAGCCGGTTTTACTGAAAAGATGCCAGTCCACAATGGTAGCGTTGGCTACCCCCCCCCCCAGTCATGACTGTAAGTTGCTGTTTTATCGCTACGGTAGCTGCGGTTAGCCTCTTGACAGCAGTCTTGACTTGACACACTGGCGGACATTACATAATTCTGTTGCATTTTAAAGAAGCCATAATCATGTCATCACAGCTCATTTCATTATAGGAAATATTGGTTTATTTATTACACTGATTTCTGGGAGCTGTGATTTGTGACATTAATGTGCCAGAAAAAAATGTAAGTCATACATTCACCACAATAGGAAAACATGATAATTCGTCAACGACTGTTGACATATTTTCAGTATAATTCTGTGAACTTGACAATTATTCATGAAAGATACTGGGTTCGTAGTGCTGTCGCCCTGCAGTTTGTTATTGTTTAATACTAAAAATACATTAACACAGAAGAAGCCCTGGCAGACAGAAGGGGTAAACTTCAGTGAGTCAGTCTCCAGCCTTCCTTGTACTCGTTGTGTCTATGAATTTGAACTTTCTAGATTCCTGTCTTGTTCAGTGAGCAGTCTCCTGGCTAGAGGCTGCTTCCTCCCACCCAGCTGGGTGGGGTAGGTCTGTCACATTGGATTCCAGTGCAATCCTGAGATGTGTTGACGTTTTGTGTGACAGTACTTGATGAGGCCTCTTTTTTTTTTTTTTATTACTTTTGGACAACTCCGTCTTTTGTCTTCTCCCTTTGAACTCATTGAACTGTGGAAAAAGAGCACACATGATCAGTCAGAGCAGAATGACCAAGAAGAACATGATCAATTGTTACGTCAAAGAAAACACAGTAAAGCATGGACTTTTTCATTAAGACTAACATCCTGCTACTTCATCCATGCACGGTAAGCCTTTCCACTTAAAAGGAGGGGAGAGGAACTCCTTGATTTAAAAAAAAAAAAAAAAAAAATCACCACAGTGACAGTTTAATGCCAGCAGTTATATAATGCATTAATGCATTCACTTGAAAGCCCCCTGCTGGATCTACACAGTCATTTTCATACAGGTTGAATGACATTTGAAGTCAGATTCTTAATATCCCAAGGTACCAGAGAACTTGGCTTATATATAACGATTACATTTTTTAGAACCAGAAAATCATATCCTTTGACTGTCATTTAAAGGAGCTATTTGTAAGTTTTGCCAATGCTACATAGCCAACATTAGCATTAAGAACTGGTTACTTAGCATTCTTGCCAAGATCTTCAGCCATTGTTGTGTTAGGGTAGAATACGCGCTCTGAGCAGAGCTACTTCTTCAGGGCAGACTGGATGCTACACTGATTCGGTATTGGAAGGTGACAACATGGTCCGACCAGACAGGGGCTAGCTGGTTAGCATGCTAACTTCAGTAGAGGAAAAGAATTGATAGAAATAGAAGTAAAACAAGAGGGATGCTTTCGAGTAAGGGGATGGAGTACGAAGCTGAACTTGCACCGTTTGTTCTAGTCTGGTAAATAAACAGCTGTTAATGTTAATGTTGCCTATGTTGCAATAGCGAAACTTACAAATTGCTCCTTTTTAAAGGGAGCTTTGAACATAGACAGTCTGTGCAACCAGTTGAGGTCAAATTTGAGCATTACAACATTTTACAGATATTCTCCAAACCTTGGATTAGTCACCTGTTAATGGTGCCTGTTAAGCAGGTTTTTGGCCCCTGCTCAGGCATGTTTACGACTACATACTAAAGCCTCTCAGTCGGCAGAATTCATTCCTTTACTGCTTACAGACACTCAGCTGCTAGTTTGGGCAGGTCAGACAAGAGACCCTGAAAAAGGTATCCTCATTGACTCTGACTTCAAACCAGACGGGGGAATCTGTATCTTGTCTCTGCAGGTCTTACACTGATCTGCAACCATATTTACATTAAAGGGATTGCAATAGTTGATTATGGACTTTTGTTCTAACGACTCAAGATATTAAATACTTCACAGCTGTTTTTGTCTCCTCATTCAAATTTTGCAATGTCCATCAGTAATGGGAATTCTATTTTTAATACACAGTGGTTTAATAATAGGACTGCACCTGTTATCATGCCTTTAAACTTTCTCAATCAGTTCACCACAATTTACTTAGCATTGTGGTTGAGGTTGGCTGCAGAAAGGATTCTGTGGTTGTTGTCGTTGTTTAATGTTAAGTGTTGTGTAATGTAAACGGATGTCAAATAGGTATTAAAGCATTATTAGTGGTTCAGAACTGTTTGGAGATGAAAGTAAAAGTTAGTTATGTGTAGTTATAGCCAAATGCATGTCTGCAACTGATGATTATCTTATTGATCAGCCAGACATTCGTTTTGTACATAAAAGATCAGAAAACATTAAAAATCACAAGCCATCACAAGTTCAAGTCTTATATGATGATTGGGATGATTGTTTTTTGTTGTATTTGTCTGACTAACAGTCCAAAACCCAAAGAGATTCAGTTTAAATGAGAATAACATCAAATCCTCACAATTGAGAAGCTGTAACCTTACAATCTTTGTCATGACTTTGACAATTAATCAATTATCAAAACAGATGCAGATTTGTTTTATATTAATGAACAAATCGATTAATTTACTGATAGTTTCAGCTGAATCGCTGCAGGTGAATGTCAAATATTCTCTGGTGCATCTGTAGCAGGTCTTACACAGATCTACAGTGCCATTTTTTTCTGACCTGTGGAAAAGCTCAATGTTTGGCACTACAGTGAAGGATCAGACAAATGCCCAAATAAGAGTTAACATCCTTGAAAAACATGCTGATTTTTCCACGTTACTGCAAATTAGTCTTGTACACAGAACCACCCTAATGATTTCTCCTGGAGCAGCAGAGCTCAAAATGTTATTTACAATATGAAAATCGTTGGACTTCAGTAATTAAAGATAAACGTCTGAGATGTTGCAGGAGAATGTAACGTTAATGAATGGACAGAAATCATAATGATTCAGTGTCTACACTGCATTGCTTGATCCTCAACTAGGGATTCGGGGCCTGTTGCGCCTGCAAGTGCTGCAGGTAGGATGGTCTTAATGTGAATTGTAAGTCTTTTGGCATAAACAGTGCTCTTCCTGCTTTTGTTACTCATTATGTCACTGTAGAGGAATTTTTTCCAACACTACCCTCCTTAGAAAGAGGTGACCCTACCATAGGAAACACAGAATGAACAAACGCGCTCATTTGCTGTCAATGAAATTTAAACCAATTTTTATTAATTTAAAGCTTCAGATCACAGTCCCTTTCCTCTGACCTAAATAATGTGTGGGCCTGTGAGGGGCCACGCCACCTGAGGGATGGGCTTTGTATCATGTGATTCATGATGCTTCATTCATGGCTCTTAGAGGTGATGTTTTTTCAGAGAAATATGTTCAGATGATATCACACAGCAGTTAGGTCATTTACAGCAGCGTATAGAGAAATGCTGCTGCGGCTGCCTTATCAGCACAACCTCACAGAGCAGCTACAGATCCAGTAGGCTGGATGCCCTCCATCAGCATTCCTCCCTGGCATTATTGTAGTGGTAATCTGTTCGTCCAGTGATTTACAACCTTTCCTCCAAGCGGCAAATGTCTACTAGGGAATACAAGAAGATTCAAAAGTCTTTGTTTCTCCTGATCTTTGCTTCTACCTGCTATATTTTCCTCCCCATATGCCATTAATGCCCCCTGATTTTCTTCCCCCCTGCACCACGCAATCTGTTTCCAGACATGGCTGAGGATGAGGTGACTCCAGAGCAGCTAGCAGCCATTGCCGCCGAAAACGAGGAGCCAGAACCGGTGAACTACAAGCCACCAGCCCAAAAGACTGTGAAAGAGATCCAGGAGCTGGATAAGGATGATGAGAGCCTACGCAAATATAAGGAAGCCCTGCTTGGCTCTGGGGTTGCTCAGATTGGTAATGCAGTGTGTCTGAGTGTGTGTGTATGGGGGGGGGGGCAAGAGAAAGTAAAAAAAACAGGAAATTAGTGGTTAAAAATATAGTTGGCTCATTTTAAGTAGCAGTGGACTTAAATTCCGGGAACACTGTATTTTACACTCTGTGATCGAGGGCTACTGTTTCCACGTCCGTCACCGAGAGTAAATATCCTCTATTAATATAATAACATTAGCACAACACAGGCTGAGCAGATGGTTTCTTTGATGAACGGTTAAACAGTGAAGCTTTTGCACACCTCAGTCACATCCATGCCCTTTTTACTGTTTCCACATTGTGGTCAGACTCAGAGAGAAACCTGGGTAGACTAACGATGATTACCCACAACGCAGTTCGACTGCTGACAGTTTGGAGATGCTTCACAGCCCTGTATAGTGATGGTCAAGATTCAGAGCTTTTTAGGTGATGAACTTAAAACAATGACATGATGTGCTTAAGTTAAACTGAGAGATTTCAACAGCTCTGTCCACCAGCTGTCTGTTACTCCTGAGCTGCACATCTACTGAGCTTACGAGCAGCTTAGAGATGTCACAATACCAGACATTTGTTAATCACTATCAATACCAATGAAATGATGCAATTCTTGATCAAATTTGATGCCTTTGTTGCTTCTATTTCTATCACTTCTTCTTTTACTGAAAGTTAGTGTGCTAATCAGTGAGTCAGTGTAGTCCAGTCTGCCCTGAAGAAGTAGCACTGCTCAGAGGATGTATCATTATCTCTTGTCTTGCAGTGATGCTCTTGATAAGATTGGGAGGCAAACAGCTGTTAATGCTAACAGTGGCTGTGTGACAATAGCAAAAGTTACAAATGGCTCCTTCATCCTGTGATTATCAGTATTCTGTGTTTCAGTGCAGATAAAATATTGCTTCAGTGGGACTGAGAATAAGCCGAAGTTTAATTAATCCAGAGGCTGTTCTAATTACCGCCGACTTGTTCTGATTTCAGCTCCCCTGAGCCCTCGCACTTGAACAGCTGCTTGTTAGGAGACACACATCATGTGCAGGCCTCATGTAAATATTTGGAGCCTGGTCTAAATTGTCTACACAAGTGTTGGCGCAACAAATACCAATACATTAATTTTACACTCAGTCACTCTTTGTGTTCCATCCTGATGTTATGATTTCTCTAGTTAATAGTATTTTACGTAAAATGACTTAAAGGATAATACAAATCATGGTAACCAACCTGCATCCTACACAAATCTAAATGGTATCAAATTAAAGTTTCTAAAAATGTCATGACTTGGAAAGTATGTCTGAACATCTTGTTTGTCTGTATTGAACCATCTGTTTCTTTGAACCTGTCCCAGATCCCACTGCTCCCAATGTCCAGGTGACCCGGATGTCTCTGATCTGTGAAAGCGCCCCAAACCCCTTGGTCCTGGACCTGCAAGGTGAGTCCCTGTTCAGACTGCTGTATGCAACAAAAATAAAGATTTACCTGATTGTTTACTTAAATATTTGCCCTTTGCAGAAGAAAAAAGATGTAACTCATCAGAATGAGTGCCCTCAGATCATTTTTGAGGGGTAGTGGAGCTCGTAAATCAAACTAGAAGAGATCATAAACAGTATTTGATGAATCCAAAAATTCATAGTTGAACTGAGATCTAGGCCAAGTGGAATCGCCAAAATCATGCTCCACACATTCCATCTTCTATTTTTCTCCTTAGTCTACTCACTGTTTCAAAGCGTCAGTGACTATATTTGTCACAGTCAAATATAGCATCACTATTGACCCCAGCACAGACTCTGATTTTTTTGTTTTTTTTAATGTTCATTTTCATCCAGCACTACTTACAGATCAGTCCAAAAGGTATGACTATGTCGCGAGCATGCTGTAAATAATGTATGATTCACTGATCGCCTACAGAGGTATGGAGGTGGTACATAAACAGCGTTTCTTTCCTGTGTGACTGGTGGCTGTAAAATGTATTTACATTACTCCCAGTGACGATTTAGTGGTTAAGACCTCTGTCTCTGGAGCCGCTCGTCGCCGAGCTGGCCTACATTTCATTCGATCCAGAACATTCTGTCCTGTGTCTCCCTTCCCTTTCATCTCTCCTGATTCTCCTACTTTCTCAGCTAAAAATAATGTCTGCCCACACAGTAAATACAATTTAAACAATTTAGGTTTTGAGTAATAGTGGGTTTTTGAAAATCCCTGCCAGTAATTTTATCTTTTAACCCAAATATCCCACAGTGCTGCTGATACTCAGCTATAAAGCTAACTAAAAAACAAGCCACATCATTATGATGTTTTTAAGACACTGTAGTGTTATTGTCATGATTGGATTGATGTTGGAAAAGAGACCTGCACAGGAGGAAAGATTTGTCTTCAAAGTAATGATGATGTTACTTTTTCTGTCCTAGGTTCTGCTTTTTCAGCTGAGCTTGGAAGTCAGCTGCAGTACATAACTCATATTTAAACATCAGTAGCCTCAAACAATGTCACCCCTGTTTTAATATTGATGTGAGTGAGGAGTGGTTGTTTATAATCTGAACACAAGTTGTAGCAGTTTTGAAGCCTCTATTTGTCTAGTTCTGAAAACTGGCCAGACAGTTCCTTGGCCATCAGAGAGTAGTTCTTCAGGAGCACAGCCTTTTCAGGGGGATGAAACTAAAATTGGAACTAGGTCCCTGCAGTGGAAATGCAGATCAAGTGTCCCAGTATCTCAAAATGTTTCTGAGCTTCTGGATTTGTTCTTTTTAAAGGTTCAGTTCCACTAATTAAAAAACAAAAGCTGTTTACTTAACCGTATTAATACCCGGTTTTATTCAGGGTACTCTGGATAACTAGATGGATAAGTTTGCATTACATTTCAATATTTTAATATGTGGTATAGGGCTGTAAGTAAGTATTATCATTATCAATCAATCTGAAGATAAGTTCCTCAACTAATTGCTCAGTTTATAAAATGTTTTTTTTTTTTATGGAACTTAGCTTTTTTCTGAGCCCCAGGTGATGTCTTCATCTGCTGGTTTTGATTGACCAACAGTCCAAAACATAATATACTGTCACATCTGACAAAGAAAAGCAGCAAATCATCTCATTTTAGAAGCAGGAATTATCAAAAGTGACTGAAGCAATAAATCGTTTACCAAACTAGCTGCAGCAATATTTTTTATATAATAGACCAAGCATTGCAGCTCAAATACAAGTTATATAGTTATATATGCTTTGTCTATATCCATTAACATATACGATGGGGACAGATTATCAGAATAACATTTGAACACAACATCCCAGAAAAGTCACCCCAAAAAATGGAACTGCAAAGCAGTTGTACATAAAAACAGACTTTTCAGCCCATTTAAGAAAGTTTCAGATGCTACAAATAACATCAGATTTATTTTATTTATGTTGTTTTTGAAGTTACAGTAAAGGCCTGCTGAGGATGAGTCATACAAACTTAGTGAGTGAGTCAGATCAGTTCCACTAACAGAATAAATGCAGCCTCTGTACAACAGTCCCATCTGATGTTGGACTATTATGAAACCCAGGCACCAGTTTAAAAGAAGAAAGCCCAGGAAGAGGACAACACATGCTCAGCTCAGCAAACACGCTGAAAGCTAACACTGAAACCAAGAGCCACAAATCCACATAGAAATAATAGAAAAAAACAATCAGAAAGTTTTAAAGTTTTCTTAAGTATCGCAGTAATCCATTGATAGTCCATCCATGAGTACATTGCAAGCAGAAAGGGCTAATTGCTAATTTGGCGTACTTATATTTGTGCCAGTTTGCCAACATGTTAACAGACAGATAGAACTGGAATAAATAGAAGCTAAAAAAAACAGAACTCAAGTTGTACTCTACAGCTAACTAACTTGACTCCATGGCAACATTATGATGTTACTATGGCAAAGTGTGTATGTGCACCCTGTGACACAGGCTGTGATTAAATACTTGTATAGGGCGATGATCGATGTGAATATGAAAGCTGTATGTGCATGCAGCACCAGATGTTTGGTGTTAATCCAGTGTGTGAGTATATGCAGGCGAGCAGGTATATACAGTAGGTGCTATAATTAAAGGGACCCTCGAAAATATTCAGGAAAATCCGTTTGGTGCCCATTTTACCCGTTTGATGAGAAGATGGACTTAAATGTAACAACAAGGTGGAACTTTTACTGAAAGTAACACGTGAGGCAATCATGGAGGCAGAAAACAGAGATTGGGAGTAGTTGTTTTATTCCCGAAATGGGTCACATGAATCAGGGAAGTATACGTTGTGACTGATGAGACCCAAGCCGAACGCGGGTGTCTGCATCACTGTCAGACTGAAAGGACACACTGGAGTTTTCAAACTAAAACGGAGTCTCTGTGTTAGGGGCTCACACTCTGGAGGGTGTATGTCAGGGGTAAACGTAGAAAAATGTGTTTATAATGTGTTCATGTGTTTTAAAACTAACACATATTATAGTGGTTGTAGCTTTACAGCAGACTAGAGTAGAATAGAGTCAAAGCTGACCTGCCAGCGTCAAACACTCACATTATGTTTGTCACACATTGTTGATAAATGATGATATTAAAACATCTCTCAGGCTTCCTTTAGAGCACTTTGTGCTCCTTAATGATGATGTTCTTGTTGCTAATGACTGACAATTCATTAGTCTCTGCGTAAAGCTTTCCCAAATGAAACAAAGATGGATTAAGAGCTTTCATTTTATTGGCCCACCAAGTGACTTGGATAACTGCTTACCCTGAATGAAGTTCATTCAAGACTCAGAAACATTATAGAGCAGGTCCTCAGATTCAAGCTGTTGTGAAGGCAGTGTGAAACACCTGGGAAATGAAATGTCTTTATTCTCAAACGAAAACCTCTCGGTGAATGCATAACATTGGCTTGGTATAGCAGGATATTGTGTCCTGGGTTCTACTAATGATGGCATCACCGTGACTATGATAAACAAAATATTGATGTCTGTGCTTTTTTTCATTTGTGGTTTCTAACAGGAGACCTGGAAGCCTTTAAGAAGCAGGCCTTTGTTCTGAAGGAGGGAGTTGAATACAAAATAAAAATCAGCTTTAAGGTGAGAGTAATGGCTGTTTTCATAGAGTATCTGTCCTTGTTATCTGCTGCCGTTGAGAAAATGTGTCTCTCCTTAAAGATCAGTCAAGATTCGATTCAATTTGACACTAATAATGTTTTGGGTCATTGAACAGAAGTCAATGTCAATATGTGTTTTTCAGTCAAGACACAACTTCCATAAACAGTGATAGCACATTATCCTCTTGTTAGGAAATGACTTCTATTACTTCCTTGCCATTACAAAAGGTGAAATGACAAAAAAGGTAGAAGCAGCAATCGCAAAAGCTCTGAAATAGTATTGCAATCCTAATGCAGATTTTAAGACTAGTAGCTATCATACTACATTAAAAAATCCCTAGAAGTAACCAGTCTAATGTCAAGTTTCAAGGACATTTTTTAACCATTTCCTCCTGGTTATCACCAAAATATAAACCATCTGTCTTTTTGTCTCTAACAACGTTTCTGTCTCCTCAGGTGAACAGGGAAATAGTTTCAGGTCTGAAGTACGTGCAGCAGACATACAGGAAAGGAATGAAGAGTGAGTGAACCATTTCTCTTGACCTTTTTTGAAATTATGTACACAAACACACTGAAGCTCAATATTTAAAACTAGTTACCTGTGTTTGTGCCGATGTCTGGAATTTAGCTGTTTGGCTCTGTTGCCAAACAGCTTCCCAGGTAAATTTTTTGAAAACCTTTCATCATCGATCTAAAATCCAGTTAAAATTAATATTTCCTTTTTTCTCCTACAGAATATAGACATGCTTTGTTAATTATACATGTCCTGTGCTTAAGCTACATTCTTCCCTTTCATAGTTTACATTGAAAAATGTACATAATTCTTCATAAAGCTGCTGAAGATGACACTGTTCATAAAGTGATTGTGTAAATTCCAATAAATCAATGCCTCCTCGTGAGGAGAGGCTGTTTGATGATACTGAAACATTATACTGAAATGAAGTCCAATAGTTAATAAGATAATTGACAGGTGAATGATCATTTGGCCTGTTTCACAATGAGTCATTCAACCATTAATGAAGCAGCACATTGTCTGTGTATGTGTGTGGACATCAGTTACACCTCTCATTATGTTCATGCTTATGAGGCACTACATATCAAAATAAGTAAATGAATAATAACATTAACAAATAATCCTATAAGCTTTTTATAAATGAATTTTTATTCTTAAATGAATCAAAAGAAATCAAACAAAAAAACATTGGAAAAGATATAGTTTTCCCCTCATCTGTAAAATGTTGCTGCACCTGAAGACTGGCCCATGTTTGCTCGACCCTGATGTGAACAAAAGCAGTTTCTTACCGTCTTTGTTCATTTGTCAACAGTTGATAAGTCAGACTACATGGTGGGCAGCTACGGGCCTCGTCCCAATGAATATGACTTCCTGACCACGATGGAGGAGGCTCCTAAAGGCGTGCTGGCCCGCGGCAACTACGTCATCAAATCCAAGTTTACCGACGATGACAAGCACGACCACCTGTCCTGGGAGTGGAACCTCAACATCAAGAAAGACTGGAAAGACTAAAAGAGGCCTTTGCGTTCTGCGGGGTCAAGGGAGTCGACATCCCTCAGCCCTGTGCGTTCCTCAGCCGCTCCCCTCATCCCCACCCTGTGTCCACCATTTCTGCCTTCTTTGTTTTTTACTTTGTTGTGCATTTCATGCTCTCATGCCTTAGTTCCCGCCTCACCGTCTTAACACGCCGACGCCCTTCCCACCTCTCTATCAGCATCAGTAGCAGCAGCAGTAGCAGCCCCTCCCACCCCCGTCCCCGTCAGTCCGTCCAGCATTTCCCTTCCTGCTCAACATTTGCTTGGTTGCACACGAGTCACCGCTGTTCACCAAGCTGCCATCCTCAATCACTCACTGCCCCCCCACCCCACCCCCCGCCGAGCTGTGCCATGTAGCACCTTACTTCCTCACCCCCTCACCCCCACCCCAGCCCTTTTCTTTTTCTTTTGTCCCAGTTTTTTGCTGCTTGAAGAGATTAACCCCGCCTTCCACCTTTCCAGAATGGTGTCTTCCTCTCTCAGTATCAAGTACATGTGGAAAAGCAACTGTACAATCAACTTTTGTTTGCCTTTTTTATATAATTGTATCAATGGTTGTGTAATGTGACTGTATTCACATCACTGTTAATCAGCTGTTGTGTTCATAGCAGGCCCCACCACATCCACCTGCTCCCCCCTCCTGCCCCCTCTTGCAACATTCAGCATTCCTTTGCTTGCCTACTTGCTTGCTGTCTTTTGATATAATTACCAGTACCTGCCTTGTAAAAACAATTCATTCAGAGCTGCTCTTCAGCGCCTCCCTCCCTTCCCTAAATGTATTCACCCACTCCCCTTTAAATGGGGGACTGGGGCCAAAGTGAACAAGGGAGAAAAAAAAGTATAAGGGTAAAAAAAAAAAAAAGAAAAAAAAAAGCTGCCTTATGTATCAACTAATGTCTAAACTAAACTTATTCATGTCTGTTTAGCATGCCTTGTGTGTACGAGCAGCACTTGCTATCAAGTAGTCTGTATATCAAGGGCTTACTCTCGCTACCAACTAATCTGTAGCCCTGTTGTAGTGGAGACTGTTTATACAGGTTACTCAGATACAGCTTTGCACACACCCACTGCCCCCGCCCCCCAAAATAAACCAACCTTGTAACTGGAGGGGAATGAATGTTGAAAAAAAATTGGAGAAAAAGAAAAGAAACCAAACCCAGTGAAAATCAGATCGGCACTCTTGTTCCTTTTAGCCATGAGGCCTTAGCACTAACTACGATCACGTGGAGAAAAACTGACAAACATTACTAATTTAGTCTTTTTTTTTTATTATTTGTTGTTTCCCCTTTGCCTTAATGTACATCATTCCCCTACAAAGCCCCCCCCCCCCTCGCTCATTCAGATAGCTTCATAACTCGTAGCCCACAGTCAGGAGATCCCAAGTGTGGAGTAGCACCAGAGAAAGCACAGGAGGAGGCTGAGCCAGGCACCGTCTGCTGCTGCCGGAGACCTCGACGGTGTCTGGTCTCATCCACACAGACAGACACTGACGGAGGAGAGAAAGAAACTGACCAGGCCTTGGGCCTTTTTACCCAGTGACCCTCTCAGATAGAGACCTCAGTGACATGAAGGGTCAAGTGACACTACCACAGAAACACGTGCTCAATATTTTATGAGGGAGGAGAGTTTTAAAACACAACTGACCAGTCACATTAAATTGAAATCAACTTGTACTGTACCAGAACATATGGATGTAAAACTTTTTTTGTTTCTTCTGATAATGATGTGTATTCCTGCTCCATACATTCCTTCACATTGTACAGTTTCTATGAAAACGCTGGCATGCTGGTGGGGTTGTATATTCTATCATCATTTGTGATTGCTCTTCTCGGTCAATAAAGATTTTGCTCAACTTGGCCTCTAACACTGTTTGTTTTGCAGATAAGTAGAACTGCTGTCACCTGTATATTTTTATTCTATATTTAGTTTGTATTTTTACATACAAGTAGTGACATGGAAGACATAGTGACTTAGAAAACATAAAACACAACAGACAGTTGACATAACATGGGACAGTTACATGGCGTATATATACAATAATATCTAGGGGTGAAGATTGGATTATGTTAGGTACGGTTGTATGTTGTGGGTAGTGAGTCTGGTATATAATAATAATACGGTAATAGCGGGTATATGATGTACAACATCCTTATAACAGTAAGAAGTTATAATATATTCATATGTACAGCAGACAGTATAGAAAAAATATCAAACTATGTTGATGATCATTATTATAGTTGTGTAGTAAAGTACTCCCCAGATTTAATATCACACTCTCGGATGTTTTAAAAAAAAAAAAAAAAAGCATCAAAATCAATGGGGGCAATGTTCATTCATTGTAAAATCTGACGCCTACATTACCCAAAATGCATTACCCCCCCAAAAAAAAGACAAAAAATCTTGTGCTTAATGGTTTCGATAAGTAGATCTGTTCTGAGTGGGACATTTTACAGTTGAAACATGAACTTGTCAGCACTCTCTGGTGGACAGACCAGGGAATTTCAACTGCTTGTAGATTATCATTACTTCTCAGCCTACATACTCACTAATATGATATATATTCAATAAGGCAATATTGACAAATATATTTGCTAGGCTCTAGAATCAACACCACAATATATGTTGTCTCTGCACTCAAATAACAAGCTAGTTATACTGTTGTATCGACTTTTAAAAGATCACACTGACCTTTGGAGAAACAAGTAGTCATTTGTGAAACGTAAATGTTCAAAAATAGTAATAATAATTTAATAAAAAGTAATGGTATAGTAAGGTATAGACCCCAGGGAGAATGGCTGCTGCAATGCAAAATCTTATGGGGATCTTAATAAACAAACAAACAAAAACCATAAGAAAGACAGAGCCGGGATCATTTATGCCCAAACTGTATTTTATACTTAACGGTGTACGTTACCAAAGCAAAATAGAAATATTACTTACAAATGTATGTTGAAAGGCACAGAATCAAAATACAATTTGACATGCAGGTTTTTTTTTTTTCTTGAAAACTGGAGTAAACATTCAGAAGTTTACCCATCTGGCCTGTCTGTTGTACAATAACAGCCGTCCGTCACAGGGTGAATACTTAGCTTAGGGGTCGTTGCTTTTCAGAAGCATCTGGTCAAAATGGCAAAGTGAAATTACTACCGGCTTACAGTACTAAGAACAGAGCATGCGTCCTCCATAACCTCTTTAAAGATCTGACGTTTGTAACAAACATTGTCTGTAAGAATCCCCCTGAACATGAGCTGCATCTGACGTCCATGATTAGCACCCGAAACTCTCCGTCCTTTGTAAAACAGAGACCACGACGACACCTTTACATCACTGTCAGGACAGATGGCCCCTGTACATAAATATACATATTAAATATACATTCAGAGGAGCAAGGGAGAAATGAGCATGCAAATTTGGTCCACCTTTACAGCAGTCAGCTAAAACAGAAAGCATCGAGCCAAGACTTATCCTGAGAAACAAGACTGACCACATGGAGTTTCCCCAAAAGGACATGCAAAACTGGGGCTGGTTTTTTGGCACATTGAAGTCTTTTTTTTGTGTGTTTTTTCTAATAACCATCCCCTACACATGACTGGCATTTTTTAAAATTTATTTCTCCACCCCTTCAGAGGTGAAGAAAGCTATCTAAAACATTACTCTGAACTCGCACTGTGCATGGCTTAAAGTCTCTTAATACAGATTTTTATACAAAGTATTGCAGAAGCAAAGCACATAAAATATTCCAGTTAAAAAAATACAACAATAAAAACTTAATATAAAAGTGGACGTGAACAGGAATTTCCTTTCAGTCCACAGGAGGTGCAGTTCAGCTTGTTATACAGTAGATCTGCCAAATCATAAAGGCCCAAACACAAGCTAATAACCCTGAAATCTATATGTTCTTCCAGTTACTGTTAAAATGTGCTGTGCAGGTGTTTAATGCTGCGTCTCTCTTCCTGGTTTGTGTCTTCTGAGTTGGGCAAAAGAGAAATCCTCTAATACTTTTCTCCATGTAGGTTTTTTTCAGGTTCATCTGGAGAGTTTGCTGATGACTCGAATGAGGGCGGCGTTCTCATCCTTGAGCCTCTGGTTGTCTGCTCTGAGGTCCCCCAGAACCTACAGAAACATCATTACACATGAGTGTTTTTAGTTTACACACAGTAACACAGTGTTCTCTGTAGCTCTGACTTCTTCAGCAGCTCTTTGACTATTTTACAAGATCAGTATAGGAAATGTTTCACTCTTGTGAGGGTGGCCTTCATGTTTTATCCTTACATGAGGCGTTAACTGAGATTAAGGTCTCATGACTTTATGCCTCACATTGGTGAGTCAGAGGAACAGATATAAATGGCTATAGAACACTGCTGCTCTTAGAAAAGGTCAACGAGGTCAGCAGTCACATTTTTGACTTTCCAGTTCAGCCACTAAAATAATTACACAATGCATGTTTTATCATCATTATATCATTCTCCTCTGGTCTTCAGTGTCATCATGACCTGCTCTGATTGGTTGGATTATAAATAATGGTTATAGCAGCAGTCACATTGTGGGATTTTGGTCCTAAATTTCTGGGCGTTGAAAGAATTTTGATGCAGCTTGTTATTGGTCACCCAGTGTCGACATCACTCCACAGCAGACTTGTCTCAGAGTGAGATCTAAAACTACTAGTTTTGATTGATGACCAAAGACTTCACTCCATTTCATCTAAAAACAGACAGGCCAAATCTGCACAGTGTAAACGCACTTTGTTACCAGAGGACGGCCTGCAAAAAAGCCACACACATTAAAAACAGGGTGTTTGCTGTGTGAAACTGTGCTTTTTATTTCATAAAAGTGTATTATTTTCATATTAACAGGGATGGTCTTTGTTTCAGACCAGGTAGCCCATCTATTCTATAAAACACTGCAGGAAGGTTCGTCTTTTCATGCATTAAAGCATTAAATGTACAGTGGGAACTGGACTTACAAAACATCTAGTTGTCTACATTAGCTACAGGTGACTCAACAATTCACGTCTCACCTGCCTTTGTTACTGACAAACTGGCCACATGTCTGTGCGCACGTACATGCGGGTACTGGATGTGTAGTGGAGCATAAATAAACACACAGTTGCTATAACAGACCGCTTCAGTTTGTCAAACAATTAATGACATCATGAAATGAATTTTGGCAGATGTAACACCTGTTAACACTTGACAGTGCTGCTTTTATCATCCATGATTCTACGAGATCTGAACTTTTAGAAATGAATAAAAATTATTTGAGCTTTAAAAATCTGCTCTATATACTGAATTGTGTGACTTTGAACCTCAAGTAAAGCAGGTCTGCTGCAGGTGTAACTTAAATCTCTGATAGAATGACCTTCAACCACAGCTAAGTTAATGACAGAGCCACAACCAGAGGTTCCACAAAACGTGCACTTTTCTGATGATGATGACGGGACTGTTACCGCGGCAGGTTGATGAGATTTCCAAAAAGGTTTGTGCTGTGTGTACATGTCTTTAACTCATGAATGTGAAAACAGCCTAGTATTATCCAAAACAAAACAAATAACCTCAGTTCATTAAAATGTTACATTTTAACATTTCAGTATGAAAACTGAATGCAGTACTGATTATGTTGAGCTCAAAAGGAGTTACCCTTTTGGATCAGAGCGTCATATTATTGCAGTCAATTTAATTCCATACAGTGGTAATTAGTGTTGAAGTGAACTTTTGTACCTTCAGCTCATCCTCCAGTTCCACTGCTTTCCTCTGGAGGGCCAACTTCTCCTGTGAGCAAAGAGTGCAACAATCATGATGCTGCAGGAGCAAACATTTCACCTGCTGGTAATCACTATAGGTAACATTGTGCGAGTTTGTCACTTGACACTTCTGACACCTTGGCTTGACGCTCCGCTAAACTTGTAGAGCTGTTAACATGCAGTCATTCTCTAGTCTGACATTTCATCACACCTTGCAAAGTCAGGTACACAGTAAATGCAGAGCAAATGTAAACAACTCAAGAAGAGGAAACAAAAGCTTTGTTTGGTTTTTAAAAACAAACCTCTGCACCTTTAAAAAGCTTCTACTGGAGAATTCCATTTATAGCGGTACAGAAATATTATTTCTGTAGATACTAAATATTCATCATGAGTAAACATAATTATTTATACAGTACAGGGGGTAAGTTCCTGGAAGAGCGGACGGGTTAAAAAGAAAAAAAAAAAAAAAAAAAAAAAGCAGACTTACAAATCTCTCCAGCTCCAGCAGGGCCGGTCTGTCCGTGCCACTCTCTTGGCTCTGCCACAGAGAGACACTATTAATTTACCACATCCATAGAACTGCTGCAGGCTTGTGAAAGAATGAATTCATTTCATTGCAAAACATGACAGCAATACTTAACAAGTAGAAACAAAACAACCTAAATTTAGAAAATGAAACTTGAACATGCTACCACGTCCATATGCTCTCCTTGTTATTGGCTGACACAGACAAACATCAGCCCCAACATAGATTCCCTGTTCAGACACAGACACACACAGACAAACACATACACACACAGACACAGACACACACAGAAACACACACACTCTTAAAGGTCAGAGGTAGCGGGAAACCTGTCGAACCTGTCGGAGTCTCTCCAGCTCCACTTTGTTTTGGCTGAGCAGCAGCTCCATCTCCTGCAGCTTGTCCTTCAGAGCCAGGTTTTCCTGCAGTATCTTAAAGTACAGCTGAAAGGAAACACACAACACAGACTGTTAGAGCACAGCAACCTGTAGATCAAAGCGTCATAGATGTGCAGGTGGAGATAGTGTATCCGGGCTGATGTTAAAGCCTGCCAGGGGTTTCTGTTCACTTCTCTCTAGAGCTTGTTGGGTATCATTCCTGTCCTGGTTTGTCTAGATCTCAGGTTTAATTCATTTTCAGCCCTCAGGTGTGTTTTTAGGAATGTGTGAGATTTTCTGTGATGAGGGGGTCAGACACATACCGTTCTGTAGTCAGCTGATAAATCTCCCAGTTGATTCTCACTGCAAAGACACATGAGAGACTTTGTCAGAGAATCCTCAACACCAGCACAGGTTTAGACATTTAGAAATCTGACATTTACCTTCACATCCTGGAAATAAAAAGTATTTTTGCTAACTACTTCATGGCAAACCAGTAGATAAACATACACATTCCCACTATGTACACAGTCAGAAAGTATAATAAATGAAATCAGAAATAAATGTCACAGGTATTCCTATTAAAGGTGGAGTAAGCAATTTTAATCACTACAATTTTTGTCAAATTCAGCGATTATCTCCTCGTTGTTCACTAGCTGTCAGTTTTGTGTTTGCTGGAAAAACTCTGGTGTTCCTGTGCAGCCCCATGTCTGTAAAAGGGAAAGAAAGCAAGTTGCTCCGACTGAGACAGACAACACTATTTCAGCCAATGAACATTCAGAAGGATTCAGGCGTGTGACAGGACAAGGGAAAGAAGACAAGGGACAGATGGGCTAAAGGGGGCAAGGACAGTGAGAGACGATAAATCAAGCACATGCTGATGGATAGTGCCAATTTAAGAATTACCAGGGAAACGTAAGGGGACCAGACTAGACCGTGTGGAGCTTTGAATGGGATTGATTGGGACTGCAGATGAGAGACTGGCAGTGACGTTATGGTGAGTGCAGGGATGGAACATCTACCGGCATGATGGGGGCACATACACTATTACATTGTCAAGAAGGAGCAACGACTGAGGAACAGCCAAAGAGAAGAATGTCAGAAGAGCAAAAATTGAAAAGGCAGTTGTATGATCAGGCATGAGCGAAGAGCTGTGTTAATGTCGGTGGAGCTTTCCAGCAGTGGACACTACATGGTCCGACTGAGAAAAAAAAAAATTCAGTCCTAGCTTTAGTTGTAGAACCAGCCTGCACCCCGAGAGACAAGCACACACAGAGGGCCGGTAAAGAGACTGACAGGGTCAGTAAAAACTTGAGACCTGATGGCCAGTCTGGGAGTTCAGAGGCATGAAGACGGATGAAGAAGTTGCTCCGTTTCTGCTCGACAGGTGGGTAATTAGTTCTGCTACGTTTAACAGTTGGTTTGTATTGTTTTGTCCCATTTTCTAACTGGTTAGTTAGAAGCAGGTATGTTGTCACGTGAAATTATTTGTCCATGGACATTTGGCTTACTTTATAGTTTGGCTGTTGATGTGATGTTAGCTGTGCTAGCTTCGCTCTCTGTGCTGCGTATGAGAAACCGTCTCATCCTCTCTGCATGTGAGCTTTGCAGAAGCAACTGTGGCCACAGTTTGCCTTTTCATTCGCTCTATATCTTGGTGTTTGTCTGTACAACATGTGAAGGCTTTTATAGCCATGAAGATTGCTAGAACCGCAGGAGGATGCATAATTCAAACGATATGCCAGGTAATGGTAGCTTATCTACAAAACTACAGTCCGCTCCTCTGTCACTGTGGTTTTGTAGAAACAATTCAACTAATTAACACTCACAAGTTTTTACCCCATTGTGATTTGGATGCTGTTTGTGTTCATTTTATAACGATTGTTTTGCTTTAGCTATGAGTAAGAATATCCACTTCCACACTGTACAAGATGCTCTGGATTCCACCATCGTGTCTTTGCCTTGGTAATGTGTGTCCATGAATTTGGGGGTGGAGCTTCTGAAGGAGCACTGAAGGGAGGGGTGACTTTGTTTTGCTGTTGAGTTTAAATGTCAAGAGAATTGCTTACTCCACATTAAAATACACAAGACTCATAATGGCGAGACTCACTTTGAAGTGTTAAAACTGTTTACATCATCCAAATGAGCGTCCTCGTCATCATTCTGAAAAACATGAAGGTTCACATGTTCACATGCACAGCACAGTTCAAATACATGTTCAAACATGTCTCATCTTAAATAATACAACAAGGTAGATATAAATTGGATAGTGGTCTATGATATTCAAGGATGACTACAATCCCTGCACATACATGTTGTTGTTATTAACCTAAAATGAGATCTTAAGTATGAATGGCCTCTTTCAGATTGCATAAGTTCCCAAAGCAAACATTTTGCCAAGCTGCAAATATTGTATGATAATATCCGCCACTTCTGCTGGGGAAACTGCGAAACATAACTCACATTTTTATCATTTAGCAGTTTGTGGTTTCTCAAGCTCATTATTCATTAGTTTCCCCATTTTGTTTTTTCCAGTAAGTACCGCTAAAATTAGTTAAAATCATCTTATTCCACACTGTCTGACGGTAACATATATAATCTGTATTGGCTTGTTACAGTATTTATTAAAAGCTATATGATGTTAAATACTGATTAAGTGTTTTTAATGGCTGCCCTGTTCCACAAAATAGAAATATTATAGATGTCTTGTGCATCATTTTATACATTCCCTCAGATTCTGTCTTACATGTTTTGGCATCTTTGTGAATTTTGGGATCACCACTAGATGTGGATGGCATGCATGCATGGAGTACATGTAGTGGCGCTTAAGAGATTAAACTCATTCTGCATTACCTCAGTGTATTCTAGTTTGACATATATTTTACTAGTAATGATATGGTCACCATTTCCAGTCAGCAAAGTTCCGTCTTTTAAAAGACAGAAGTGTGCCAAAATATTCAGTTACATAATGACAAAGAGGAACTGGTTTGGCTACCCTCTCACCAAGTTACAGTACTCAAGTATTATTGCAAAAATGAAATATTAAATGAATTTGTTTCCTAAAAAAACCTTTCCTGTGTCACGTTTAACAAAAAAACTGCTACTTGCTTGGTGGTGAACGCTCTGCCACGTTGCGATGATGTCAGTTTGTTTCTTACCTCCCCTCCTGGCTGAACTATGCCAGTGGAGCGTCTCTCCCTCCTCCCTCTCCTCCTTTCCTTCACTCCCAAACGCTTCTCTCCCTCCGACTCCACCTGCTTCACCGGGTCTGTGTCTGAAACACATGGAGGTTGACAGTAAACACTCCTGAGGTCTATGGGACTTTTGGTTAATGTTTTGTGACGCAGCAAGCTATCTTATCTTCGGCTTCAGCCTCTACTCAACATCACTGCATGTTGAGGCTTGAGAGCAATGAGTTCAGTCAACATGAACAATGTGCTGTTTTTGGCTTCTGATTTGTCTAAACATGGTGTCAGTCAGACATATAAATTGGGGAAATGCTTAGTTCCCCATCAAAATAAAACAATGGTGGAGTGTGAGAAGAGGTGACAAGAACACAATAAAGTGTTCAGAGGATGTACACAGCCCACAGTAATATTAGTATATGGTGGCCGCCCTGCTAGCTAAACCACACCTAAAGCTCTACTTAGCAGCAGTAGCCCTTAAAAACCGATGTGAAAAAAAACATTTCCTTTAAAATACTCCCCTGAAGAGCACTCCACCCAAAATGCTGCATCATGTATCTTGTTTTCATTTAGCGGTCTTGTACTTACAGTAAACACAAATGAGGCTCTATCCACACGTATGGAGGTGTGAATAGAACGACAGATATAGGACTTTTGAGGCAATATCGATATTTAAGAGTCTAAAAACAGATCTAATAATGAGGTATTTGATCAGGAGCCCTTAAATGTGTTACTAAAGAATTGTGACCAATATATGTACCGAGCAAGGCTTCTTACAGATGGAAAATAAACTTGTCAGTGTTTTTTGATAGACAAACTATTTAATGGTGACACTGTTACTACACTGTTACTGACACTGTTACTCAAAGCATTGTTCAAGTATCTGTCTACAAGGATTAATCTGGCTGGTAAAACAAAACAACTCGTTTTTACCATGAACAGTTTATCTCAAAGCTTTTCATCCTCACTCACCCCTTTCAGCAGGTGTGATGGTGACTATGGGGCTGACAGGCTGGATGTTTCGATGCGGTAGATCTGCAGCTTTAGCCACAGTCTTCTCTGCTTCCTTCAGGTCTGTCAGAGTCACTCCCTGCCCACACAAAGCAAAAATAAAACCACTCAGAAGCCTTATGTTTCATTCAAAACTCAAAAAACATGCAACCTTTCCATCGTGAATCAAAAGATACTGATGCAGTACAGAATTTTTATTTGGTATGCTGCATGATGCTACAGTTAAGGTTGTATTACACTCCTGGTATAATCAGGTTAACCTCATAATTACTCACTAAATAAGTCACTTAGTATACTGCTGTCTCTCAGTATCGTAACACAGTCTTCTGTTTGTCCAAATGTTTAATTAACCAAAGCATTTGCATTTGATTGTGACTCCTGCCAAGTGAGGACCAGTTCATAAAAGGTGTTTGGTTGACGCAGTTACATGTGTGAGTATCTGTCTGTCTGATTCAACATAGCTTCTGATACCCAAAACAGCAACGTACAGCTCTGTGTAAAGGTTGTAAAATCTTATGTATGTAAGTATGTGACTTTATGCAGAAAGATGATTTACACTGTTAAATGATTCAAATTCCTTGTCACTGAAAAGAAAGACAGAAAACTGAATTAAGTATGAAAGACAAAAGATTGAGTTTAGACACCTCTGTATGCAGATTCACCCCAAAACTCAGTGCTGGATTGAACCAGGTCTATATTTGTAATCTGGAGGTATTTAAGGGTCGGTTCTTTAATTGGTACTTGAAAAAACCTGGGAGTGAGATTTGTTCACTGTGTCCAGGTTTTGGGCAGAGCTGAGCTCCCCCACCACAAACAAACACACTTTTGTCGCACCCATACTTGTGGGAACCTCTCACCTCTCCCCTCATTGACATTAAGCCACCACAACTAAACGTCTAACCTCTGCACTTCCCCTCAGCAGTGAGGACCAATCAAAATGTCCTCACTCCGACTTTGCTGTTGTAAATGTTGAACTTGTTGCTCTAGAGACAATATTTTGTTATATTAAAATATAAATAAGTTCTAATCATGTTCTAAATTATTTTTTCTTTTGGCACAGTAATAAAATGAATCAATAAGAGTATGAATAAAGAACAATGAGGAGCATCCACAAGAGTGGTAGTATTGATAAAATCCCTCGTAAGCAATACCTGTGTGGAGCGGCGAGACTGGCGCATCAGCCGAGAGCGAGCTTTCCTCTGAGACTCCGACTCTTCATCTCTGACTGGAGCCTGGAACCTAAGCTCACAAGCATCCACAAATTTAAATTATGTTAGTATCTAAATTTCCACATCTTTATACACAGTGTATTTGTATGAAGGTATAGACAGAAAATAAAGATAAAGTAAAGCATAAAGTAACAATGAACTGGTAATGAATTAAGTATTTTTTTCTGTTCCTGCTTCCTACTTGCGTCTGTCAGCATTGGGGGTGTTGGGACTATCAGCTGTGTTGTCCCTTGTCTGAGGAGTGGGTTGGACTCTCGCAGTGCGGTTTGCCTTGTCCTGCTCCTTTTCCTCCTCATCTTTCTCTTCTGGCGTCTGAACCACAGAAAAAAACAAAAACAAAAGACCAACAGCTGAACTGTAATCTGCTCCCATCAATCAAAATTTCCCTAGTGGAGAAACCCAATTAATGTAAACAATGTTGGAATTTGTCTTTTTTTCTTGACCTGCCTTCATATCTGATCTTTTGACATGTTTTCATCAGGGCTGTGTCCAAGAGCTCTGGTGAAATGCTGGGTGTGTATGTGGTCATGTGACGTCTAACACTTACATTAAGTGTTTGTTTGTCTGTTTTTTATGACAGAGATACATTAACTTTCCATTGGCAATATTTATTGCCAATGCTGGTTTTTGAAATTGTATATAAGTTAAACATGGTACATTCTGGATTTTTTTCTCATTTCCTGATATTAATTAGATTAATTAAAATACCTGATGAATCCTGTGAGTTGCCTTTGGCAAACTGAGAAAAGCAACTCTGGCAAGTACAAAATCTTTGTTGCAATGCTGAGGATGTTTTATCACATTTTGTCATTTACATGCAGCTTTTCTATATCAAATTTCATTATGTTCATAACACCATGTGGCTGAGAAATAATGCTATTGTCTAACATACAGGACTGTGTATACAGTAAAACAGTGAATTTTACCTTGTCAGCAGGGCTGACTGTAGAGGTTGTCACACTTTCTGTGTCTGGACTAGACACGGTGGAGCTTTCTGGGAAAAGAGAACCAGAATATCTTCGAATCAGCACAATCTCTCATATCTATGGAGAGTGTAGTGTTCATGGTTAAACTGTTTTACCAGGGCTGCTCTCTTTCTCCTCGCTCAGCTCCAGGTCTCCTGAAATGCCTCTCTCTTTAGACTGGTCCTGCACGTTCATCTTGTCTTTACTGCTCATCCTGCACACTGAGCTCCTGGAAGCAAAAAATAGGACAAATGTTTTTTTTAAACAAAAAAGAAGCAAAAAGTAAAAAGATCAAATAAACATGAGGTCAAAGGATGATGCATAAACCAAGACAAATCTGTATAATTTAAAATAAAATATCGCACATGGTACATACAATAAATATGCAAGATCTGTCTCGATGGCTCAATAAACAAACCATTTTCCACTGTTTTTTGATTCCAGTTCTTTTTTTTGGAGCTGTACTGATTAAGTCATCTGTTCTAGAAGATATAGGTGTTGATCGATATTGATTAAGAGGCCAGCAGTGGGATACTTTTTCTGAAGCTAGTTTTTTTGTAATGGCCTTTTTACTTGCTGCTAGGAGGATCTTTACTAGGTAGGTATCATCTTTACTAACCCTGTCAGGGATATGTCCAAGATAGAGGGATGTAAGCATGAGTGTGATTAACCTTGTTTTATCCACATTCCCTCCAGCAGCACCTGAGAGAGATTAAAAAAGCGATGCAACCATACCTCTGCTATTTCAATGTCCAGCTCTTCTCCCTATCATTGCTTTACGTGTCCTTATTCAGTGATGTGATGCCATGGTATAACTTGCTTATAAAAATAGGACAGATCATGACACTGAGAGCAACTGAACTGAACAACTGAAACACTTTTAATTGGGAAGAATGTATTTAATTCAGGATAACTTGAGAGCTGCACAGGTCGCATAACTTTATCAGAGCCCAACAGGAGTTCTGTTTTTTGTCTGAACCCAAACCGAGCCCAATGCAGTTAATGTAAGCTGAAACACTTTGTGTTACCCTATCATGCAGTCGTTACTGTGGTCAGAACTTACCTGTTTAACCAGATGACACATGTGTGGACTCCTTAAGTAATGTCATTAGCAGTTGGAAGCATCCTAATTAGTAGTACTGAAAAAGTCAAATGTTCGCTGCCTAATGTTGGGCCAACCTGACCTGACCCAACCTATTCGGTATCCACACGTTAATACTAACCTCCGCCGTCTGTTTTGTGCATTTGCAGCGGCAGGGCCTTGTTGGTTTTGCCTGTCCAGTATGGACTGTTCATTACGCCACTGAGAGAGAAAGATACACAGTAGTCAGTGATCAAGACAGCCAGTCTTCTAAACTACATCAAGTAAATGCAATTAATACCAGATAAAGATAAACACTTTCTCACATTAGCTTGTTTCTGTGATAACTCCTCCAGCAGCTCCTCAACACTTTCATCAGCAACATCAAAAGGCGTCTGACCCTGCAAAGTTCATTTCACATCAAGAAAAACATGACAAAAATTAAATATGAAATGAAAAACAAAGTGGAAAAACATATGTGATGTTAAACTTATATTAAGTAATTTTACCCATGCAAGATACCAAAGTCTGTCTGTCATGATAAATGTTATTCCAGTAGATGAATGATTATGTTGATGTTGAACACAGAAGACACATATATGATATAATAAGAATTTTTCAGTATTTTTGGGCCTCACCGCATTGCTACGGGACTCCATATTGCACAGCTGTTCTGCCAGAACGCGACAGGCCTCGCCCTGACCCCAGTGTGCTGCAGCATGCAGAGGTGTCCAGCCATCAAAGTCCATAGCTGACACATCCAGACCACACTGACACAGTATCCTGAACAACACAAGACCAAGGTGAGCACAGCAGGAAGAACTGTACGAGACAGTGCAAATCAAAATATGGTTAAAACTACAAGACCCTGGTCCACTGACAAAAGTTTATCCTGTGGCTTTTCAATTCTAGACAGAGAAAAGAAGGCCTTCTAGGCACAGATCCGTTACAAAATAAAGTGAGAAATGTTTACTTGAGGGCCTCTAGGTAGCCTTTGGCTGCAGCCACATGTAGTGGGGTGGCCCCAGTCTTGGAGTGTCTCACATCAGGAGGTGGGCCCTCAGTTAGCCAGGTCTGGGCGTCTCTCATGATGTGCTCTTCCTCCAGCCGCTTGGCTGCTTCCAAGTCCACACCTGAACATAAACAGAAAGTCAAATACATGCGTTTTATATGTGTCCACAGTCTGAAGCACATGCATTTGAAGTGCATTTAGGCCTGGGCAATAAAACGAAAGCAATATGTAGCAGCGATAGATACTTAATCAATAGCAATATGAATATTGTTCGATAGAAAGTCTGATAGTTTTCACAGTTGCATGAACAAAATCCAAGTCTGCTCTTTCCCTGGCCCATAAACAGCCTATTAAATCCCTTGATAATGGAGCGTGCTACGAGTGACAAACAGTCAATGATTTAACAGGTGTTTTGTTCGGTTGCACCAACAGCAACAGAAACGTGGAGTGAGAAAATGAGTGCAGCCGGTGAAGACTGTGAGGAAATTGTTAACAAGGACAGGTGAGCTCGCCAGTATGGCAGTTTTTAGGTTTCTTTAAGTCCAACCAATATCAGAAAACTGAAAACTGTGCAGGAGAACCGTCCTGACCAATAGAATACACCAACATTTTTTTAACATCTTAGCCACTTCCCCCCTTACGGAGCATCTCCTCACTCACGACCAACATCTGTTACATATCAGGAATCAACTCATGGACAGTCCATGATGAGAAAGGTACTAAGAAACAACCCCATAAGACAAAACATCCAAATGGAGCAAAGACATAATCCACGCAGTGGTCTACTACTTTTCTCCTTGTCTTAAAAATAGGTCATTAAAATTGATCAAGAATTATTTCAAATTTCTTCCTTATGCAGACTCTTTTTCATCCTTTACGGAATTACTCAATAACTTTAAGCACAAACAAGTGCAACACCATGAATCTATTCCAGGAAAGGTTGTGCACTGCTATAAAAAATTTTCCTTTCCAGTGTTATCAGACTACACATCATACCAACTAGTTTGTTTCAAACATAACCTTGCTTTAAACCCTCTGTCCTCCAGCCCTCGGGGCCCAACACCATCAAGGACGTTCCAAATTCTAATATCAATATATTTCATGATATGGCAAAAACAGGCAAAATCACATAAAATATTGAAACTGACTCAAAGCCAAACTGTGAGAACTGTGCTTGTATCTGGAAACAACACACAGTAGGCGCATAGGTGGCCACTTTTCCATACCTTATCCAGCACTGCTAATACAACTATGAACAGGCCCATCAGGGTGCATCTATTTAGCTCAACATATACAAAAACAGATACTGTTAACTTAAATTTTCCCAGATTAAGCACAAACAAATGATGAAACAACCTTTTTTAAATGGGTGTGTGGTTATCAGAGAATGTCACTCACCCTGTCTCAGAGTGTAATCCTGAAGAAGGGACTCAGTGGTCTCATCCAGAGCAATGTCCAGAGGAACATCACCGTCACAGTTCACAGCAGAGAGAGACGCACCTTGCTTCAAAAGGAAACTGACAAGACAAACATGGACAGAGTGAGAAACGCCTAATCCTATCACATTATCTGTGTTTTGGCAGCTGATACATTCACTCTTAAAAGTGGGGCCAAAAGGCATTATTCACAAACAAGGAAAACCGTAGGAAAAAAAGGTGCATCAATTCTTAAATCTTCATTTGCATGCATTTGTGCTGGGCCAGCCCACTAATGCTTTAGCTGACTTGCTGTCCTGCCAAACACGACAACAATGTTACTATTGTTGAATGCAGAAATACTCTGGCACCCATGCTGCACTCTGACGTCCCCACGGTGGCAAAGAGTACTGTACTACACAGCTGTTATATTGTGCTAACTGTAGAGACTTATACTACATACTCTGCAATGTCAGAGTAGCCGCAGGAGGCAGCAACATGCAGCGGTGTCCATCCCTCACTGTCAACTTGGTTCACGTTGGCACCATTCTCCAAAAGGAACGTCACTATCTCCATGCTGCCATCTATGCAGGCCTGTAGACAAGAGAGGGAAACAAAATAATTCAACTGTTAATGTTTCTTATTCATCAGACAATAATTTATAAATCAAACCTCAGGAGGAGAAACTGTCTCACCTGATGAAGAGCAGTAATTCCATCAGCATTAGAACAGTTGATAATTTCAGCCACATCTTCCCCGTTCTTCCCTTTGGTGTCTTTGGCCTCCTTCAGCATGACCTGGGCCTCCTCTGTGTCCCCGCTGGCACAGGCAGCCAAGAACTCTGCGGCCCTGTCAAACCTCACACTTTTCCTATAGATACAGGAAAATCATAAAAAAATTGTATAGTTTTGTTATCTGAAGCAAATACCATGAAAGACCAAAACCAACGTGTTAGTCGGTCACTCAGAGTTATCTGATTTCCCTAACTTGCTTGTGGCTCTCATCCCCAAGCCCGTCAGTTTTGTCTGAAGAAGTAAACCCTTAAAACAGGTTGCAAATATTTATTCACTTTTAAATGAAAAATTAAATGTTATTAGCAAACATTACTCCAACAGGATTAGATATCTATCAAATATATTGATTTGGTGCAAGGAGGGGTGGAAAACTAAATGTGTTTTTAACAATTTGTGGACACAGATGGACGTGGAAAGAAATAAGCTAGATCAGGCTTTGAATGCACAGGCAATACTTGCTGTGACATCAGTTCACTGGTGGTTTTTGTGAGATCTGTAAACAATAACAAAGATATAGACTAACACAAACCTTTAACTTGGTCACTTTGATTTTCTGTGTTGTCACACCAATTGGCCTGTAAGTTACTCTCAGTCAGTGTTGGTGGGGGTCTTCTTGGGACTTCTCTTTTCTAATGCAGTTGATGCCATCATAAGTAGCTCTTGTTAACCCAAATATCAATTAGCAGAGGGCTACAGTTTAGCTTTATAAGATGGTCACTGCTGGAACACTGATTGAAACAAGCACTGTAAACCTTATATAGTGTAGTCCAAAAAAAAATCATGATTAGCAAAATCAAACTGTGGCACAAGTAGACCCTCATCAAGACCGACTGTAAGTCACTTTGCTAGCTAGCTAACTAGGACAAACAGTACAAACTACGGCCTCAGAAACGACGCTGACAACTGACAGTTTCAACCAAAACTAGACATTGTGAGCTTCATTAAACTAGTGACGTTATCTAGTAGCTGGAGGGCTAGTGTTTTGGACTATGGGGTGTTTCTGTTATTTTGTCCACCCCTTGTGCAAGCCCACGCACAACATTCCTCCTTTAGCATATCTTGAGATGTTTAAGCTAAGCTAGCTGGCTGTTAGCTGGCCGTTTAAGTAAAACTGTTTGACTGGAGATGTTTTCTTACCGTCGTTTGAGGATGGGGCTAATTTCGTCAGACACTGACTGCTCCCCCGGCGGGTCGTTCAGCTCGGCCTCTGGCTCCCCTGCTCTATCCTCGGCATCGCCCCGCCACCTCCGCCTTGGCACGGCCGACGCTTTGTCAGTGCAGGAGCCGGCCCAGCGCTTCAGCTGCTCCCGCCGCTTGGTCCTCGCCGAGTCCCCCATTTATTTATCCGAGGAGGACTGTGTTTTTAAAAATAAAACATACACTGGCAGGGAAAGACACACCCTCCATGTGTATACTTTCACTTCCTGGTTCTTGCTCTGGATGTGGAGGAAGCCTCGGCTCGCGTTCGTGGGTGTCGAGAGCGCGCAAAGCTGCGCAGGCTTGTCTATGTGACGTCACCACCACTGTTCGTAGTAGACCCTAGAGGGGAAATGCTGAAATAGCTTCATGCCTGGGCATTGTGCACATACTATAACAATTTCACTTCCTGTCATTGTGCTTCTTTTGAGACTCAAGTCAACTTAATGTTTACATGTATCTATAATGAAGACAGAAACATATTTCAACACTTAGTTATAGGACTATAGGACTAATAAGGCTTTATAATGAGGCACTCTTTACATAAAACTCTTTATGTCATTCTTCCTTGTTTAAAGGTTTAGAGGCTTCCAATTTGAAGTCTTAATGGTAATAAGTCATTAATAAAGAATGACAGGTTTCTAACAGTCTTGTAGGTCAATAGCAAAAGTTAGGAAATCATCTGGCGTTATAGAAGTCCATAAATGTAATTAATAACTAAAGCGTTATTACAATAATGCATTAAACATTCAGTTGTGAATGCTCAGAAGTTGTTGGTCCATTGGAGGGTGTTCCTGATGAACTAAACAGCTAAAATGACAGCTATTCTGCTGATGGAAGATAACCAGCAGCCAGAGGATGTTTTCACAACCTGGAAAGGATCTGACTATCTGATGTTAAGTTGTATTGAGAGCTTGTATGTGCAAAGTTTGTCCTGTTTGTGTCCACATGTGGAGACAACAGGGCCAGCCACAGTGAGAGCAAGACATGCCCATAATTTTCTTTAAAGGTGAGATTTGCAACTGTTTGCCTTAAGGCAGTACACATGCGATGCAAGTCCTACCACTTTGCCCGACATGTCTCCATCTAGGATGGCTCATCCTGATGGGCTGTTTACCTTAAAATGACTGCTAACCTGAGGCTCAGATAACCGGCATTCATAAAGTTACCACAGGTGTATAAAAAGCTGCAGTCTGTGATGGTAAAAGCAGTGATAATGTTCACCGGCTCTGCTGTTTGTGTTGCAATAACTTCCCTGTGCATGATTAGCACACTGCGGATGGACACCACCCATTTGGGGCACTGAATAAGAGAAAGAAATGCAGACATGAAAAAGTCCTGCTGATCAGTGGTGTAAAGCCAATTAAAGGAAACAGGAAGCACCACAGATGAAAAACAATTAAACATTATAATCTCAATTGTAAATGTGTGACATAAAAGAGTTCCATATTATGGTTTGTGCAAAACATGTTACTCATTTACATCAACTTAAAACCTTTTTTTTTTCTTCATTTTCCAAATATGCACACTGACCTCAGTGGCTTGTCAATCAGCCTTGGTTACGACAATCAATTTGAAGTGTTTTACAGTGCCAACTCTTAGCAAGCTTGTAAACATTCCAACATGGACATGGGGTCAAATTCCATGTCACATTTTTCCTGTGGCTGTGTGCACAGCGCTGCAACTCTGCAGTCTGTGACCAGCAGAAAAAGAGGGCCATTGATTCAAGTAAGTAAATCTTCTCATCTGCGTTTATTAGTGGCGGTCCAATCTTGGACTGGTTAACTGTGATCTTGTCCAAGCATAACAGAATTGTAATAATTTCTTGTATACTAGTCGTGAGCCATGTTGTAGTTAATGATACAGCACTGACCTCTTCAGTGGCATGTCCACCCATTTGTTCTTTGTATAGGTTTAGACTGGAAAAATGACCAAAGAGAAGGTGTGTGACAAATGAAAGGAAAGACGTGTCTTAGTAAGGTGCTGTTCCTCCATGAATAGATTTTACATGTCTCTCCTGGAGGGATGAACAGGATTCTCCCAAAACATATTCCAGTCAATTGCTACTTTGATACGTCACTCCAAAATCTCCCACGGTTTGTTCAGTTTGATTGACATCTGATGACTCTTATGGTTCACTGAGTCATCATATCCTGCAAGGGGACATTTGCATTTGTTGTGCTTCACTCTATCCACTCTTCCTTTGTGAGTATGGTTTGACATTAAAGAGCAATTTGGTAGGTGGAACACTAAGAAACTGATTAACTGAAAGCAATCAATGTATAAATTACGTTCATCATGCTAATGAGGCTGTATAATAATTTTGAAACTGCCTCTCAAGCATGAGGTCTGTCACAGTCTAATATCTGACTTGGTGATCTTGCCGATTCTTCACTAAGAGAAACTTTAAATTACCATATACACACTCATGGCCCGGTATTTCCTGAATAACAGTGACTGTGAGATAAGAAAGCACCTTGAAAGTTATATGACATCAGCTGTTTTCTGTTTGAACTTTCATATCAACTGGAACAACATTTTTCTACATGCACACTTGTTTCAGAATGTCTGCGCCCAAACACACAGCAACACACTCGATCCCTCCTCACGCTCTGGCCCAGCTGGCACGACAGTGGCTGTCAGAGGACACACCAAACTTTGACCCTGCCGGGGTGTGTGTGGGATCAAAGGAGGTCGAGGCAAGGCTGCTGTGTAAGACACCACACAGCATCCTGGCAGGGAGTCCCTTCTTCACGGCAGTGTTCACTGAGGTCGGCTGCACCGTGAACTGGATTCACCAGGAGGGAGCTGAGATCGGTAGGAACTGCTCACTAGTTTTCCATTATGCGACCAGGTATTGGGGATTTAACCATCTGTTTTTTCTACAAATAAACACAGAGGGAAATAGGAGACACCGGGTTTTTTTAAAACTATCACTTTTATTAAAAGTTCACGTATACTAAAGATGAGAGCTTAAAATGTATTAAGGCAACAATAAGATTATGTAAAAAAAAAAATGGCTCATGGGAGACGGAAGCAATGGTACAACTGCTGAACGGATTGAGGGTCGCAGTCCACCACTCCACCCACTCCACCCACTCCACCCACTCAATCCAAATTTGTAAAATTACGCTCACACATAAGTCAAGTCAATTTGAGTTATGTCTTTTCTTTCTAAAACCGTACAGTTACCCTTTGTTAGGAGTTATAGATTTAGAGAATAACCCACTATGCAGATGTCTTCTTGATGCTCTTATTCAAATGGAAATTCAAAAACAGATTTCAATTACGTCAGTCTTCTCAGACTCGGGATACTGTCTCCGCAGCTTCATTCACATGATCTGATGTTGACGTATTCAGTCTTAAATAGAACAGCACTAGTGGTTTTGCTTGGCACCATTTGATCTCAATCCTCCTATGTCTTTTGTTTAACCTCAGCAGGTCCAGATGCTGTCACACTGACTGCTGTGGTGAGAGGCCCAGCAAGGTGCCTCCTCCTTGGGGAAAGGCCAGCTCTAAACTGCCTGGCTCGGGCCTCTGGGATCGCCACTCGCTGCTCTGAGCTCCAGGCTATGGCAACAGCTGGAGGATGGCATGGAGAAGTGGCTGGCACACGCAAGACCACCCCGGGCTTCCGTCTGGTGGAGAAGTACGCCATGCTGGTTGGTGGCGTGTCCATGCACAGACAGGACCTGAGTGGAATGGTGATGCTGAAGGACAACCATGTCTGGGCATCAGGAAGTATCACAGAGGTGCGCAGCAGCACAAAAGATCCAGTTAAAATGATTGAAATGACAATTCATCAACAATGTTCTCACAGGTCATGAAAAAATATGAGACTGTGAGGAAAAAGACAAATATTTCCATGTGATGAGAAAGTAGTTGTGCTTCCTTTAGGCTACAATGTACAATGTGAAATATAGAAGTCCACTGAATGACACCGAAATATTTTACTTTGAAAACCACTTGAATGGTTTCACTGAACTTCAAAAAGTAAAAGAAATTAGAGTAGTTTTTCATGGTTCATAAATTTAGATGAAAAATTCAGGTGTAACATGTATTTAAAAAACAAACAAACTATTAGTTACTCAAATTCGGTGGTCAAATGTTCATCCCAAATCTAAGCATTGTCTTCAGTTATTATGACCTGATCTGCATTTCCACAGATCTTCAATCTGCCATACCAATACTACAGGCATTCTTTGTTTACATAGATTTACAAGCATAACTACGATTGAATTTGTAGCATTGAAACCATCAGAACTGATATGATTTAAATCACCAAATGTTTTTAAACTGCAATTTCAAAAACTAGATTTTAAATGTTTTTTTTTAGATTTCTCATATTCAGTGGCGGCTTAGCGCTGTCGCCTCACAGCAAGAAGGTTCTGGGTTCGAGTCCTGGCTCGGCCGTGGGATCTTTCTGTGTGGAGTTTGCATGTTCTCCCCGTGCAAGTGTGGGTTCTCTCCGGGTTCTCCGGCTTCCCCCCACAGTCTGAAGACATGCAAAATGGGGACTAGGCTAATTGGAGAATCTAAATTGACCATAGGTGTGGCTGTGAGTGTGAATGGTTGTCTGTCTCTATGTGTTTGCCCTGCGATGGACTGGCGTAGGGCCCTGTCCAGGGCGTACCCTGCCTCTCGCCCGAAAAGATGCTGGGATAGGCCCCCCGCAACCCTACTAGAGGATAAGCGGTAGAAAATGAATGAATGAATATTCAGTGGCCAAAACTGGATCCAAAACATAAAAAAAAAAAAAAAAACATTCTGTTGTGGTTAAATTACCCTATCAAACTGTGTTGTTATGTGACCTTCTGACACATAACAAAAAAATAAAAAGAACAACAACATTTTTTTATTAATTTCCTTTAGGCTGTTAAAGCTGCTCGGTCAGTGTGTGGCTTCAGCAGTAAGATTGAGGTGGAGTGCCGCTCTGCAGAGGAGGGCAGAGATGCAGCTGGAGCAGGAGCAGACATTGTTATGCTGGACAACTTTCAACCTGAGGTGGAGACTGTTCACAGAACACAAGTCAAAGTTATTTCTCACTCTCATTGCCTGGTTTCCTCTCACTTTGCCACATGAAATAATACACCTCACTGTCTCTCACCTACAGGAACTCCATGTTGCAGCTCGTGAACTGAAAGCGGAGTTCCCAGCTCTACTGATAGAAGCCAGTGGAGGAGTTACTCCAGAGAACTTAGCTATGTATTTTTCCCCCCATGTGGACATCATTTCCCTGGGCTGCATAACACAGGGCTGCCCAGTTGTGGACTTTTCTCTGAAGGTTCAAAAGCCTGGTTCTCACTCAAGCCTCAACGCCACAATGTGATATACATTGACTTTTTGTTCTGATGAATTGAGGAGTTCAATTGAAGTTGAATTAATTGCTGGAGTAACTTCTGTTACAGTGATGTTTTTCTTGATTAAGACATAACCCACATCCTGTCATCTTACTGTCATTTCGATAAAGATAAAAGGAAAAGACCTACCAGCATCACGTAGACTGTTTCATATAGCTATTGAAAAACCAAACACTGTATGTAAAAGTACATTTCCAATGAGGAACAGCAGTCACAAGTTGAAACTAACTTCTGTCCAGTCTGGTTTCACAGACTTACAGAAAAAAATGTCAGACTTATGCAACCTAGTGTTAAACTAATGGTATCTATGCATGCAGATAGTTTAGTTATATTTTTCCAGGTTTTGAGATTTGAACTACCCCACACACAATTTAGGTGAATGTAATTTGGTTTTTGGTGGTCACAGCACTGAAACATGCCACGGAAACATCCTCCAGAAAAAGTGTCCTGATTATTTTGGATAATCTACAGGCTTCACTGAGGGGCACAGACAGTTAGAGAGCTAAACTGAAACCAGAACTTCCAGGTTCCAAAAGTAAAAATCACAACATAACAACATATGTGTGTTAGGAAACAGTGGTCTATTTACATATCCAGTTGATACGGAGCAAAATTATGATGAATCTGACAATGATGAATGTAAGGCCAATATTCTCTCTCCTATTTGCTCTGTTTATGGTCTCTACAGTCCCTGACAAAAGTCTTGTCGCTTGGGTACAAGTCGACCTTAAGTGCCCCTCAAATATATTTGTAATCAATTTTTTTTTTTACAAGAAATGGCTAATTTCAATCCCAACAATTTTTGAAATAATGTTTTGGTGCCAAACGAAACTGCTGAAAAGCATTCTAACGTTCACAGCTTGGTAAAGCCCACTGAGTCAGTTTTTGCAAAGACAAAAGTCTTGTCGCCTTGTCATATGATGAACCCATTCCTAGATTGCAGCCTCACCTGTGATCAATAATTGATCAATCAATTAGTGGGTGTGTATAAAAAGAACCCCAGCACACCAGACCTTCACATCAACTGAAACTTGACCTCTGACAACATGCCTAAGATTCACCCTGAGACCAAAGCGTTGATTATAAAGGAGCTGAAGACCAGATCCACTGCTGAGGTGGCTGACACCTTCAATGTGTCTCAGCATCAAGCACAAAGAATAAGAAAAAGATTTGAAGAGACTGGAGATGTTTTTGTCAAGCCCAGGTCCGGCAGACCCCGCAAGACAACTGCTCGGGAGGACCGTTTGTTGGGTCGAAAATCCAAGGCCAGCCCCTTTTCCACTGCAGCAGAGCTCCACCAGGCCTGGTCACCTCAAGTCCCCGTGTCGACCAGGACAGTTTGTAGAATTCTGTCTCGAAATGGCCTCCATGGTCGAATCTGTGCCCAGAAACCAGCACTAAACAAAAGGCAATTAAAAAAACGTGTGGCATTTGCCAAGGCCCTCAGCCTGCTAAAAGGATGGACGCTGGAAAAGTGGCAGAAGGTGGATATCTCAGATGAATCTTCGGTTGAATTACATCACAGCCACTCCAAATATTGCAGGACACCTACTGGAGCCCGCATGGATCCGAGATTCACCCAGAAAATAGTTAAGTTTGGTGGCGGAAAAATCATGGTCTGGGGTTACATCCAGTATGGGGGTCTGCGAGAGATTTGCAGGGTGGAAGGCAATATCAATAGCCTAAAATATCAAGAGGTATTAGCTACCTCTTACATTCCCAACCATAAAAGGGGTCAAATTTTGCAGCAGGATGGTGCTCGATCGCATACTTCCATCTCTACATCAAAGTTCCTCAAGGCGAAGAAGATCAAGGTGCTCCAGGACTGGCCAGCCCGGTCACCAGACATGAACATCATTGAGCATGTCTGGGGTAGAATGAAAGAGGAAGCATGGAAGACGAAACCAAAGAATCTTGATGAACTCTGGGAGGCATGCAAGACTGCTTTCTTTGCTATTCCTGATGACTTCATCAATAAATTGTATGAATCATTGTCGAACCGCATGGATGCAGTCCTTCAAGCTCATGGAAGTCATACAAGATATTAAATATGGATTTCACAGCACCACTACTTAATTCACTGATGTTATGCAACATATTTTGTATTTGAAGTAAATTATTTGTTCAATTTTTACATTACTCTCTGTAGGCGACAAAACTTTTGTCTTGCCAAAATCTGACCTTTCTGTGTTCATTAAATGATCAATCTTTCTTCAGTGAAGCAAATTTATTTTAGTATATTAAACATAATTTGGGAGGGTTTTAGCTTTCATATGAGCCATTTCTAAAACCAATGGATTAATTAAAAGTCAGGTTATAAGCTGTTGTTTCTACAAAATGGATAAGTGACAAGACTTTTGTCAGGGACTGTAAACAAAAAAATGATGTTGGATCTGATCTGATCCAATTTGGATATTTAGAATTCATCATCATACCATCATAGGACAAATAACTCCACAGTTCAGGCTCTGAATGACAGTGAGCTCTGTGTTGATACAGTCATATACTGTCTTTACTCTTCTAATGATAACATTAGGGTTTGTTCCTTTCATGCTTGTTTGTTTACTGTTCTTCTATTTTATTATTTTCTTGTGTTTTATGGCCATTTTTGGACGTTTATCATTGCTAAGCTTCCAGGCGTCCCCTGCTAACCCCGGTAACCCCGTGTTTAATGTCACAACGCTAGGACTCTTGGGTAATTTCCTCAGGCAAATTCTGCAGAAATGCGGACCTACGGAAATACTGCATAAAGGGCTGAAAATGTCTGCTACAGAGCCCTCATGATCTTGATGGTTTGACAGTGGGACAGTCCTAAGCCCTCATGAAGTTAGCGGGAACACGCCTCCAAGTCTGTGAGGGAGGACATTGGGATTGAGCCATACTCTTGGTCAACTGTCTCTGGTATAGCTTCTTGGGTTGAAGCTCAAGCTTATGGTCAAGTTGTTTCATTTAGCGCTGCCCCTAAAGGCCTGGAGCACTTCAGTTGTGTAGTTTAAATATGCAGCGCTTTTTTCTCTTGCATTTGTTGTGGGGGGTTTGTGTATTTTTGTTGTTGCATCATTTCTGAATTTGCAGACAGTTGAGAAAGGAGAAGGTTCACTTTTAAGTATTTCCCGTAACTTTCCCATGTCTTGTGGGTTTCGCCCCGCCCCCCCCGCCCCCCCCCCCCCCCCCCCACACACACACACACACACACACAAACACACCCCTTTAAGAGACCAGCAGCAGGTCTGAGTCAATTCATTCCAATGGAAGAAGTGAAGTGACAGATTATTCCGCCCCCACAGTCACTATACAAATAAATATTCAAACCATTTTTCTAAAGCCACAGATCTTCCAAGCTTTCTGACATCAAAATGTCATTTTTCAGACCGACAGATCAGGAGAAAATTAACTTAACTTGAGAACTGTCTCTGTCTCAGTAACACACGCTCGAGATCTGGCAAAACAGACCTCTTCTCTCTGTCGGTTCTGGTTTCACAGCTGCAGAACTGCCAACGTCGCTTTCCAACCACAACAGTTTAGAGGGACTTAGAAGTGAAACCAAGAATTAAAAGTTTAAACTGAAATAAAACTTGTATTTCTTTGCTTAATAATACTATTGTTATTATTATCATTTAACTGTTTTTGGAGGGTTTTTTTTGGTTTTATGATCAGATATTAAGAAGAAAAAAATTAGTTTGGTGCAAAGTCATACTGTATATAGTGTTGTATTGTGTTGTTATGTTTTGACATGAACAAGCAATCAGGCCCACGCCCACTTAGGAAACAGGAACTGTATCCCATTTTATACCATTGGCACTGTCTGTAATGCCTTATCTTCTGTATAGAGTACCTTTGGTTCTAGTTACAGCAGACAATTTGCAGTTAATGTCTTTGTTCTGGCTTCCCGCAGCACGTGTTTTCATTTGCAGCACATTGCTGTTGTTGTATTTGTTTTGTATTTTCGTATGTGTTTTTGAATCTGCATCATTTATGAATTTGCAGCTGGTTTCTCCTATCAGAAGTGATTGCAGCATGTTTGCAATTGTCGGCCACCATACACAAAACTAGCAAATAACACCAATCAGTACCAGCAATGGGAAAAATTAAACATTAAGGATAAAGGAATCAATTACAAAAAGAGGAAGCACGAGGGAAGCAAAAACATTTTGCATAGAAATTAGCTGTTTCAGAAACGCCCTAAAAGCACACAGGAAGTATTGCACATTCATATGTCTCAAAAAACAACCGCAGCACTGTTTGCCTGAAAAGGTTGAGGGGTGATGTGAAGGATGCAGGGGCAGCGTCACCTTTTCCTGCTCACTTACATGGTGGCTTTTGGTAAGATCTAAAATTTTACTACATTTACAGTTTGACACAGTTTTCCTCCACATAAGGAGAGATAGGGGTGCTATATATTTGTGTGGAAAAGTACATGAGTGAATTTCAGGCTTGAGACCTTTGAGAGATATTACAGCAAACAGAACTTTTTTACTTACATATTCACTGTTTTACAAATTTGATATTTAATTATTTTTTATATTATTATTTATTATACAATTAGAATCAGCAGGTTTGGAGTCTCTTAATACATGAATTCTAACAGTCTTCATTGAGACTCTGTATAGAGGAAATGGAGCCAAAAGGAACTGAAAGGTCTGCAAATTATCCACATCAGTCAGAACGAAACATTTTTTCACAGTAATAATTAATTATTTAATTTTCCTTTTCATTTTCATTTCATTTTATTCATCATTTCATTTGTTGCCTATTTTCACATTCAGCATGGAACAACATTAATATTCATGTAGAATAAGATGCTTTCAAAATTTGCGTTTGAAAATTAAAATGATGTCAGTGTGTGGAGTTAGAAAGAAGGGAACCTACCAGACCCCCTCTGCTCTGTCTAGAAGCTCAGGTTCAGCTGAACTATCGGCAGTCAAGTTGCATTGGGGGTTTTTTCAAGGAACAAGAATATGTGAAACAAAAAAAAATGGCATCTCCATACCTGCTGTATCAATTTTGATCCATTTTCAAAAACTGTCCATCGTAAAATTGACAGTGTTATAAGAGAAGAATACTGTATCAGTGGAGAGATAGAAAATTGTTGTGACCCCTTTGTGTGTCACTATATGTAGGAATGTTTCAGCTAAGTAAAATCCGAACTTCTCATGGACTATATTCTGGTGTTGACTGGGGTTGATTTGGGCCTGACCTGCCACCCAGTGGACATGCTTATTAAATCTGGAAAGTAATTTGTACAGAAACAATATCTAGTAAATCAATGCATTCTTTATTATCAAGTGTATTGCTTAATGCTCTGCAGTGCTTTTAAATATCACATTATTTCTAAAACAGTAATTATTAGTTATCTTCTGAAATTCTAATTATTTATTAATATTAATTTAAAGTGAGTTTCCACCTATATAGATTAAAGTGTGTCATTTTTTTCAAATTGCAGCCATCCATGTTTCCTTGGCTTTCAACATTGACACGACAAATACTGATGTCTATACTGGTAAACAAGAAGATTTCTTTGGATACAAAGTGCTTCAATACGTATCTGGCACAAAAAAAGGGTAAGTCTGCATTTGCAACCTGGTGGTTCAGTTGATATTTAATATTGCTCTTATTGTCAAAATCCTTATATACTTAAAAAGAGCAAGTTAAGTTTAGTTGCCATTTTTTAGGTTGGAAAAACTTTGAGGTGATATGAAGTCAACATAATTTAAAACTTCTAGTTATATTTACCTGTTTTTTTTTAAAGGCAATAGGTTTCCTAGCTTTTTTTCAGTTAGATCAACTTGTTCCTTTTTACAGTGTAATGAAATAAATGGAAGATGATTCTGGCTAACTTCACTTCATGTGAAAAACTGTAACACATTGTGGTTTGACACTTTGAATTATATTGCTTCCTGTGACTTATCTTCCTGTGCCATCACAACATCACTTGACGCCCACAGAGAAGGCATTTTCTTTTAAAACAGTGCTGCTCATTTCAACCTGACTGACCTTAAATGGTTAATGGTTATTGATGTCATCCACAGGATAATCGTCACTGCACCTCTGCAGCTAAATGGATCTGGGGGAATATGCAAATCTGAGAAAGGCCGAACCACCCGGTGCTTCAATAGTGAAGGTATATAAATACAGCTTTTGAAGTCAATGTCATGCAATTAATCACACCATTAAAAAAACGAATTACCGTTTCCAGCAATACAGCGAAATGCAATATAAACATTTCACTATGTAGCTGAAACGCTTTGTGTATTTTATTTAGTACTAATCAAAAGCTCTACTGTTGCAGATATTAATCTGGAGAATAAAACAATACCAGTCAAGCACCTTGGCCTGTCGATAGCTGCAGACTCCAAACACTCCCAATTCACTGTAAGAAAAAAGCTTAATAAGTTTGATGAAATCCAAAATATACATTCTCTGTGACATTTGTTGAAAATTCTGAGCAAAGAAAATCAATATGTTGAATCAAGTTTCTTTTGCCTCTTATGTTCTGATGTAGGTTTGCAGCCCAAATGTAGCCCATGAATGTAATGAGAACTCCTATCTGAACAGTGCGTGTTTCAAGATCACAGCTAATCTTCAGGCAATCTCCTTTTTCACACCTGGCTACCAAGGTAAAAGACATTTAGAGAGAGTAAACTTCTCCATCTCTGTGGTCATAATGTTCTTCTTCTCATCATGTTTTTGTCCTGACAAAATTTTCTATTCAAATCTTCACTCCAAATATTTTTTTTCAGAATGCACAAAAAAGACAGTGGACCTCATCTTTCTGTTTGATGGATCAGGGAGTATGACTGAAGAGGAATTCACAAAAAATAAAGATTTCATAGTGGATATAATGAACAGCCTTAAGAACTCATCAATCAAGGTCACTGCACTACTGCAACATGAAAGCATTCATAGCATTTATGTGTTGAATTATATCTATACATAATGTTAAATAAATAATGTATTATGTCATCTGTTTTTTTCCAGTTTGCAGCAGCTCAGTTCTCCTCAAATTACAGGAAGGTTTTTGACTTCAATGACTATCAGGCTGGTACAGCTCTTGATAAACTTATGAAAGAGCCCCACATGAAGAGTCTCACCAACACTCACAGAGCCCTCGAATTTGTGTTGTAAGTTCACTTTCATTGCATACGGAAGCCGAGAAAGGCTATAGTCGCAAATATTTTTTTATCCCAAGATAACAAAGCTCGTTATCCTGAGATAACGACATAATTATCCCGTTGTCTTGAGATAACAAAGCTTGTTTTCTCATTTTGTTAATCAGAGATCAGATGTGCCAAGCCAGTATGCAGACAGCAACGCCTGGTGCTATGAACTGAAAATGTCAGGACCATGCATTGTTGAACACATCAGAAAATATTTCAATCAAGGGCAGAAATTACATTAATCTTTTCATACAAGATCATTTTCAGATCAGTCCTCGTCAGCCAAGGAGTTAAAAACTAGTCAAAAACGAGCCCATACGTCTTTTGTCGTTTGCTTATTATACCTATAGTTACGTTTTGTTGTTTTAGGTGACATCTAGTGGCCATGGTAATTATGACAAGAGCAAAGGGGAAAGTGCGGTGATGTAGCCTAGTTTAAAGAGAGACAAAGTTCGTGTTCTGAGGCTGTCGGTACAGTCCTGTGTTTAGTATTATAACCATGATAACCGAGATCCGGTACGCCTGCTGCCGTAGGGGCGTTATTTCAGGAGACACTGCTATGGGTCGTATCTGAGGGTTGAAAAAAAATGACCTATATGGTCGTTCAGGTTGGAGGACTGGTTGTTACTCGCGACTCAGTCATAAATCGTCTTCTCCTGATAACATCTTGTTGAGCTTTGATATCTTGAGATAAGAACGGGATAAAAAAATATATGCGAGTATGGTCTTTCTCAGCTTCCGTAATTACTTATACAGTATAAAGTCTTGAACAAGTTGTTTCACAAATAATGTTAAAATAAAAACGGCGCCCCAGTGGCTCACATGGTGAAATGGAAGCTAAGTCCTAACTGCTGTGGCCTGGGTTCCACTTCGAACCGTGGCCTTTTGCTGCATGTCCTGTCTCTCTCACTGTCGCTATCGAAATAAAGGCAACAAATGTCATGGAGTTCTGTTTATTTCGAGCAATACAAACGCTGCATTTACATTTGTTTCAGGAATGATATCTTGGAAAACCCAGAGTCAGGCGCCTCTCGTGATGCAACTAAGGTTCTGGTTCTAATCACAGATGGAGATCCCAGTGATGTTGACAGAAACAAAATTATCAAAAGATATGATGATAAAAGCATCATTCGCTTTGTCATTGGGGTAAGCTGTCATGTAATATGTCTCAGTTATTTACCCAATGGATAAAATTTGTTGATTACAAAATTAATCCAGCTAATCATCAAGCTCAGCCTTAAATTGTGAAACTTTTGTTTATTCCAGTTTTGGGTTGAATATTGTGCAAAACTGTGTTGTTGTTGTTGTTGTCTTTTACTTGGAGGTACTTTATAATTTCATGGAGCATTCTGGTTGCAGGTCAAAGATGCTAAGTTGGATAAATTTGAGGTCATTGCTTCACAACCGACAGAAAAATATGCCTTCAAAATCGAGAACTACAACGGACTCAAGGGAATACTGGAAAACTTTCAGAAAAGGATCTTTAAAATGGAAGGTGATGTTCAATTATTTTCCCCTCTTTGTTTGATAATGTTGTTAGAAAAATCCTGAGAAAACATGAACTAGTTTTGTCTCATATTTAGGCTCCAGTGTGGCTCGGGCAGGAGACATAGCTGGTGAAATGTCTCAGAGTGGATTCAGTGCCGTCTTCTATAAAGTGAGTAAAGTCAAAAAGGCAAAATCTGGACACATTTGAAATCTACATCTTTAACCCATAGTAACTAGAGTAAATCCTCACAGTGCTGTCTAACTATTCATACATACAGGTGCAGATAAAAAGTATGTTAAGACAAAAAGGTATTTGATCATGTTCATAAAATACAGACTAACAACAGCTTCACAAAATATGAGTTAAGTTAGGTAACGTTGTTGGATCATTACTTATCTGCTGATTTAACTATTCACCTCAGCATTCTGTAAAAACTTAGTGCCTCTGACAAACTACTCACCTGATACACTGAACACACTGAAAAGGTACGACTGCACTGTACTTGGGAAGCAGGACAGTGTAGTGGCTTCTGAGCTTTCAAACGTTGGACCTTTCCCAGACAACAAAATATGGCGGGCGTACCGGACCTCGGTTGTCATGGTTACAATAATAAACTCAGGGTCTGTCTGAACAATGGCGTAATTACCTTTGTTCCCATAGTTACTTTAATAATTTTCACAGCTTGGTTAGGTTTAGGAAAAGATAGTGATTTGGGTTAAAATAAGTACTTCCTTAAAATTAGTCTTTGATGTCAAGGTTACAATATAAACTGCTGGTTTCACATTTAATCTCGCTGGCCTTTGTCATATTGCTATATTTTGATGACCCATCCATCCACCCACCCCAAAACTCCTCCCAAGGTAGACTTTGTTGCACTTTTACATCACCACACCTTTGCCTTTGCTCCTGTCATAATTACTGGAGCTGCTACATGTCGCCTAACAACTAAGCATAACTATGACTGACCGTGTTGTTTGTCTTTCTGACATAAGGCTTGGAGACTTGTTGCACAATTGACCTATGGGCTTGTTTTTTTTTTACAGCAGTCTCAAAAAACCTCCCTGTAGTTTTCAGGCATTTTCGCCGAGTCCAGGGTCAATAGGTCAATGGTCCGCCCACACATCCAATTTTACAATTGGGCAAGTAACTTGAGAGCTGTGGCATACTGGACTCATAGATACACTGAGGACAAGTTACGACACTGGGTTGGTTTGGAGTCTGATACTTGCACTGTAATTCTGCTTGACTTGACACAGTCCACTCCTTTTAAACATTGGATCAAAGAAATACTCTTCTTCTTAAAATTGGAGAAGATTAGATTCAAATAGCAGAGTAGACATGATGAATTTTCCAAAGGTGTGGCAACCCTTAGAACCCAGCTTGGGTTCTGGTGCTTGTTGGATGAGTTCATGTGGTCTTGTTTTTGTGTGTATTTGTGTCAAATCAATCAATCAGAGTCTGACTGCTGCAAGTCAGACTGGGCAGCTGATCTGTTAACTCCCAATACAACTACCGTAGTTAGCACCACTCTTGTCTGTGCTCTCACCAGACTTGTGTGTTTCTGTTAACAGGATATCTTGATCCTGGGTTCAGTGGGATCAAACAGCTGGCGAGGCTCTCTGCAAGAGGTCAAACAAGACATTGGTAAACTAATTTCTCTCTTTACAAATTATCTGCCCCTTTATTGAAATTATTTTTTTATTTGTTTTGAGATATGCATAGGTAAATAACCTGTGTCAGTTTGCAAACTAAATGATGATAAAAATAGCATTGTATTGTAAATGTAGCAAATAAATGCATGGTCTTAATAACTCCTTATGCTCCCCTGTACTTCTCAGTTGGAAAAGGATCTTATTCCAGGCAAAGCAACATAAGATCTATACGTAATGGGGACTTGCCTGCATACACAAGACTAAATGAAAGCCAGGTTGGTAACTGTCTTGAGAAACCTCAATCTGCCACTGCTAATTAACAAAACCCTTTTTGTTATGCCACAATCAGAGTCAAAATTAGCAACTAGTTGTTGAAGGACAGGAGTCTGTTTACTTTTACCTTTTGACATAACATCGCTAGAACCCTTCACGTTTACATCTGCTATGAAGAGACTTCAGGTTTTGCAGGTTATGTAGTTATTAGTAGAGCCTTAATCAATTAACTCAAAACAGGTAAATCTTCGTGGTATCTACCTTTAGAAAATAAACCCAAATACCCCATCAATCCAGCCTAAGGTGAGTAAAGCCCCTTGAGCGTATAGTGTTGGGGTGCTCTATTTATGTGTGTGTTTGTGTCAAATCAATCAAACTGCACCCTGACTGCAGCAAGTCAGACTGGGCAATTGATGTCTTAACTCCCTACATAACTACTGTTGGTAGCACCACTCTTGTCTGCGCTCTCACCAGACTTGTGTATTTCTGTTAACAGATCCTTGATCCAAGCATGCAGAATGACTCCTATATGGGTAAACTTATTTCTCTCTTTACAAATTACCTGCTCCTTTATTAAAATTTCATTTTTTCATTTGATGTGAGATATGCATAGGTAAATTACCTGTATCAGTTTCCAATCTAAATGATGGAAAAAATAGCATTGTGTTGTAAATGTAGCAAATATGCATAGTCTTATAAACTCTAAGTAAATGGGTATCTTGATAAGACACAATGGCATTAGGCTTTTTTTAAAAAGCATAATTTTATATCTGTACCTAAACTATATGCTTCCATCACTGCAGTATAACCCCTCTGGTGTGAGTGGATATTCAGCAGATTACGTCATATGTGACTGTCACTGTTGCAGGATACTCGGTATCTGTTGGACAGAGGAATAACGCTCCTCTGTACTTCTCGGGTGCACCAAGATTTGATCACGTAGGACGGGTCGTACTTTTCAAACACGAGGGCGAGGACTGGACTGCAGCCCAAGCACTAGATGGAGACCAGGTTGGTCACTGTCTTGAGGACGTTTTTCAGAATCTGATTTATGATATATATTCTAGTCAGAAATAAAGGTGTTATGTTTAGCATGTTTAAACCTCAACTCAAAAAGTTCACAAACACCTTTTTATTATTAGAGCCGGTGTCAATCATTGTTAGGACATTTCTAGTAGAACTAGTTGCTACTTGAAGAACAGGGGCCTGTCCAAGATGCAGGCTTACTTTCACCTTTGAGATAACATTGCCAGAACCCCTCATGTTTACATCTGCCGTAAAGTCACTCAGAAAGCTAATTAACCAGGTTCTTGTAACAGTCAGCTGGGCCCTGATTATAGTTTTGCCTTGAAGCAATCAAGCAGATTTCTTTGATCAAATGTGCTGTATTACATTTATTTTGTATCAAGAGATGCAGAATGCTGCATGTTGCACCTTTAGAAAAAAGGGCACATCATTTCAGTGGTTGCAGAGAGGAAACCAGAGAACTTCCTTGTACTGACATCTCGTTTTGCTTGAAGAAAACTGTGACAAAACGATTGTCTTAACTTTACCTGAAGACATGTAGGTTTTTCAAAAATGGTTTAGAGAGTGCATTTTTTTCAATTTAGATAATGTAAATCCTCTTTGTCTTCACATTTTCAGATTGGTTCATACTTTGGTGCAGAGCTGTGCTCAGTAGATATCGACTCAGACGGTAACACTGACTTCCTGCTGGTGGGAGCTCCACTGTTTTATCAGCCTCAGGAGAGGAGAGAAGGCCAGATCTACGTCTACGCACTGACTGATGAGGTGGGGGCTGCCATAAAGCCTCAGATTCAGTGTGACGCTATTTAAGCTTTCATGAGGTTACTGAGAGAAAATGAACGCTTTTGTTTTCTTAATCACTTACCTTATGTTCTCATTTCTCACAGATGCAACTGAGAAACGAACTGAATGTAACAGTGTCATCCATGGGTAGATTTGGTACCACAATCTCCAGCCTTGCAGACCTGAATGGAGATGGACTCCGAGACGTTGCTGTTGGAGCCCCCCTTGAGGACGACAACAGGGGGGCTGTGTACATCTACCTTGGAGACAGACACAAAGGGATACGCAGCACTTTCAGCCAGGTGAGGCAGACAAAACCTGATATGTTATATTATTTTTGTTGTGGAAATGGTGACCATGCTGCAGACAGGTGAAAAATGTAATTTCCACTGGATATTTTTCAATGATTTCCGTATTTACCTTCAAAAACCTTTATGTGTCTCACACTGAGCATCGCACGCAGCATTTGTCTCCACCACCTCTCTAATGAGTACCTTATATAAGTGCGAATTAGACACTGTTTCAGATGTCAAATCTGTTATTGTAGAGAATCATGGGAGAGAAAATAAAACCTGGGTTGAGATTCTTTGGACAGGCCATTGATGGGGTCAACGACCTTGGAGAAGACGGACTCCCAGATATTACGATCGGATCACAGGGCATGGCTGTTGTCTTAAGGTAGGGATACTGTGTACATTATGTTTTGTACAATTGCTAACAGACTACATCTCAGGGTGCAGCTTTTTCTAAGGAGGACTGGTATTGATGTCTGACTGAAGAAAAGAACCATCACCCATCTCCTATAAAACTCACTAACAGTGGCTTCTACTCAAACAAAGGAGACTGGTGTCTTGTTCACCCTTCCTCCCTGCATTAGTGCACCCTCATCCTGTAGAAATCAGGAGTCTAATAATCCATTTTTAATCTTTCTGATGAATGTCTTTCAGGTCCAGGCCCGTCTTTCATGTCACGACACATCTGTCTTTTCTGCCTAAGGAAATAAGCACTGAGAAATTTGACTGCGTGGCCAAAACAGATACAAGTTTATTCATGGTTACCATAACATCCTGCTTTGAAATGGTAGAAACAACAAAGAGCAAAGCAGGTGGGGACCAGAACCAATAATGTGATTCATTAACAGCTGCTAACACTGCAAACACTTTAATCCTGCTGTATGTCTTTGCAGGGGCAACGAACTCAGGACTGAACATCTCATACACACTCAATGTGGATCCAATGAGACAAACATATCGAGGTTTCTTCGAAACTGTAGAGAAAACCAGGAATTTTACCAACATTAGTCTGCTGACAGATAAAGAAACTTGCTTTGACAGTCCCATCTACATGCCGGTATTGAGATTAATCAATGTTCACACTTATACTCTTACTCTTTGTATCAAAGCAGCTATCACCTGTAAATATCATCCATGTGTCTATACCTCAGCTAGTTATTTTTTCAAAATTTCTTCCATTACCCAACATAGCACACTTTAAATCCAAGAGAGTTTTCTAAAGCATGTTATAATTAACTTTTCTTGGTCAATATAACTAATGATTTATTAGTTGTGAGCTATGAACCAAAATGTCTGCTTTGGCCATGTGACCTAAGGGCGCTTTATACTACAGACTCATCCAAATTGCGTTCAATTTTGTCATGACAATTCACTTTGAGCCCTGAAGTTATTTCCTCCTTTGTTATCTTGGTGACTTGTCATGCACCCCAGTGGAGCAACACTCTGCAGTTTTGGTGGCAAAAACGAGTTTGTTTGTGACATGTTGAACATAACCACAGAAACCTCTGTGCTGATGTGCACACCAAACTATTTCCACAAATTATTCAACAGTTACTACTGCAAACCATCCGTTTTGCTGAACACATAGCCACACATTGAGTACAATTCACATATTTCCTTGAAAAAACATTGATGAGTTAAAACTTCTCTCTTCATTAATTCACTGCCAGCTTCATCAGCAACTATTTTTCACATGTAAAATAGTCAAATTTAACAGAATCTCAAAAAATCAAACCAAATAACTACAGAAATGGAACTACAACATTAAATAACCAGACCACATAAATATATATAAATTCTACTTTAATTTCAACAGTGCACTGCAAAAAGTTACTGTGTGGATCATTGTAATGACAAATAAATTTGCATGCTATTGTGCATATAAAAATAGAATATAAGATCATTAACAAGTACAAAAACATGATTTCAACTGGAAAACAGTAATCATCTGTTTCTGGCAATATGTGTGAGCTGTTGTATTCCTGTTTGAAACTCTGCACTGTCTCTCAGACAACAAAATGTTTCCTGTGCAAAAAACCTTAAACAGTGTGAACATGCGTGTATTTCCTCCTTTTAGTTTTTTTGTTCATTTGCTTTTGTGAGCTCAAATTCTCACCAACTGACCTGCCCATGTAGCAATAACTATATAAGAAATTTATCTTGTAATTCAGCTTTTCCACCAAAATAAATACCAGTAATACTGGTCATTATCCCTCTACACTCATTCATTATTTAGTCCTTTTATTGTTGAAACCAAACTTTCTTTTTTTTCTTTCAGAAATGCGTGACAGACACATTATCACCCCTCATCATCAAGTTAAACTTTTCTCAAGTCGACAGTGAGACTGGGAATGCCATCCTGAATGTGGACAGCAAAATGCAGGATGTTGTTGAAGTACGTACAGTCACTACAGCAGGAGGCTGAGGCAGTTACATGAGTTTGACAAAAAAAACATCTCTGAGACCAATAATGGTCGTTCAAAGCACTGCTCTATTTGAACTTGCCCAGTCACAAAATGTGTATTTTTCAGCCTTGCTCTGTATTTTCAAATATGCAGCAATTATTATATATGCAATTCCTCTTTTTACAGGTTCCCTTTGAAAAGCAATGTGCAAAAAATGACACCTGTATTGCAGAACTTGAGGTGGATTTCAATTTCACGTACGTATATCTGACAAACACAGCACAGCAGCTGTAATATTAACATGATATGACCAAATGTAAGAAGTACTCTGTCTCTCTTAGGACCCCAGTATTATTGGTATCAGAAGATAACTACTTCAACGTGACTGTGAAACTGTCCAATCATGGTGATGACTCGTACAACACCAGCCTCACTGTGTACTATCCTGAAGGCCTCTCCTTCTCCAGGATGATTCTTATAGAGGTGACTTACACATTACAATTCTTTATCATGTCCCAAAACTGATCTACACTCAGTGGCTGTGTTCAGAACTGCTTACTAATATACTATTCATAATAAGTGTGATGTCAAAATGAGCATTTAGTGCATTACAGCTGCACAGTGTGTGAATTTCATGTGCACAAGAAATGCCCAGATATATACTATATAATCAAGAATCTCTGAGTATGCGCCATGAGCATACTGGACGTACTCAACTGCCCCATGATGCATTGCGGCTCCTAAAACTACGATGGAAGGCTACGAGGTGGAGGATTGGTAAGAGGAATGACCGCATTCTGCATTCTGGGATACTGCTGTATACTTCAGTGTGAACAGTCAGCTTGGTAATTGCGTATTCATCTGTTCATTTAGTCGGGAGTATGCAGTATACTGTATGCTCATTGAGTATGTAGTAGGCAGTTCTGAATCGGTGGACGGTTTCTTATGGCAAATAATCAGCCGATCATGTGGCAGCAACCTAATGCAAAAAAGCATGCAGGTGTTGTCAAGAGGTCCAGTTGGTCTAATAATCTAAATTAGTTGTATGAAATAAAGGGGCTACTTAGTGTAAATATTACATTGTTCTATATTTAGACAGAAAGCAGACTACACAGAGGCAGTCAGTGATTTTTAGATTTTTGAGTTTTTGTAATTTTGTGTCTGGTTATTTTCCCTTATACACGACAGTTTCATACAAAAACAACCAAGTTATTTTATGCAAATCTGGATTTACCACTAAATGTTTTCATTTGCCTCTAATTTGCTTTGATGACTGGAGGTGAAGACTGTTCCTCTAATTTTAGCTACATACTCATCACTTAGTCTTTTTATACTGGACTCGGCTCCCAGTTTATTGAAAGTCATGACACAAATAATGAATTATAACTATAACATCTGTCAGAAAAACTCTGACATGTATTAAATTACTTGTCATGTGCATAACCAAGACAAAGCTTTCTTTCACATGTCTTTTCCACCAGAACAGAAAGAGAACAGAAAGCTTTTGGAGGATTTGAAACCCACACAGGATGTGTCGGTTGTCAGAGGGAAAAGTGTTCACAGTAGCAAACGCTGAGAACTCACTCTTTTTTTAAACCTGCCTGAAAGCTTAAACTTTATCTCACGTACAGTTTATTAAAACAAAGGTCATGTTAACATCAAAGTATTGAGTGTAAATTTAAAGCTCTTATTCTTCTCAGCTCATCCTGACTTGTGCATGTTTTTTTTTTTTTTAAAAACAGGCCACAAGACCGACGCTCCACAGCTGTCTCGATCTAGAAGGCGTACTTGACAAAACTATATGTGGCGTCAGCCTTCCTGTGTATCGCAGCAGATCTGCAGTGAGTCATACTGCACCTGGACACCCTCACACTAGACAGAAGTGAAATGTCATAAATGTTGAACTGTCACCACGACCTTTGAAATTTGCTAACTTGGCAGCTTCTCTCATGAAGACATTTTCTGCTCAATAAAATCTAATATCATTGTATTTTCTTTCTGTGAAGGCAACATTTAAAATGTCTTTTTACGTCATGACTGGCTATGAGTGGAATGAAACTGTCTCCATGACAATCACTGGACAAAGGTAGAGGCCTTCTCATGTAATCCAACACACAGAACAAAGCCAAACATTTTCTCTGTATTATTGAAATATTCATTATAGTTACATATTTCATTCTCAATATTCACAAGAAATATTTTTTGCATCCTCAGTGATAATACAAACAGCACCAAAAACAATTCCCTGACCAAAAGCATCCCAGTGCAAATTGAAATTAAAATGGCAATAACAGTGTAAGTATCAAGAGTCACATAAATAGCATTGTGTAACTGTGTTTATTGTGTCAAGTCATTTTTTAAATACATTTATTATTACTACTTTGTATCAGCTAACTTCATATTGTGAAGTGTGTTGTGTTGTGTGTTTCAGGAGAGAAGGCACCACCACCTATTTGAACTTCACAACAGAAGATGATGCACCTAAAAGAATGGAGACTATTTATAAGGTGAGGCGATACATTTTTATGGAAGAAGCAAAGATCAGGATTAGTGATGATCATTGATCTAGTCGTTAGGTACTAGATGTAATTTTAAAGCTGTATTCATTGATTATTTAGCTACTTTGGGGCAACATTGACACATTCAGTCATTCAGTGTTGCTAATCGAGCGACTTTCTCACTAGATATGGCAGCTTTTAAGACACATTCAGTGACTCATTATTTTTTTCAAAAAGCCCCTAGTGACAGAGTAGTTGCATGTTCAATCAACTGGCCGTCAGTCAGACAGAAATGTGTATGAGCTGTGTATGCATACCCAAAAACGAATTACGGAGCTCCTTCTCCTTTGTTTTCGTTCTAAATAATATGACTTAGTCTTAATTTTCCTTATAATGCAAAAAGTTTAATTCCAGGGTCTGAATCCTCTCCATTCATGACACTTTAGTTCCAACACGTCCTCACTGCCAACTTATCACATGTGGACGTTTGGTCAGGACCCCTTAACGTCAGCTCTTAACGCAGTGGATTCCCCTTTGGTGCCACTTTTCAACCCCATCTCTTACAAATTATGTTTTATACAACTGGACTGCAACACCAGATATGTTTTGAGGCAATGTATTTTTTGAATAAAAAAAAAAAACTACATTTATTAATGGAAGCAGAATTACACGACTGTCACACCAGGAACTGGTTTGCATCTATAGTCCAGTCTTTGGTTTAGACAACAAAGCTCTTTGGTTAAAGTTAGAGAAAGCTTGTGGTGTGGTTTAAAAAAGAAAAAGTTCACTGTGACTTCAAAACCATAATGTGGTTTCAACCTATACATGCCAGCAGACAACAGGCTGTGGTCTCCTGGTTAATGGGCTGAATGACTTAAAGGGGTTCCCATTGTGGCGCCCAGTGGCTCACCAGGTAGAGCGTGCATCACATAGGCTTAGTCCTAACCGCAGCAGCCATGGGGTCTGCATGTCATCCCCTCTCTCTCTCCAACATTCATGTCTCTTATTATAACAGCCTACATTAAATTTCAATGTCACCTGTCTTTTTCGCTCTGTTTTTTGGTCTTCACCAACTCCACAGTGATTTATCTTGCTCTGTAGTTGCTCAAAGCTGGACTGTGTTCACTAGCTCTTCACTAACTTGGTGGTAGGCAGGCGGTGTGCAGCACAAAATCCTATGTTTTTATGGGGGGCTTATATGAACTAAAGAAATAAGACATAAAGTGTTACTTACTGAGCTTTAGAGGTGCTTGTAAGGTGGATTTTGTGACATTTGGACAGAGCCAGACGAGCTGCTGTTTCCTCACAGTCATGTTTATCTTGGCAGGAAATTGAATAAGAGTATTTCCTAAATGTTAATGTTTCCTAAACTATTCCTTTAAAATGGACAAACTGTCTCTCACCTTCACAGATTTCTAATCCTGGTCTGAAAGCTTTTCCTGTCACCGTGTCCCTGTTCTTCCCAACTAAACTGGAATATAACTTTGAGCTGAACGACTATCACATCTCTTTCCAAGAGGTAATTTTTCGACTGCCAGAACACTACTTACTTAAAAACTGCTGCTGTGTATAAAATTACAAATTCTGAATGCCTGCCTATTACTCTTTCACTTTTAAGAACAAAACGCAATGCGACATTACCGACATGACATCTGACGTAAGTGAAAAGTATTCAATATAACAGTATTTTAGCCTAACATGTCATGAAAGTACAAATCTCTTTAAAAAATGAACTGTTGTTGTGTTACAGTACTGCTCGCCAGAAAAACACTGCAAAATGATAATGTGTGACACTTTCATCCTGGACAAAGAATCAACCACTGAGTTTACACTGTCAGGGGAAGTACAATTTAGGAATTTCAAAGTGTATGCAGAGGTATGTAGCCACAACGCATACCACATATAACATTGAAAGTGATGAACATATAATTAACTGACACACATTTCCTTTGCAGAACATTTTCTTGCTGAAAAAATATGTTGGAGACAGCGGAGAGGTTAAATTTAAAAGCTTTGTACATGTTAGATATGACAAGCAACGATACGTGCTGGAGTCTCGTAAACAAGAGGTAAGCTGAAAAGTTTGACCACTTCCGAGATACTGCTTTTAATGTTTTTCAGTATAATCATGGTAATTTATCATATTCATTAACCGCAGAATAAAGACGGTGTTACACGGGAGAAGTCTGATGAATCTGGCTTATGGAGAAGCAACGATCCTACAATGAAACTGGTACATTCAGTCTTCACATCAACTGAAACTGCAAGAAATTGTAGATTCTCATTCTTTGAGCTCAGCTTCTGCTTTGAAAACTTATGTTTTTCTCCCAACAGGCTGAAGTTCGGGTTGAGTTCATAATTCCCCCAAATCGACAGCTGATCATTTTTACCGGAGTTGGAGTGGGATTGTTTCTTCTGCTCATAATCACATTAATCATGTTTAAGGTGAGAGTTGATTTCCAGATTTTTTCAGTTTCAGACCAAATCACAGTCCTAACACATAAAATACAACTTAAAAGGCTCTGTCTTACACCCAGCTCAAAGCACAAAGCAAGTGTCTTTGCTAGTTTCAGACCGACACAGTTGTCACTCCATCCTGATTTCAATCAGGAGAGACCAATAAGAGGAACAAGAGAGTATGAGAAAATTAAATTGAAATTTAATGTGAACAGAAGGAATAGACTTTGGTGCATAGACCCCAGCAGGAAGTGGATCACCATAGAAAAGATCCATAGGTTTAAGGTCCTTCCAATAAGAGGAAACCTTTAAAAGGTGCAAGCTTTTAAAGAGAATGGGAGATGGCACTCTGATTGGTTTATTGTATGTTACGCCCAAAACACTCACATGATTAGTAAATAGTCTAAGTACAACCATTTTGAACCATGCGCCTGGCACAGCGACTGTTTTTTCTGCCGTTAAAAGAGCAAACGTGATATGGACACGCCCTAAATGCACTTTGGACCATGTGCTCTTGACTGTTAAAATAGAGTCCAAAGACTTTTAAGTTCATATTCAGCTGTTGCTTGAACAGAATTAAAAAAGATTTAAATGATGGTTTTGGCATTTGGTCTAATAATTTTTCTTGTATCTCCCACAAGTTGGGTTGCTTCAAGAGGAAAAGGTTTCCTATGTGTTTGGAAGACGAGGACCAAGATCTTATGGTTCAAACCCCCACTGAGCCTACCCCTGCTCCCACCAACGGGTTAATCAGCCAATCAGAGACTGAAGGCAAATCTGACCCACCTTCAGAGGCAAAACTGCTTCCTGATGATGATCATCAGGAATCTGACAGCAATTCAATCCAGGGACTGGAGTAAGCAAAACAAATTTATCACAATATAAGAAGGCAGACATGCTGAAGTTATGGAGTATGCAGCCTGCACAGAGAGTCATTATCAGAGAGCAGCATCACTAAAGGAACCGTTCATCATTTTGGGAAAATATGCTTCCTTGCTGAGAGTTAAATGAGAAGAAGATTGATACCCCTGTCATATCTGTCTACTGGAGCCTGGAGACGGTTAGCTTAGCTTAACATAAAGTCTGGAAACAAGGGGAGATGCCAGTGTTGCAGTCAAATTTTATTTTCAGTATATAGCCCAAATCACAAATTTACCTCAATCTGTACCGTGTATGACGCCCTCTGTCCTTAGACCTTCGAACTGGACAAGGAAAAACTCCCCAAAATAACCTTTAACAGGAAAAAAATAAGTTATAACTGAAATATGTGATAACTGGTTGTCCTAAAGACAAGGTCCCCCCTGGAAAAGAAAACTGGCATGGTTTATTACATCACATGCAATAACTGTAGTTGAACAGTAAGGACCTTGGACAAGGGACTGAGTGAACAACAGAAACATCGGACGTCTGCAAACACGGTCATCAAGGTCATCTACCAGGAGTCAGTGGTCGGCCAGAAGGATGAAGGGGACCTTTCACATCAGACGCAGAGACTTTTAACAGAGACAGTTCCATCTCCCCCCGGTGTATGATAAACTGTTATAATGTTACCGATGTTCCATAGCCTCCATAGTAGGTGTGTATGTGATGACAACGGAGAAAACTCCATCTGCTAACAAAGAGAGCAAAATCTCCACAGAAAGCTGAGTTAAGAATTTTTGGTCAAATTCTAATATTAAATTTACAGACATGCTCAGGCTACATTAGGAAAAGAAGTTATGTAAAAGTTCTCCCATTGAAGGGAAAAATTCTCCCTCAACCCTGCTGAGACTCAGGTTGTCAATCCTGGAAGGGTCACATCCGGCTCGGTCACATGATCCCCTCAACACAAGTGGTTGTGTTTGTAAATGAAAAGCTGGCAGGGGTCAACATCCTTGTCACTTCAGTAGCATCTCCTACTCTTTTTTAGCATAGCATGCCTTGTTATATACATTACTGTAACATTACATTACATTTAGCTATTACTGGTCTTTGGAATAGGTATTTACTCAGGAAACAGTTCAAGTTCTATTTGTATTATATCTGACTGCTTGTTAAAAAGTTTTTTTAATTTGATGAAGTGGTATGTCAAATTAATTGTTTATTGATTGATATTGATTACTGATCTCATAAAGAGTGCCTTTATGAGCATAACTCACTAATTCACACAATTTAACACAAATATATACATTAATAGGAAAAAATTCAAAATTGATGACATTTTATATCCAAATGGTCAAAGGTCAACTTCACTGTGACATCAGAATATCAAGACTGTTACTCAGCACTGTAACTCAATAAGGGGAGATTATTCCCCCCTTTATTTGTGTGTGTATTTTGTGTTTGTTTTTAGGTGTTTATTCGTTATTGTGCATTCATTGTTTTTTATATTTTATGATCTTTATCAGTAAAAAAAAATTGTTCATCAGTGTATGTTGTGTTGATTTATTTTGTGCCAGTTTTTAACAAAGAAAGACACCCAAGCTGCCAGTATACTAGCAAGAAAATTTTTTTAAAAAATATTCACCGACAACCTGCCCAGAAAAATAGCTTTTCTACCAACAATTGTGCATAGGTGTAGGGTAGTGCAATTTATTAGACACATTATCATGATATGTAATAGGCCTAGTACAGTTTGTATTTTCCATAATGCTTCTGCTGAGATATCTCTATTAAGAGATCTTTTAAGTTATTTTGAACCCGGGGGCCTAAAACCCAAAAGTTAATGTTAAAAGAAAATCCTTCATTTCATTTAAAGGTGTAATGTGTATGATCGTGCTGCTTGATCCATCTCCTCCATAGGGGGCAGAATTAGAGAATAAGGTTTATTGCCAGGTGTGTTTTTACTTACAAGATATTTGGCTTCGTGTTTGGTGCAGTATACAATAAACATATTAACAGGAAATAACAATAAAAAGGTAAAATACTGCAACAGTCAAAAAGATAAATTTATATATATATTATATATACACATATTCAAAAATAATGAAAAAAACTGTGTACAAAAGTGTTGACAAAACTCCTGCTGAGCAGGATGTGCAAAAGATCACAGTATAGACAATATGTGCTTCTGTGCAGGGATAATACTCTGAGGTGTTACTGTAATGTGGTTGTTGATGATTGATGAGGCCAGGCTCAGAAGAAATGGCAGGTGCTGGTTCATTACTGGGCAGGACTGGACTGGAATTCTGGTTCTGATACAGACAAACATGTGATAGTTATTTATATTCAAACATGTTAGCTCTGTTGTGTGTATAATAGTGAGGAGAGATATGAATATGCTCAGATAAATACAGTATTACATACTTGCTGGTAGTTTGACTGCAGACTCTTATCATAGATTTTCATTTTTTATTTTAAAAAAATATTCACTACTGTATCAAATAGGCTACACCTAATAATAATATAATTTATAATATGATGCACTGTGAAGCAGACGGCCATACAACAGAGGGTCACAAAAGTAAGCTACATGCTGGCTCATAAGCTAGCCAAACACAGCAGCTCGTTCTCAGAGGGTGAGTTCCTGAAAGACTGTATGGTTGAGACTGCTAGCATCCTGTGCCCTGACAATAAAAGTCAGTTTGAAAAAACTTTAACGGAGTCAGTATGGCCCACTGGAAAAAAAATATTGCCCACCCCTGCACTAGGGCATTGTATTTGCTTTTGCAATGATTCAGATGTTTGCAAACAGGGAAGATGATCTGACACACGCAGGCAGTGCAGGGTGAATTGAGGCAATGGCCAAACACAGGTTTTCGATGCTGCAACTTGAAGTCAGTCCAAAAAGGCAAACAAATCCAACAGGACAAGATATGTAGGCAGGTCTGAAAACAGCTACTAACGACAAGCAGAGTTCGTGGAGCAGAAACAGGGTATTGGATCACGATCAAGGTGCAGTGGGATTGAGAGGGCACCTCTGAGGGCATGTGGTGGACAGGTGAGAGCAAGTATGAAAGAGAGACAAACACATTTCCCTATGCTTCTCTAAAGGGATGGCATTGCTGTTATTCTGTAATGCTTTCTGTCTGTTTGATAGACAGTCTTGGGAAGGTTTGCCCATATAAAAGAGAAATGGTGATGGACATTTAAATACTGGTCATTAACAGGTTTTTAGATTGTTGTTGGGAGTTCATTAGATTATTCATTGTACTGTAGTTGAACTAGCCATCACTGAGACACACAGACCAGATGAGTAAAAAGCTTACTTTTGTTTGTGTGCAAGAGTGACCACAACAGATAAACTGAATTATTGATAGAAAGTTAAAGGCCCGCCTCTGCTCACCCCCGAAAAAAAGTAAGACTCCCCTTCCTTCAACAAACTTACCCTCCCCCTTTCCCAACCCTTCATGTCATATCATTGTCATATAGTCTTTTAGTCTGGAGAAGACTGATGGAAAAGATGCATGTGAAGAATCGCATCATCCTGCTCACCCACACCGTAGCTGTTGGTAAGATTTAAAACAATATTCACCTACAATAAGTAAATATATGAGGACAATTAATGTGTCTGAGGAAAGAGTTGAAGCAGGTCTTGAGGATGAACATTTGAAGGAATAATTCTTGATTTTCTTTCCAAGAGTGAGATGAGATGGATTGATACAAATCTCATGTCTGTGCCTGAAGCATGCAGATCCAGTCAGGGTGCGCTTAGTCTATCTCAGTCTTTCTCAAAGTGCGGTCCGTGGACCACCAGTGGTCCGCAAATGACCCCTGGTGGTCTGTGAGTAAATTTGTTGAAGTGTTTCTCAAGTCGTTTGAGTGACCACAAAGCCTATAGCAATGAGTAGTGTATATACTGTATGCTGTTTTCAATATTAAATCAACTTATATGTAAATTCAAACATTATTTGTATTTGCTGTTTTACAGTTTCATAACTTCGCCAGTTTACAGTTTATGTTTTATGATTTACATAAAAAATGATCAGCTTGACATTTGAAAGCAAATGTGGAAGAATCTGATGGTTAATCTGCCCTGGGACTGCGCTCTAACCCCAGTTAACAGCAGCCTATTAACTATCAAACACTGACAACGGAAAGATCATGGACCAGCGGATTAAGACTGGGTCAATTAAAAGAAAATCAAATGTAACCTCTGACATAATGGACACAACAGGCAAGTGTTAAGTTTTACTATTAACACTGAGACTCATAGTGTATGATGACGTCCGTGTGCGATCATTTTTATGAGAAATAATTACCACCACATGTTACTGTACAGTGTGTGAGGCACAGGGGCTGTTTATAATTAAAACTCTGTTCCAAGTCCAGGTGGCTTGATAGCCAAGTGGTTATGGTGCCTGCAACATTGGTGCCTGATTTGACTCCACGTTGGCCGGACACTTTAAGATATGCCATTCCCCGACTCTTTCCCTGACTTTCTCTTCTTACTATTCTACCAAAAAAAAGACTGTCCCAGGTGACATTCTTCTGTGCAAAGCTTGCTAAAATAGTAGGCCCTATTGGTTTTGGGGATGTTTGAGGAGTTAGATGGTCTGCCAGTTTTATTTCAGTGGTTAAGTAGTCCTTGGTCTGAAAAATTTTGAAAAACACTGGTGTAACTTAATGAAAAGACTGGAGGAAAGAGAACACAGCTAACATGTCTGTACAAAATTTAAATCTGTACACAAACAGAAATGTAGATACATCAAGTTTATGACCTTATGGGACGTTACATGCTAAAATCAAGGATGGTCATGAGCCTAAGTCCCTCTAAGCAGCATATTTTCATGACACTTTTTTCATGTCAAATACTTCTGCTTATAAATATAATGGCTGAAGGCTGTAATCTTTACAAGTAATATCCCTGTGCCAAGATCTTTTGCAAGTCTATGGCCCAATCCCAATGTCCCCCCTCAACCCCGAACCCTGAACCCTCACAGACTTACCTGACGTCACCTGGTGAGTGTTTGGGGATGGGACAGCATTTCTATCACGTTACCTTGATGATGCCAAACATTTGCATCCAACAGTGGGTTTGGGACTTTTGATCGCATATTGTTATTCACTACTTTCACTTCCTGTTTGTAAACAAAAGAAATAATGTTGGATCTGATCTGATCCAATTTGGATATTTAGAATTCATCATCATACCATCATAGGACAAATAACTCCACAATTCAGGCTCTGAATGACAGTGAGCCCTGTGTTGATACAGTCATATACTGTCTTTACTCTTCTAATGATAACATTAGGGCTCGTTCCTTTCATGCTTGTTCGTTTACTGTTCTACTTCTATTTATTATTTCTCTTTTATGGCCATTGATAACCATGGCAACCCCATGTTTAATGTCACAACGCTATGAACTTAAGGTATTTCGTCCAGGCAAACCCTGCAGAAATGCATAAATGACATGACAAATGACATGACAATACAAAGTGACATGAGATGTGGTAATCGGCACATTCTCGTAATGAAGATGGTGGACAAGAGTCAAATGAGCAGTTATATAAGGAAAAGTGAGCTCAGCAGAATCCCTGATCCAAGGACAGCAGCAGTCAACCAGGCCTGACAAGGACACCATCTGCTGTTTGTTGTTGAGTTTTTTGAATATCCAGAATCACTTGGATGTATTCATTAACCAACTATTTACATTCCAAAGTTCCTACCCTACTTTTTAGGCCTAATAATTCCTGTCTGCCAGTAAATGGAGAAGGACAGCATGTTTTTTGTTTTTTGTTTTGAAGGTGAGCAAAGAAAGAGGTCATCCAATCAGAGTGCTCCAACAGAAAGGTACAAAGAGCTAAAACCCTAATAAAAAAACGTGTATGGTGGTGGTAGTAGTTGCTGCAGCATGCACAGCATTTTGCAACAGTCTGCCATAAGTGACGTTGGTAAAACAAGAGTTATGTATGTATTATAAATGTTAGTGTAACTAGATTGGGAATGACTGGAGTGGGTTGATAGACATTATTAAATTAACTGATATCTTGAACAAAAAGCCATCCACAACCGGCTTCGCAAATGGGTTGAATGTTCAGAACATTCAACAATGGCACCTTTAGCTAACAGTGAAGCTATGCGTTTCCTTTCCAAGTGGATATCGCCACCTCTCCGGTCACCTTTCACCCGCCCAGTTGCACAAAGGGTACGAGGCATACGTTCAGAGATAAAGTTGGGCATCTGTGATCATGACAAGTGGTGGAGCTGGAACATAAGGCATGACTCAAGTACATATGATCATCCAGGAGTTTTTGCCAATCCTGCACCTGCAACACCAGCACTAATGAAGACACCATATCCTCCCAGGTGTAGGAGGGGTGTTTTGAGATAGAAACATGTTATACTAGGTAATGGGCTTAGGTTTTAGCCAGTTTTTAGACAAAGCTTTCTATCAGATTAAATGTTAATAAATTAATTTAAACACCATTTCTTTTCACAAATTACAGCCATCTCTGTATCTTTGGCTTTCAACATTGATACAACAATCCCCCACATCTCCACTGTGGACCAAACAGATTTCCTTAGAAACAAAGTGCGTCAATTCATGTTTGGCCAGAACAAAGGGTAAGTACTGTTGTTTCAGTTAGCCTCTCTTTACCTGGGACTCGCCACAATTGTTGTCCACGAGTTCCAACTATCAAATTTGTATGTTGATATCACAATCCTGGCAGAATCACTTGCTGATATCAGAGGCCTGTACCATGAGCCAGGATTTGTGGTTAGCGAGGTAACTTCATGTTTATTACTTGGCTTTTCAGGGTTGTGACAGTGGTTCACTTCTTCTCTTCTTACCAGGGTACATCGCCATGGTGACTTATGCTGCACTCCTCGCCAGCTCCAGAGCAGGTTAACTTCAGACGATCAGATCAGTGGAAAAGACTCATCATTCCTACAGGATCTTGACATAGACTAAAGAGGTTACAGTTAAGTGTCAAATGATAAAGAGCAATAGATATTTTTATACATCAGTAGAATCGTTTTACTGTTTGAGGTTTTCCATGTGTCCACTAAAACAGAGCCTCTAACAAACAGAGGGAGAGTTTATCATGCTTATAGTAACTATTATAGCTTCATTTGAATAAAACAAATGTTCTTGAAACTTCACAGTGTTGATACTTTTACACTCCTAGTTGGGCTGTTGACAGATTTTGATCTGATCTTCTGAAGTTGAACCTGCTCTGGAGCAGGTTAGGTGTGCAGTATAAGTTACCATAGCGAAAACCCAGGGTTAAACCTGAAGTTACCTCGCTAACCAGAAATCCTGCTTCATAGTGCAGGCCTCAGAGCAGCTGTCATTACGCATGGCTGTGGCTTTTTATAGGATCCACTGCCTCAGATCATTACCTGCCTCATATGAATGGGTTTTCTCTATACGTGCTGTTTAAACATCTGGCCCCTGGTATAAATGGGACCTAGAAGATGACTGTTATCATAATTGTTGACCTGATCCACAGGACACCTGTCACTGCACCCCAGCAGCTAAATGGATCTGAAGAACCATGCAAAACTGATCTAAACCAAACTCACCAGTGCATCATTATGCCAGGTACATATTTTCTTCAAAATAAATATGACACAATTAATCAGAACATTAAAAACAAAGTTTCCAACAATGTACAAATAGAGATGATGTTTTAACAAGGTGTTGGGTCACCACAAGCCTTCAGAACAGTTGTTACAGATTGTTTCTTAACTCTAACTCTACTGGAGCTATGAAAACGGCCAAATTATATGATTCATACCATTTTCATCAAACCACTCAACTACCACTTGTAACCTGTAACAAAGTATTTGCATTTGTCATGCATTTTTCCAGGACTTTTTTCTAATTTGTTACCTGTCCATATAAAATGAATGAAAACATGGCCTAAATCCAAATGTTCATCCACCTGGGCTTTGCAGACTTCAGTCAGATGTGCTGTGACATTTTGGAAATGCCCACGGCCAATGGCTGGATGGATGTAAATTGTGTTTAAATTCATGATTATTTGACAAGCATAATATTATGACTATGATTATTATTACTATTAGCCTAGCTGTTGTAAAGGTAGTAGTTACAGTTATATGAATAAAACCAATGTTTGATAATCTGCATTGGCAATGTGGACGTCATGGCCTGTTAGTTCCAAACTCTGCATATGTAAGGAAATCCATACATTTGGATTCAGCCATGTTTGATACTGTAGCTGAATGATTTTTTGTTTGTTTGTTTGAATGAGCACTAATCAGATGCTATTTTCATAGAAATTCCTCTCACAGACCAACCAATACCCATCAAGCACTTTAGACTGTCGATGGCTGAAGACTCTACACTCTCCCAGTTCACTGTAAGAAAATCGAAAAGCTCAAAACGGTGCATTTAATTGGAAATAAATTCTCTCTGTAACATTGCTTCCAAATTCAGAAGAAGAAAAAAATCAAGATCATGAATCAAACTTCTTTGGTCTTTGTTCTGATCTGTTCTAGGTTTGTAGTCCAAATGTAGCCCATGCATGTTATGAGAACTCCTATCTGAACAATGTATGTTACAAGATGACAGATCATCTTCAGCAAGACTCGTCTCTCACTTCTGCTTTTCAAGGTAAATTATGAGACCGTAAACTTCTCCAAGTCTGTGGTTAAAACGTGCGTCTTGCAGTAAAATATTATTCTCAATGTCTTTGTCCCGACTAAACTTCTACACCGATTCTCACTCAACATTCCTTCAGAATACACAAAACAGACAGTGGACCTCGTCTTTCTGTTTGATGGATCAGGGAGTATGACCGAAGAGGAATTCACAAAAAATAAAGATTTCATAGTGGATATAATGGACATCTTTAAGAACACATCAATCAAGGTCACTGCACTTATGCAATATGAAAGCATTCATATTTGTCGAATTGTATCTATACATAATGTTAAATAAATAATGTATTATGTCATCTGTTTTTTTCCAGTTTGCAGCAGCTCAGTTCTCCTCAAATTACAGGAAGGTTTTTGACTTCAATGACTATCAGGCTGGTACAGCTCTTGATAAACTTATGAAAGAGCCCCACATGAAGAGTCTCACCAACACTCACAGAGCCCTCAAATTTGTGTTGTAAGTTCACTTTCATTTTTTATACAGTTCCCCAAGATTTGAAAAAATTTTTCAACAAATAACTTTAAAATAACTTGTTGAGGTGAAAAACACTCAATAACAAGAACTGGAACAGTACCACAGTAACACTGATTTGTTGATTTATTCATATTTATAGCTGGGGTTTTGTTTATTTTCAGGATTACAAATGCTACATTTAAAAGAAATAACTGGACAAAAAAATGACATAAATAACCAGAAGACAAAACACAGATCAAACTTAACGCACCAGAACAAATGTACTGCTGACTCAGATTCAGTAAAACAAAAACGACACTCATCTGTCCCTGCAATACTTCAAACGTTACATTTACATTTGTTTCAGGGATGATATCTTGGAAAACCCAGAGTCAGGCGCCTCTCGTGATGCAAAGAAGGTTCTGATTCTAATCACAGATGGAGATCCCAGTGATGTTGACAGAAACAGGATTATCAAAAGATATGATGATAAAAACATCATTCGCTTTGTCATTGGGGTAAGCTGTGATTTAATATATCTCATTGACTCTTTTTTACTTAATGAATAAAATTTGTTGATTACATTATTAGTTAAAACAGTTACATGTGGTACACCTCAGGGATCAGTTCGTGGAACTGTTCTGTTCACTGCTATGTGGATGAAACACAGTCAGAAAAAAACAATAGTTCAGACATGGTTTTACCAGCATGGGAAGAATTAAATATTTTGTCTGTAAATTTCCAAACTCAGCCTTCAACAAAACTGTGTTGTTTGTCTTTTACTTGGAGGTACTTTATAATTTCAAGGAGCATTCTGGTTTCAGGTCAAAGATGCTAAGTTGGATAAATTTGAGGTCATTGCTTCACAACCGACAGAAAAATATGTCTTCAAGATCGAGAACTACAACGGACTCAAGGGAATACTCGAAGGTGATGTTCAATTATTTTCCCCTCTTTGTTTGATAATGTTGTTAGAAAAATCCTGAGAAAACATGAACTAGTTTTGTCTCATATTTAGGCTCCAGTGTGGCTCGGGCAGGAGACATAGCTGGTGAAATGTCTCAGAGTGGATTCAGTGCCGTCTTCTATAATGTGAGTAAAGTCAAAAAGGCAAAATCTGGACTAATTAGAAATCTACATCTTTAACCCATAGTAACTAGAGTAAATGCTCACAGCGCTGTCTAACTATTCATACATACAGGTGCAGATAAACAGTATGTTTGACAATATGAACATAAAATGTTTGTATAACAACAGAGGAAAAATTGATTTTTATTCTTCAAACAACAAAATAAAGACCCATAAAGGGTTAACATGCTAATGCATGTAATATTTAGCACTTTAGCATGGTTGACATGGTTATTCATTATTTGATCTTTTTTTTCTTTTTGGATGCCTGTTCAGTGATTTCCTCTCTGCTGCTTCACTCGACCAACCAGCCTCAATTAAAGTAGTCTAACTGCAGCAAGTCAGACTGGGCAGTTGACCTGATTACTCCCAACAGCACAGCAGTCTCAGTGCTGTGCAGAGAGTGAAAACCAGATTGAATTTTTTCTCAAATTTGATTATTGTTCATAAAAGAAATCAATTGTGTGGAGACACTGTTTTCTAAACTCTTGGATAAAAATGATAGTTTAGAGATGGGTGTAGAATTTACTTAAAATACAAGGATTAAGAGAGGGCTTCTTTTGTTCTGAAGATGGGAAGGAGTCAAGCCAAGCTTTCTGGATTCTTCACATCTCTCAGGATCCAACTAACTGGCTAAGCGAGGAACCAATCAACTAATTTATTCTGTGATTATGACCCTGTTTAGCTATCAGCTCCAACAAGAAGCAAGTTCCGGCAAGTAGTTAGTATATATCTGTGACAGCAAGCAAATTCTAACATAGTCGGCTGAGTTTGGGTGATCAATGATCATTTAATTAATTTTGTGGAATGTTCACATTGATAAAATACAACAAAACCTAGAGCTGTCATGCAGAAGTCCAGTACTGTTCTCAAGTCCAGTCCACCTCTTTAATAGAAATTTGTTAGTGACTAGACATCACAGCTTATTGGACTGATCTCATACTACATCACCACAGTTTTATACCGGGACAAGTAACAGATTCAACTCAGGTGTAATATCACCACCAAGTGTAGATTTTATTTTGTACTTTCAGTATTCATCAGAATCCTTAGGGAGCTCACAAAAGCACATACCTGCCGGGACCACTGGAGTCTGAGGGTTTGCCACTCTTATCATTATTTAAGCATGCCATCCACATAAATACAGTATTTACACTAGCAGCGTGGCTCATGGCAAAGTTGGTCCAACTCGTCCATCCAGACCGAATTATCTCAGCAACTGTTGAGATGGATGATGAAGATTTAATTGCCATGAAATGTGTTACAGATATTCATGCTCTCCTCACGATGTATTGTAATTGTACTGGGGATCTCTTAACTGTTCAACTAGTGCCACCAACAGATCAACAAGTCATCTTTTTTGTTTATGATCCTGCATCACTAATGACATTCCCATCAGTGTCAGCTGCACTTTGTGTTTAGTGCTAGCAAGCGTTAGCATGGTAACATGCTTAAGTTATATTCTGTTATGTTCTAAGGTTTGCAGTTCCAGTGCGGTCCATGAATGTCATCACATCTCCTATCAAAATAGTGTGTGTTACAAGATGACAGATGGTCTTCAGCAAGTCTCCTCTTCCACACTTAATTTCCCAGGTATAAAGTCAATTTTCCAACTCCGTGGTTATAACATCTTGTTCCTCTTTCATGTTTTTGTCCTGACAAAGTTTCTATTCAAATCTTCACTCCAAATATTTTTTTTCAGAATGCACAAAATAGACATTTGGAGACCGTAAACTTCTCCAACTCTGTGGTTAAAACGTGCGTCTTGCAGTAAAATATTATTCTCAATGTCTTTGTCCCGACTAAACTTCTACACCGATTCTCACTCAACATTCCTTCAGAATACACAAAACAGACAGTGGACCTCGTCTTTCTGTTTGATGGATCAGGGAGTATGACCGAAGAGGAATTCACAAAAAATAAAGATTTCATAGTGGATATAATGGACATCTTTAAGAACACATCGATCAAGGTCACTGCACTCATGCAATACGAAAGAATTCATATTTGTCAAATTGTATCTATACATAATGTTAAATAAATAATGTATTATGTCATCTGTTTTTTTCCAGTTTGCAGCAGCTCAGTTCTCCTCAAATTACAGGAAGGTTTTTGACTTCAATGACTATCAGGCTGGTACAGCTCTTGATAAACTTATGAAAGAGCCCCACATGAAGAGTCTCACCAACACTCACAGAGCCCTCAAATTTGTGTTGTAAGTTCACTTTCATTTTTTATACAGTTCCCCAAGATTTGAACAAATTTTTCAACAAATAACTTTAAAATAACTTGTTGAGGTGAAAAACACTCAATAACAAGAACTGGAACAGTACCACAGTAACACTGATTTGTTGATTTATTCATATTTATAGCTGGGGTTTTGTTTATTTTCAGGATTACAAATGCTACATTTAAAAGAAATAACTGGACAAAAAAATGACATAAATAACCAGAAGACAAAACACAGATCAAACTTAACGCACCAGAACAAATGTACTGCTGACTCAGATTCAGTAAAACAAAAACGACACTCATCTGTCCCTGCAATACTTCAAACGTTACATTTACATTTGTTTCAGGGATGATATCTTGGAAAACCCAGAGTCAGGCGCCTCTCGTGATGCAAAGAAGGTTCTGATTCTAATCACAGATGGAGATCCCAGTGATGTTGACAGAAACGGGATTATCAAAAGATATGATGATAAAAACATCATTCGCTTTGTCATTGGGGTAAACTGTGATTTAATATATCTCATTGACTCTTTTTTACTTAATGAATAAAATTTGTTGATTACATTATTGTTTAAAACAGTTACATGTGGTACACCTCAGGGATCAGTTCGTGGAACTGTTCTGTTCACTGCTATGTGGATGATACACAGTCAGAAAAAAACAATAGTTCAGACATGGTTTTACCAGCATGGGAAGAATTAAATATTTTGTCTGTAAATTTCCAAACTCAGCCTTCAATTGTGTAACTTTTATTTATTCCAGTTTTGAGTTGAATATTTCGCAATATGTTGTTTGTCTTTTACTTGGAGGTACTTTATAATTTCAAGGAGCATTCTGGTTTCAGGTCAGTGCTGTTAGGTTGGATAAATTTGAGGTCATTGCTTCACAACCGACAGAAAAATATGTCTTCAAGATCGAGAACTACAACGGACTCAAGGGAATACTGGAAAACGTTCAGAAAAGGATCTTTAAAATGGAAGGTGATTTATTTTCCCCTCTTTGTTTGATAATGTTGTTAGAAAAATCCTGAGAAAACATGAACTAGTTTTGTCTCATATTTAGGCTCCAGTGTGGCTCGGGCAGGAGACATAGCTGGTGAAATGTCTCAGAGTGGATTCAGTGCCGTCTTCTATAATGTGAGTAAAGTCAAAAATGCAAAATCTGGACACATTTGAAATCTACATCTTTAACCCATAGTAACTAGAGTAAATGCTCACAGCGCTGTCTAACTATTCATACATACAGGTGCAGATAAACAGTATGTTTGACAATATGAACATAAAACGTTTAAATAACAACAGAGGAAAACATTTATTTTTATTCCTCAAACAACAAAATAAAGACCAATAAAGGGTTAACATGCTAATGCATGTAATATTTAGCACTTTAGCATGGTTGACATGGTTATTCATTATTTGACCACTGGGATTTTCGGATGCCTGTTCAGTGATTTCCTCTCTGCTGCTTCACTCGACCAACCAGCCTCAATTAAAGTAGTCTAACTGCAGCAAGTCAGACTGGGCAGTTGACCTGATTACTCCCAACATAATTACTGTTGGAAGCACCACTTTTTTCAAGTCAGGTCAAATTTTATTTGTATAGCGCCAATTCACAATAAGTTTGTCTCTGCTCCAACCAGACTTGCATATTTCTGTTAACAGGATACACTGATCCTGAGTTCAGTGGGATCAAACAGCTGGCGGGGCTCTCTCCAAAACCTCCGTGAACAAAAAGAAACACAAATTGAAGATCCACACATGCAGAATGACTCCTACATGGGTAAAGGATTTTTTTTTTAATTTGGCTTGGTGTATGCATAGATAAATTACCTCTATCAGTTTCCAGTGTAAATGATGTAAAAAAAAAAAAAAAAAAAAAAAAAAATGTTTTTGGCACCTAACTGGTCCCACTGCGTTCATCGTGGAAAACATTCAAATCTGCAGCTTCAACAGGAGATAACTGGAAATACTTTTCACAGTAAATTTTGTCAGCAATGTCACCCATAGAAAAATTTGTTCAGAGGCTAGAGTGGGTGACATCACACAGAGTGGGAGAAGGTATTAAACTGTACTGAAAGTTTCTGTTTAACTCGTCCTCGTGGTCACAAATTTCACTCATCACTTTTTGCCATGAGCATAGGCAAATCTGTTTTCTTTCACATCATGTAACTGTCTACACATTTTGCTTCATGAGCCTCTGAGTCACAGAAGTACCATCCAACTGCCCCATAGACTGCAACACAAATTAAGAATCTGACCTTTGAATAGAGACAGAAATTATCCTTTTTTTTCAACTCACTCTATTTTCCATAATTTTGACACCAGAAACACAAAATAAGTCCAGCAGTGCTCACAGCGTAAAAACTTTCATCCAGGTGACAGCAGGAGTTCAAGTGGTGTGCCAAGCCAAATCTCACTAAAAATGTGAGTCTCACTGAGGGGGACAGAAGCTGGTACCATCACCATGGCAACATGAAGAGAAGCTAGCTATACACAGCTGATGGACATTTAGTCATTACCACTTACTCTGGTCTCTGGGCTGTTTACACAGGCATCTGTTTCACACTGCTGCTACATACTGTTTCCACACTACGTACAAGACACATTACGCCACAATTTCTTCAGAAATTGCACTTTGTATTTTTATATTTGTACTTAAACTAAACGCTTCCATCACTGCAGTAAAACCACTTTGATGTGAGTGAACATTTAACAGATTACATCATATGTGACTGTCACTGTTGCAGGAAACTCAGTATCTGTTGGACGGAAGAATGATGCTCCTCTATACTTCACGGGTGCACCAAGATTTGAGCAAAGAGGTCAGGTCATATTTTTCAGACATGATTGCGAGAACTGGACCGCAGCCCAAAGACTAAATGGAGAACAGGTTGGTCACTGTGTTGTTTTCTATCTGCTTTATCATGCATATTGTTAACAAATGATTTCTTGTACTTGAATGAGACTGTTTGAAATGCAAAGAACATCTACCCTAACTTTACATGTGTGAATTTCTTGTGTTTGACTCTTTAGTCATAGCACAAAAGTAAAACAGACCAAGTACTGGTACACAGCAGTCCTGCTGGCCCACAACGTCTGAAAAGCAGCGTGCACCATTTTGGCTTCATTGTGGGAAATTTTGAGGGTCATTGTGTATTTTAAAGTAATTGTTATTTTAATCAAGAGAATTTGGAATTGGTTTTGTCAACTTTGGTAAAGGTTTGGATCTTATATATCAAATTTCCAGTTTTCACTAGAATGCCCCAAGCCACAGTTTTCCTTTTTTAAGAATTTTTTTTTTTTTTTTTCTTCTGACAGTCAGAGTGAGTGAAACAGGAAATGCGAGGAGACAGAAAAGTATGACATGCAACAAATATCCCCGGGATGGAAGTCAAACCATGGATGTTGTGGTTTGATGGTAGTCACCTTAACCATTCAGCTACCACTTCGCCCCATGGATACACTGTGTTCTCTTCTTAAAGCCAAGCACCTCTAGACACTGGATTTGTACATGTTTGCAATGGGACACCAGTAATACCACTTGACATTTGGCAAATTATTCCGTGAAATCTGTTGGGATGTTGTTGAGGTGTGGCCAATATTCGCCAAATAGTCTTTCTAAAAGGAGCATCAGCTTGTTGAGATTTAAAAAAACTAAACAAATTAGAATGCCATCCACATGAAGTGATGTTGTGGATGTTGATTGGTTCATGATTCTGGGCAAGCGGCTCTAGAGATAACACAAATAGTGAGGAGGACATGGGAATAAATCTTGATGAGCAGATATTGTTTGTCATGACCAGTGCAGTGGGATTATAACAAATCACTGTTTTCTTGGATATAAAAAATATGTTTTGTATATGTAGGACAGTGTATATTTATTTTATTTTTCAAATTAATGATGTAAATCCTCTTCGTCTTCACATTTTCAGATTGGTTCATACTTTGGTGCAGAGCTGTGCTCAGTAGATATCGACTCAGACGGTAACACTGACTTCCTGCTGGTGGGAGCTCCACTGTTTTATCAGCCTCAGGAGAGGAGAGAAGGCCAGATCTACGTCTACGCACTGACTGATGAGGTGGGGGCTGCCATAAAGCCTCAGATTCAGTGTGACGCTATTTAAGCTTTCATGAGGTTACTGAGAGAAAATGAACGCTTTTGTTTTCTTAATCACTTACCTTATGTTCTCATTTCGCACAGATGCAACTGAGAAACGAACTGAATGTGACAGCGTCATCCATGGGTAGATTTGGTACCACAATCTCCAGCCTTGCAGACCTGAATGGAGATGGACTCCGAGACGTTGCTGTCGGAGCCCCCCTTGAGGACGACAACAGGGGGGCTGTGTACATCTACCTTGGAGACAGACACAAAGGGATACGCAGCACTTTCAGCCAAGTGAGGCAGAAAAACATGAAACATGTTATATCATTTAACTGCTTAAGATGAGATAACAGCCGACTTCCTGGCTGTTCACCATGCGGCAGGCAAGAAAAAAAGATGAATATCAATCAGTAGTGCAACATCTTCACTAGTATTAGACATACACTATGTTCTTATTTGCCAATAGATCAGGCTAAAACTGGCTTTAAAATAAACCTTGGAATCCATTCTCTGTTGCTATGACTGCAGAGAGGACATGTTTAAGCTGTCGGGGAAATCTGAAGCTTAGCATGGAACTGATCAAACTAAAAATATTAAAGACCCCTGCCAATGAAAATCATATCATGTTTTTTTATATAATACAAGACATATCATGAGCGAAATAAACAGTCAACACCATAGCTGAGTATCTCACATCTCTAACAGATACTAACTACGCTGACAGTTCTCACACGTATGGTAGTCTTTGATTTTGGTTACAAGAGACTCCTCATCTGAGTCTGGGTCTGACTGAGGCTCAAACATGTGGCTGAGTCTCTCTCCTCTAACCATCTTGAAACGCCCTTCTCTTTCACTTGTCTACCTGGAGCGAGCAGGTGGTGGTGGGCGGGGCTCAAAACCTGATTCAGAATTTCTCAATGAGGAAGAAAGATCAGAAGCTACCAGCTGCAGTTTTGTCTGAAAACCATGTTAAACAAAATATTAATCATAGAAGAAGATGTTTACATAGTTTAAAACACATCTGGAGAGGAACGTTAAATACTAGTACTAAATATTAGCTACAGGTCAGATTTTGTTTTAATAATACTGGTTTTTACATTCAAACACATGACCATCCACCAGAATCACTGTAAATGTGCACCATATGTCTCCACCACCCCTTTAATGAGTATCCTCAAATATGTGCACGAATCAGTTTCAACTGCCAACTCTCTGTTATTCCAGAGAATCATGGGACAGAAAATTAAACGTGGGCTGAGATTCTTTGGACAGGCCATCGCTGGGGACATCGACCATGGAGACGACGGGCTCCCACGTATTGCAATTGGATCACAGGCCACGGTTATTGTCTTAAGGTATGTCTTAAGTATATTGTATATGAATGTAGGTAAGTAGAGTATGTAGCAGCATCTGTCTCAAATTAATTAATACATGGCTTTGCCAGAACAGAATGAGACAACCGGAAGTGTGGGCTAGTGTTAGGTAGCCTGTTTATCCGTTCTTTATTAGTATATTGTCATCTTTTGTTTAATCAATGTCTTTTAGGTCCAGGCCTGTCTTCAATGTCTTTGTACATCTGTCTTTTCAACCTGAAGAGATAAGCACTGAGAAAAATGACTGCGTAGGCAACACAGATGAAAATTTACCCATGTTTACCCTAACAGCCTGCTTTGACATGGTTGGAATGACAAAGAGCAAAGCAGGTGGGGACCAAAGCCAATAAGGGAGTGTGTTAAGTTAAGGGGAGGGGCCAAATATATATATATAAAAGACTAACTTAACACCCCATATCTCTTTGCAGGGCCGATGAACTCAGGACTGAATATCTCATACACGCTCGACGTGGATGCAACAAAACAAAAATATCGGGCTTTCTTCAGTCCAACTGATGGGAAAACTAGGAATCTTACTGCTACCTGTGAGCTGAGGGAGAAAGAAACCTGCTTCAACTACTCCATCTACATGCCAGTATGGGAGTTTTTCAGGCTATACTCATTATATTTATTTTAAATGAAGTATCTACAGTCATGGTCAAAATTATAGGCACCGCTAAATTTTTAAGTACAGAAATTAGAATATCTTCAGCAATAAATGCAAATGAACCAATTTGTATAACCAGAATATTCAATAAAATGTCCAGTTTTTAAATGTATTTTTAATATAGTGAAATCAAAAGTCTAGACATGCTGGACACAATTATTGGCATCGTTTCGAGGAAATTAGTTTCTAAAACAAAGTGAACAGATAGGACTCACCTGTGCTGAACTTCAGTGTTCACTTTACCTGAATTAGCCAATGGATGATGTTTTTACTGCATAAAAAGGGGCTGATTGTTTCCAGTTTATTGTCCACAATGGTGAAGACAAGAGAGCATCAGAAATACTCCTATCAAAAAACATAACAATTCCAAAGGCTACAAGGCAGTCACCAAAGATCTTGAAATCCCTGCTTCAACACTTAAGGCTGTAATGTTAGTTAGATTGTTTCACAGTCGTAAAACTGTTGAGATACTTCCAGGATGTGGCGCTAAGAAGAAACTCAATGCGAAGTCTACAAAGGTTGGTGCAGATTGTGCGGAGTGGTGGTTTCAGCCCATACTATACACTGCACACTGAACCAAGTAGGGCTCCATGGGCGGAGACCAAGGAGGGACACCATTACTGAAAGGCAGAAAAAGGCAAAACTAATGTTTGCAAAAATGTTCATAGATAAGCTGATTTTGTTTTTTTTTCAACATTTCAAATCCTGTATTGTTTACATCTATGTTTTCCATATATCTTGTGGTTCATTACCACCACCTATAGGTGAGTGGAATAGCATGAAAAATTTACAGGGCTCATCTCACCCACAAAGCGTGTGCATATGCATCCTAATGCAGGCGTGACAAACAAAATGGTAAAAAAAGGCTCCATGTCACTACTACAGGCAAAACTTCCAGAGGTGACAGTTAATTTTGACACATTTAGTCATGTTTCTTTAATTATTCTTAATGATGGGGCCAAAGTTCTGAAATTCAATTTCATAGTCCATTCTATCAAATAAAATGTGTCAACAAAAGCAATAATTAAGTCAGTGTTACAATCTATTTATTTGTGCCGTTAGAACGTGTCTTGCAGAATATACAGATAACACTTTTTTTTTACTTGCAGAAATGTGTGGAAGACACATTATCACCCATCAGCATCAGACTAAACTTCTTCCAAGTGGACATTGAGAACATGAGTGCTGTCCTCAACGTGGACAGCAACAGGCAGGCTGTTGTTGAGGTATGTACAGTAAGTCCATCAGAAGACTGCAGTTATATTTGCATCTTTATTTAAGTAACAAATGGCACCAACACAAATATATTTCACACGTGTTTAAAGATGCTATATATAGGTTTTTGCTATCGCTACTTATCCAACATTAACATTTATAGCTGTTTACTTACCAGTCAAGAAGAAATTTTGCAAGTTCAGCATCAGACTTCCTCCCTTTACTCTTCCATTTCTATCATTTCTTTTCTTTTACTGAAGTTAGCATTCAAACCAGCTAGCCCCAGCCTATAGTACTCTGCAGTTGCAAGTCACTGTAGCGCCAAGGCTGACTCAGTTCAGCGTGAGAGGATGAAGAAGTCGCGCTGATCAGAGATCGTATTCTAACCTGTCATTTGTGGACCATTAACCACAGCACCACCATCCACTCCTGTTGTGCAGCAGAGAAAACTTACATATAGCACCTTTTAAATGGAAAAACAACCAGAACTCTACACACTACAAGCATAGGAAGTGTGATGATAATTATGTGGTTTCTCTCAGTTCAACATGAGCTGTATGGAGCATAAAAGGAGCCATTTACCAAGTTTCATTTTGTTTGTTCTCTATGTCTACAGTGGCATTTTTTTCTGACTTGCTCTCTGTTTTAGTGCGACCTGAACAAAAATGATTACTGTGTTTCACAGGTTCCCTTTAAAATGTAATGTTGAGAAAATGACACCCGTCTTGATGAACTTGAGATGGACTTCAAGTACGAACATCTGACAAACAGCAAGACTGCAGCACAAGAACTCAAATTACTCTGGATAAACAAGCCATAATTGTGTTTAAGAAAAAAAAATTAAGCAACCATAATGTGTATATTGTTACTTTCATACTGATGTGGGCAACTGTTGTACTCCGACATATACACTACAATTACACTGACCGTCTTGATATAACCACTGCATTCTCCTCTTTCCTGTCTCATGTTGATGCCACTCACTACTCATTCATGTTAATAAATTATTGTAATCAAGTATAATCAGCATGTACGACAAACATAACACATCCTACTGTATATGCACAGCATACAAAAGTTTGTGGTGTAGTATTGATGAAATGTATTACGTTTGTCATTCTGCAAGATGTAACTTCTGTACCTTGCAACAAAATATGACATCAAAAGAAAAAACCCTTTGTAAAGTTGTGACGACTCTTCTTAATCAGCTTAATAAACCAGCATGTATCCTGATTTGCCCCCAGTCATTTGAGTTGTTAATGTTGGTGTCTGATATGCTTCTGTGATTTTTGAGTTCTGCCTGGGCTAAAAATCTAAAAGTAATGTCTGGGAAAATCTTCAAATACATTTTGAATGAATGATGAAATTCTCTCTCATAACCCTACATGTTTATATACATAAAAATAAAAATAAAAGTTGTAGTACAACTGTAAAAATTCAGAAATACAGCACAAACTTTATGTATGCAGCACCACTGTAGAATTGCAGTCTGAAGAAGCTTGTAGGTTTTACATTTAATACAGATTTAAATGTGTTTGCCCCTTGTCTGACCACAAAGAAAGGGCAAATACAAAGAAAACCATGATACACTCAGTTGATAGCTTATTAGGTCTTTTGTGTTCATTTTCAAAAAAAGTAACTGTACATAAAAAACTGGCAATATAAAGATGGATGACAAATTCAAAGAAAAACCTGAAACAGGATGACAACGCCCCCATCCATAGGGCATAGCTTCACTGTCACCAGAGCTCAAGCCAACTGAACACCTATGGGAGATTTCGGACCCACACACTGGACAGCGCTCTCCACCACCATCATCAAAACATCCACATGAGGGAATATCCTTTGGGAGGAATGGTGTTTATTTCTCCAAGATGCGTTATGTTGGTTTCTGCTTCAATCTGTCACCCATCTGTATGTACCAACACTCATCGCCACTCTTTGATGCTTTGATATGATTCAAACAAAGCTTGTGGAAAAGGTATGATTGGGTCGATATCCTAGTAACTGAAAACGGTTGATTTTCACACTAAAACATCCTGATAAAAATATAAACTCATACAGGTTATAAAGCTCAGCACATCGAGCTTTGATTGACACAATAACTACTTTCATTTTAACAGTTTAAACACTGGTGCGACGTTAATGTCCGAGGTGGAAAACCGAGGTGTCTAAACTCTTAAAAAGGTCCTTCAGTGGTGTCACTGCCACGTTCCCATTTTCCCGCTTTCCTTCCTCTAAAGTGTGCTTCAGTCTCTGTCGGTTGTGGCGCTGCATCAGCTGCACCGCTGGTTTGAATGGCAGGTTGTGTGTGCCTGACTTTCTCACCTGAGGTTCGGTCGTGGCCGGACTGCTGAGGGTTGACCCAACTGCGGCCTCCACGGAGATCAGGGAGGTCTGAAAGGAGGGCTGGCGCCCTCTTGAGTGTGCAACTGTTTTCTCAGTGGACTGTTGGTGGGAAGATTGAGTCTGAGGAGCAGATTACAAACAATAACAAGAAAACAGGAGAAAGAGGCATAAAGTTATCAGCAACCACACAGTATCCAGAGAAGGGCAGAATACAAAACTGACCTTAAAGCCTAGAGTCTCACGCGGCCAATGGGAATCATCCCCAACAGCATGAAAAGCATGTGTGTAACATGGCGAGGAGGCAAGATTCTGTATTATTGCACTTTCAATAATTCCATGAAAATAAAAAAAATGACCTTACCCACAAGTACTGTCTATGTATGTATGAAAATAAATGGGGTATAGGTAGAGTAATAGCAAAAATAAAAAGTAAAAGTAAGTAAAAGTAAAACTAGAATTCCCGCCTCGTGCTTGTCTGCCTCCGCCACTCAGACTAGTTTCAGGTTACATCCCTGTTTATCCAGAGACATAAAATAATTTGTGTGAAAGTTTGTCATAATCGCTGTGTGAAGTCTTGAGTTATGGCTAAAAATTGTTTTATGAGGTCACCGTGACCTTGACCCGGTGAATGTTTGCACCAAATTTGAAGAAGTTTGATCAAGGCGTTACTCAGATATCGTGTCCACAAGAATAAGACGGACAGACAACCCGAAAATAATATGCCTCTGACTGTCGCCGGCGTGGAGCCCTAACAATGGCTGTGTCATGGTTACAAAAAGCTGCGCTGTTCTTCTTACAGTTAAAATACCTACCATGAGTTGCTTCTTTCGTCTTTTCTTTTTATTACTCTTCTGCTGTTGCTCAACAAAGACGAACCCCGTGCTTCCTTTATGCTTCTTTTCACTTTCTGAAATACAATTACAACCACAGACCTCTGCTCAGTTCTACCAGGGTGACAACATTTTATACACGGACAGGAACATACATTTCTTTAGCAGAAATGTTAAACACGCTGCATACCTGAAGACGCACCGGTCTGAACACTGTCCTGTTGCTCTCCATCCTGTTGGTATGGGCTCAGGCTCAGAAAGAGAGTCTTCAGGACTGAATTTGCAGTGGCTGCCAGTGCGGGTCAAACAAGGCATTAACCACATATTTCAGCTGCACAAATCTGCCTTTCACACTAGTACTCAAGTGTCAATGTGTGGCGTGTCCTTACCTTTGGGGGATGAGACGTCAGGCAGCTGCTGATGAACCAGGGCTGGAGATGGATCTGCACTGTCATCACAAGGAGGCGGACTGGAGGACGTCTCACTGAGGGAGTTGGACACAAGGCTACAGACGGGATTCACCTGCTGTTTAGCAGGTTGATTTACGGGCCCAGATAAATCATTTTTACTTTGGGGACTAGAGGAGAATTTAGGAGAAGTTGGTCTGTGAGAAGTTTGTTTGACGTTGGTTTTGACTCGAGGTGGGAGAGGTGTCTCTAAAGTTGAAGCTTTTTGTTTAGAGTTTGATAAATGCGATGTATGATCAGCTGACTGGTTTGAATGATCCGGTTGGGACTGTGTGCATGGGTGAGGAGCAGCACTGAGAGGGGCAGCAAAAAGACTGTGGAAGGCTGAGGCCTTGTCAGTTTTAACTTCTTTATCTTTACTTCTGTAATGTGCAGGTTGTAGAGTAGGACAGGAAGATTGATTAAAGCCTTGAGGACAAGCACTTATAAAATCTGGCGTTGGCTTCAGGCTGTCAGTGATGGGGTGAAGACTATAATACTGACTTTTCTGGGTTTTATTACATCCATCTGACAAATCGCCACAAGGAGCCGTTTTACTGCTGCACTCTATTGAGGTTTCACTGAAATAATGTTGTTGTGCGTCAAGTTTGAGGCCAGGTTGTGTCTGTTTGGAGGGCTGATGGATCTCAGTGGGTTGTCTTGCGGCTAAATGATGACTGACACAGTTTCCAGAACCACTCGTCTTAGCGGAGCTGGTGACTGATTCAGCAGGAACAGCAGCTCTACCTTTAAACTCTGAGAAACCTGAAGAGGGACAAAGAAGCTTTAACAAGGATTGTGAGTTAGATGTCAGACCAGAGAGATGTGGCTTCAGCTGTGTAGGATGTTTGGGAGTAAATGTCAGGCTTTTGCCCTTCCTGGGTTCACTTTTACACTTCACTGAGTGTGTAATAATGTCCACGGGCAGGTGTGTGCCTCCTTTCAGATCTCCTTTTCTTTTGGAGGACACGGACTTCTCTGCCTCTGTCGCAGGGGAATCCAAAAACGCCGGCTTGACTTCATGGGAAGATCTTAGAGCAGGTTTCTGGGACGCTGGCATTTCCCCACCTCGTTTGTCGTGATCCTCGCAGGCCAGAGTAAGATCAGGGCAAGTCTCCCGAACAGTGTGCACTTGAAAACATGACAAACTGTTAAACATTTTTTCCTGGGATTTATTTGCTTCATTTCTTCTTACCAGAGGATCGGTGAGCTCTTTGTTGTCAGTTTTTGAAGTATAGGATACGTTATGTGCAGTAGGAGGGGCAGGTATCTGGCCAAACGTAGAGTTTCCTACTGATTTAAAAAAACTGACCGAGTAGGGGGCTTCACTTTGGTCTGCAGCGCAATCAGAAGACGTGTGTGCAACAGAGAGAGGCGCAGATTCTTCACTTCCAGGAGTTGTATAGAAACTAGGGAATGGTTTGAACAGCTGAGGTCCAAGCACTGCTTCGACTGAATAACAAACCGGCTCCTTGTGATTAAGGTTAGTTGACGGGGGACTGTGAGGGTGGGCGCTGTGTGATGCCTGTGGTGGGTCGGCTGTGTCCGTGTTATCAGACGGCTGTTCAGTCGGACATAACAAGGCCTCCTGCTCAGCATTTTTTTCTCCACTGTTGTAGAAGGTGGGTCTGAAAAATGAAAAGTAAAAATATCAAGTGATCACAACTCGTATGGATGTTTAATTATTAGATAAACTACAATAAAATAATTATACTGACACTTTAACAGGATCACAATGACAGGTGTGAGTTTTATGTGTATACCTGACTGGTTGTATGACTATATCAGGAGTCTGATCTGCGTCTGTGATTTCTGGCCCGTCTGTGTTCGCTGGCTCTCCTTGCGATTCCTGTTCGGCTTTTTTTCTAAGTTCATAGAGGTCGTTTTCCCGTTTTAACACCTGCAGTGAGAAGTAAACCACATGCCTGCGTTTTCAGTACACAGCAATAAATATAAAACATTTTCATTGCAGGTTTTTTTTTTTTTTTTAAACATACACACCTCATCCAACAGTCGGTTTGTGATCTCATTAAGTGGCTCATGGGAAAACTTGCAATCTGCTCCCTGAGAACACTTTCCTTTTTTATGGAAGAACTTGCAAGGAAAAGACTGTGCAGCTTAGTAAAGGTAATATCACATATTCTACAGCCTCCAGTTTGTAACAATAACTCATCACTGAAAGGAAACAAATTATTGCAGTTAAATCAAAGGATATTGTGCATGTATACACAGCTCTCCCCTTTCATACAGAATCCTTGGATGTAGAATTTGCAAGCTTCTTTGATGAGATCGTTGTGACCCTGAATGTGCTCCAGCTGGCAGTTGTCACCCTGCAAACAGGAAAGAGAAAGAAAAAAAATGTTAGGACACTGTAGTCTGACATTTTTCAATCTTTCAAGTAACTTAAACTTGTCAATTTTGATGTAACCTGCCTTGATGCACCTTCCCCAGAGGAAATGTCGACAAAGTAACCGTCCATCCACTAACAACGCATTCATGTCCTTGAACTCATCTGTCATGAATCTTGGGCGTTTCACTTGAACATCCTAAGAGGAAAGACGAACAAGAAAATTAGATTTGTGACAAAATACTATTTTTTTATTCATTTTTGTTGGATTCTCCCAGATACTGTTTCTGATGCAAAAATGGATTCAAATTTGTGTAAGAGACTTGTGTTTCCTTAAAAAGCAGTTTACATCCATGCCTTTTTATCATCTGACCCAGTTTTAGGAATATTACATTTTTCTCAGTGTGCAGCTGAAAGGCAAACAACAGTAGGCGGGGCAACACGCAAGCGTCCTTCATTCATACTTGGCTGATGATGGCTAACATCTATCCTGACAGGCTCACCTGCTTGCCATCTCTACGCTGACCGTCTCCTCCACCTTTCCTTGCAGTGGCTCCAGTTTGATGACGTCCACCTCTATTGGTATGTCTCCATTTATCCTTTTGTTGATGCTGATGTTTGTTCTCCTCTGTCCTCTTCTTCTGCAGTTGCTTGCTCACATTACGGTTATTTCTAGCTTTGTAATTCTGACCTCTGTGATACATGTTATTGTGGCCAGCTTTATCACTATGGTTATGTATCATTTCTTTGGTGAAGCCAAAACCTGCAGGTTTATTGTCAGTGTTCTGCACATGGTTGTCGTCTTCAAAGGATGCAGTATTATATGTCCACTTTGTCTGGCCTCGATAACGTTTCTGTGGGAAGAAAATCAATAGAAATTAAAATGTAAATAGATGCCTGCCAGTATTTTAAGGTTTATCGTGTTTGACAAGTCCATAAATACGAACTTATGTTGTGCAGACAAACAGCACAGAACCCATATGATTTCATTTTAAATTACACTTGAAGGTAGACCTAGATAGACTAAATACAACAGTGCAGCCGATACGTTTTAATGTTCCATTTTTATTGGAATTCATTTAGAGAAGTACTGATTAAACTTCATGGTCATTTTGGATGCTGTAGTTTGTCCTAGAGGCATTTCTAATCTTTTGTCCCATACACTCAAACCAATGACAGAACTCTAAATAATGTGTAATATTAGACTAATTACCTCATGTTTCCTGTGTATTAATTGATTCAGCTCTCCTTGTCTTCATTAGTAGAAACATTGTTCTGAAACAATGAACTGAATGATTTGTTTTTCTTCAGGGTTACAACAATCTTTACAGTTTGCCCTTTGCCCTACTTGAACTTCTGCTGCTGATACATTGTTTATCTCATTTAAAATATGCATTTCTCAATCACTGATGTTGAAACTGTCAGTGGTGTTGATTTGACTTTAGATTAAAGAGGTGACTTTCATATTGTCAACTGGATTCCTGATAAAAGGTCCACGACCGCAATGTCACAACACAGTACTGACAGTAAATGCAAATTTTACATTTTCTTTTGCATAATTTCATCTTCCTACACAGCTGTGTAGCACTCAGTTTAATAAATAAGAACCTGAACATTACAGCCTTCGTGACTCCAGGCCTTATTGCAGGTCTGTTGTATTAGACTGCATTAGTATGAGCCAGGGGAATCACATAAATCCGTGGTAACTGTATTTAAAATTATGCAGAATGAGCATTATAGCAACTACTGAATGTCAATAATAAGGACTCACCTAAATACATAACACAGAAATAGGAAAGAGTTTAATATCAAAGTTCAGGTAACTATTGGCAGACACATTATATATCCAACTTATATGGGATCCAAACGTCTGCAGCCACTTGACAGTGGAAAAGTCAGAAAGTAAGTGTTTAGGGAAATGATGTGTAGAGGGCCACAGCAGCTCCCAAGATGTAAGGTCCCTATAATGTGCTTGTGCTATCTCTGTCTCTGAGTAAAGTGTGATTACACACAGATTAAATATGAGATGCTAACTTTACCATCATAGTTCATTATAGTTCAAGTTCAACACACCTTCTTGTCAGGGCCAGTCTGCTCACCCTGCGTTTTCCTCTTTCTGGCATTTCCTCTTTGACCATCAACACTCTCGTTCCTGTGAAATAAAATGAATGAGAAATGAGGACGAAGGCCATTAAAACAAAACTGCTCCTTCACACACATCAGAGCTGATGGCTGCACATCACCTAACACATAAGTACCTGTGTGTAATGGATGTTTGACCAGGACTAGTCACATCCTCGTCGACAGCAGACAGTCTCGTGAACAGGTTTGCGAAAGACATTTTATTTCAGTAAATATTTGATGAAATTAGGATATTAAGATCTAAAAACTATCTTTTTACGCAACACGGGGGGGTGCTCGGGTGGGCTAACCAACACTGCCTCGCGCACATAAAACTTAAAATGAAAGCACAATCTCGGTGTTCTGCGGTTACCACCTGTCCCTGCCTGTTTATATGTGTGAGCCTGTCGAGGCTCAACATACTTCACTTTGAGTCCAGGTGCAGTAACTGTGTTCACATGGCTCCATACGTCAATTCATCCATCGTTTATCTCTACTTCCGTGTTTGCGACAAACGTCACCTCCCTGGACTCCACCAAATATGGACAGAGGAGGGGGAGACTCATTCACCTGGCGCCATCTGGTGATAAAGTTTTGTATTGCCTGGTATATTTGGTGACGTTGATAATATTTAAAGGCTGGGTGAACATTACAGTTTATTAAGAATAGATAAAACTGCTATTCACTGTCTCCACACTAAGTCGTATTCTTCCTAAACTCCGACTACATACCCTGAAACAAATTTTACATTACAACAGTACAACACGGAGATGCAGCTCTGGGTAAGGACTGGCTACCCCTTTTTTTTTTTTTTTTTTAACACACAAGCCCAGGTAGCTAAATAAATCCGGCCCATACTCGGGCCACATGCTTGTTTTCTTCTGGCCCAGTATATGCTCGGTTCGATGGCCCAAATCTGGTACGTATACAGCATGATTGTCAGATGCTACTTCCACATCTGGACCAATTCTGGTGCACACACAGAAAATCTCGCAACTGTGGGACAGTACCAGAAGATAACAGCTGAATCTGCCCAGATGTGGAAGTATATGGGCCTGACTCGGGCCGACGACACAGGCATGTATTGGGCCAGAAGTTTCATTTTTCTATCTGGGAGATATTATCATTTTTTTCTCTCAAAATTAAATTACAGCTCCAATTTAATAATTTGTCATTTGTCAATTGTTTGTTAATGGGCCTTCTTCACTCAAGATAATCTGACATGTCCCAGCAGTAAAACCATGGCTCTTATCATAAAATGAATGATGAATGAATTTCATTTAGATGCTTCAGTTTCAGCATCCTGGTATTGTGACTCAGTGTCATGACTTACTGGGATACTTGAACAGAACAGAGCCGTTGCTAATGTTATGACACCTGTGCTTTTCCCTAACCTCACTAAACTTGTATATGATAAAAATTAATCAATTAATCAATAAATTCACACTGACACAAGCATACATACTAGCTAATCGCAGATGATCTAGATTTGGTCATAATTTTGTTATTATGAGAAACAACAGACATAGACATAGACATAGACACACACACACACACACACACACACACACACACAGAGGTTGGTCGTATTCAGATCAGTTCTCTCTCAAAAACCTGTGTGCAGTTCAGTGATGTATACCCAACAATACTCACTGCATTTATCAAAAACCAATAGTGTAATTATTTCTTGAAATTTAGCTTTTGCAGGAGGTATAGAGAGGTATTATGTATTAATTTGTCTGTATTTAATACTGAGAGACAATTTGCTCTTGAATTGCTGAGTAACATTTCATACAGGTCTACTCTGTACTCTTTAAATGGCAACAAGGGCCTTTTTTGTCCTGACAATAACTGACAACATGTCTCCCCCCACAAACAGATAATCACTTAGCAACTTTTTGATTAGATTATATCAAAATTAAATGGGATTAAAATGTAATTGAGTCCCCTTGGCTGAACTGTGAACAAGCACATTAATCAGAGAGAATGATAAAAGACATGTTAAAAAGACGAGATAGAAGCTGGACTTTGTTCCTCCACATATGAGGCCGTCCCTGTACTGGCTCAAAGTTCAGGTCACGCAGACAGTTTCAGTATTGCCTCTGTGTTTGTGTTCCTCTTCAGTGTCTGAGGTGTAACTCTGTTCGTGCTGAGCTTCAGGATGACCCGCTGGGCCCTTCTCGCTCCCCTACTGCTCCTGCTGGGCCTGTACATCCACAGTGCTGTCAGTCAGGAGGCTGAGGATTCAACAGAAGCACCGCCGCCACCTCCACCACAGGGCCAGGCCTCTGATGGCACACAGGCGGAGGACGAGGACGAAGATTGGGGAATGAACTCTATCAGAGGCAGCTTTGAGACTGTTGGCAACTACTTTGACTCGATGCTGGAGTTCATGGGCGGACGGGATGGAGTGTGCCAATACCGCTGTAGATATGGTGAGTCTGTTACACAGATAAGTGGCAGTTTAAATGATACTGATATTGACCTTTTATCAGTCACTGTGGTCCAACACTGATACATCTGTTTGATTCTTCTTCGTTAAAAAAAATATATTTTTGAATTTAATCTTTAATCTAAAAGAAATGTATTACAATTTTGTGTTGGAAAAATCTGCTATTGCTGGTAACTCACTTAAAGAGTTTGACATTTTTAGGGGATGGTCCAGTTGATACTGCCTCCAATGATAAAATTAGTGGGGGAAACACAAAATACTTAACACTATCTTTTTTGGATTGAAAATTACCATATTATACATAAATATTGGATACTAGCAAAAAAAAAAAAAAAAAAAAAAGAACATATCAGCTATCAGCATCATCCAACCCAAAATACATGTACAAAACAAATTTGTCCAGTCCAGTCAAAGCTTTTTCAGTGTTGAGCGTCTGGGAATTGCCCATTTGGATTTAAATACAATGATTTAAACTTTTTTTTACAATACACTCAAACTTGAAGAAACTTACTAGGATTTATTAGGCTGATGTAGTAAACTCTTCCACTTATCATCTTTGTTATCATGTGGGAGCGGGCCTGGAGATGGACTGTGACCCCAGCATGATAGGAGAGGTCTCATGTGGTGACGAAGGAATGTGTCAAATATCATGTCAGGGGATATGAACCCCTGTTTCTCCATGTGCAAACATGGATCTACTTTTAAACCCACACGGTTATGAAACAGAATTCGGCACATTTCCACTGGTCTGTTGTGAAACATGACCTACATCTGACACTTTGCTTTGTTTCCCCTCTCAGGCAAAGCTCCTCTTCCTCGTGCTGGTTTCCAGATGCCTGAACCTAATGGATGTAGCTCCTACTTCTTTGGACTCCCTATCCCAGAAGGGGTATGCTTCTTCTATCTTCTAGGGGGCTTTTCAAAAATGATTGGGGTGGGGAAGGCGGCTGAAACTAAGACCCTCCCCAGAGTTATTATTTTTTTGTTTGGAGCCTCCCCTTTATTTAGAAAAAATGACAACAACCTCCTCCCAATACGCCTAATCTTCACATGTTAATGGCATGATATTTTTTAATAGGCCACATTGCACATTTTGAGTGGAATTGCTGGAATATATGAAGGAATTATAGGACTAACACTGAATAAGAAAACAAGGTGCTGATATTGTTTGCTTCACCCATTAGCACAACCAGTTGAGTTATGCTGTTAATTCTATATTTAACCCTTCTATGTTTAACTACAGCATAAATCTGTTATGATGCAGTGTACAGTGAAGTCAATTGTTGGCTGGTGAAATAATGGTGTGGTCCCCAGAGAGATTATGTTCCTTACGAACTGTTGGGATCCAAACTGTATCTCAAAATTGATATATTATATATTATTATAGCTCTATATTATTATAGCTCCACTAAGTACTTATTGTGAAGTGTAAAATAAAGTCCCAGTACAGAGACATGATTGTTGTGTCTTTGCGTGGGTCAAAATGATCTTTTATGGCCTCAAGATAATATAAAAACTGTCCCCTGCTCTCCTAACACAATGAGATTACCCTTCCTTCAGCAAAAAAAACCCTCCACACTTAATCACCTTTGTTGTTTGTGCCAGATGGACATGGGCATCCCTGCCATGACCAAGTGTTGCAATCAGCTGGACATGTGTTACGACACCTGCGGCTCCAACAAGTACCGCTGTGACTCCAAGTTCCGCTGGTGCCTCCACAGCATCTGCTCTGACCTCAAGAAGAGCCTCGGTTTTGTGTCCAAAGTTGAAAGTCAGTGGCCTTTTAACCTTTTATTCTATTCTGTGCACATTTACTGAGCCCTTTACCACTTTTCAGCACCATTCTGACTGACATTCACCTTTAATCATAAATTCATAGTTGTAATAAAGAGTAAAAGTGATTTGGGGATACTTCTGCACATTTGCTACTCTTTAAAAAAACAAAAAAAAAGAACAACTTGATTGGAAAAAAAAATGATCAAACATTCTAATTAATTGCAGGTCATGTGATTTTAGCCAGCTACCATTTATTCAGGAGAGTATGTCCTTATCACTTCTTAAATGGTATAACTGCTGGCTTTACGTAATGCATAAAACCGCTTTGTAAAGATACTAACATCTAAAAGTAATTTTATATTAAAAAAAATGTTTCCTGATAATTGCTGAAGTGCTGAAAGTGTATTAAGCAGAGTACATCTGAGATACATGATAATGTTAAACCTTACCTTTGTTTTTACATACTGCTCCATGTGCTGACCGACATCCATCTCTGATTCTTTGTCACTCTCTCTCCTCAGCCTGTGAAACAGTAGCAGACACCTTGTTCAACACAGTGTGGACTCTGGGCTGCAGACCCTACATGAACAGCCAGAGGGCAGCCTGCTACTGCCAAGGAGAGGAGAAAGATGAACTTTAAATAAGATTAAAATGCAAACCACTCTCCTATTTATAAAATAGTATCAACTAGAGCAGCGGATCAGATGATGGTGCTCTGCGCTAAGACCGACGTGGGACTACTTGAGTAATTTATTTGGAAGGTCGTTTTGTTCAAGGCCATTATTTTACTTTGCAAGTGAGTTGCGAGAAAAATCTGTATGTTTGTTTCCAGTGGTGCATCTATGCTGGCTGTAGAGCTGGTATCAGTACCTATGTAGTTTTCTCATGACATGATTCTGGTAAAAAGGAAAAATTCCTGTGGCATTGACTCCACTTTACAATGTAAAGAAAGCCTATTGTGCATCATTCCTTCAGTCATGTCATACTATGGATAGTCTACCATATGTTAATAAATGTTATTGACACATAGGTGAATGTAATTGTTTCATTTCCGGGTATGCTACAGACAAGAGCATCATTAGTCTTCAGATCAGTACACTACATTAGCCAATCTTGGTACTTGGTACTTAAACCAGTTAAAACATTATAATGATAATTTACACTAAAAAACTAAATTGGAATCAATGAAAAACTATGTTGTTATGAGCATCAGTAAACAGGGGCAGAGCTACCACTGATCTCAATAGCCGTTCATGTTGGGAAATAAACCTGTTTTTCCAGGTCCATAATATTGGTGAGACAAACCTGCGAAACATCTATTTTAGTTTGAGTTTAGTTAGTTGAGTTGATAAGCAGTTATTGGTCGTCAGAGAAAATTCCTTGAAAGACCTTGGAATTAAAAAAAAAAAATTTTGCTGATTAACTGATTTGCAGAAATTATAATAATATAAGAAGAATCAGAAAAAAAAAACAGCAGACTATGAAGCATCCAAATAATTTTAAAAGGGGAGGATTTTTGTATTTGTCCAGATCAAAGCAAGAGTGAAAAACAGAATGTCGACTCACAAAGATTTATAAGGGATTTATCTACTGCACACTGTCCAATTTACAACAGCTCAGGTTTCTCAGGCTGGGGTTTACTTGGCATCAGTAAGCTAGTCAGCTATCCTTTGTCTGCCTAAGCTCTAACCCTAACCCTCCAAATGAACAACCCTGTTTATCTGGCTTCTAGATGCGTATAGCAATCAGTCAAGTTGCAGGAAATATGGTCACAAACTCATCTTCCTGAGCTACACCGTTGAATAGTGGCCAGGAGAGTTTTTGCAGAACATTGTGATGTCACAGTGACGTTGACCTTTGGTCATTTGTTTATAAAATATCATCACTTCATTTTATCCTATTAGACACATTTTTGTTAAATCGTTTCATAATTAGTGTTAGTTATGGCCAAAAACATGTTTTGTGAAGTCACAGTGACCTTTGACCTTTCACCACCAAAATCTAATCAGTTCATCCTTGAGTCCAAGTGAATGTTTGTGTCAAACCTGGAGAAATTTCCTCAAGTCATTACTGAGACATTGCATTCACGAGAATGGGACAGGCAGACTGACGGACAACCCGAAAACATAACAAAAAACCCCAAAAAATACAGTTACTGCAGGTTTGATGTTTAGCATTTTAGTATGTGTAACTTAGTAGGCCTATGTGAAAATTCACACTTGCTGGTGTAAAGTATCAACAAAAGTCATTGAGATTATTCAAAATCAACACTGATAAATGACAAAAATTAAATTCAAATTATCAACAAAAAAAAAAAGATTAAGTTAAAAGGAGTGTCAGCAGCATACACATGTGCGGGAACAGGCATTAGAGGCTGAATACTTTTTACAGGCTGAATGTTTTATGACAAAAAAATATATATACATACTGTTATATCATCAACAGACCCTACAAAATAGATTTTGCTTAATCAAATTTAAGGCTGAATAGAAACATACTTACAAAGTAGTAATTTTCACAGAGCTGAAATGAGTAAAACATTTCTCACCAACCGGTAATTAATTGAACAAAAATATTTAAGATATGAAGATAACATTTACTTGTTCAAAAAGGATTCAGCACAGATCTGGAAATGTGACTTAACTAAAAATGTTCCTGTTACACACTATGAGCTGCATGTGTAAATAATGAGTGTTAAACATGAGGTCCACATGGTCTGTCGGGGCTCACAGCAGATTCAGATTTACGACATTCATGATGCTCCACAGAACTACAGAAAAAGAAGAAGAAACTATTAAACACGAGAACAAATGGCAGTTATTGAATGTTACAAAGAAATGTCCATTTTAATTTCAGTGTTATGGAGATTTAATTCTCTATTACAAAAGGATTTCAGTGAGGGAGAAGAAGATACTCGGATGCCTGTGTTGTTTTTTCCCCTCAAGTGGAGTATAATGTAACTATACTGTACATAATACATGCTAGTAACATTTATCAGTTTCCAGTTATCCAACATTATTCTCACACTCTACTTACTCTAACCAGTCTGAGAGGTTAGGGAGGTGACTGGCTGTGTCACTTGTTGCTTCACCTTCTGGTTAAATGCTTCAAGCTAAAAAAGAAAAAGAAAATCTGGAATAGAGTGATTTATGCTTATGTTGGCATTAAAGAAACCGTAACCAGAAAGCACTGGTCAATGATTGAATATCATCACTCACAGACTTTGACTGGATTTGAAAGGTGATTATGATCATATTATTGTTTTTAAAAAATCCTGTTTCCAAACTTATGATTGTGGGGATTTTAGAACATAGTGTAATGCACTGAACATCAATTTGATTATTTTATGTGTATTTGCACACATCTGCACTATCATGATATATACTGTGCACTCAGTGTCCACTTTATAAGATACGCCTGTACAGTCTAATGCAATTCAATAGTGTTATGCCATTAAGTCTTCCTTAATGATGCCTATAATGTTCAGTTCTTATTAAATTATCCAGGTGTACCTAATCAAGTGTTCACTGAGTGTATATTGATATTGGAATGAGACTAAGAGTCTACAGCAATGATAGCAGCACAGAGAAGCTGTACTTTGAGCTAAATGCTAACATGCTGCACATTCTGTATAAAGCGCAGCTGAGGCTGATGGGAATGGAAGTAGTTCGGCAGTTATTTGAAACCAAAGTATGAGGATCACCGAAGTCAACAGGATCGTCAGATATTTCAGTTTGGACCAAAGTGGTTGACCAACTGACAGACTGACATTGCCATACATAGAGCCATGCAGCTAGCATGCTCAAAATAGTCTTATTGCTGTTAAGTGCTAGATAAAAACATAGTGTCCATGTTCAGTGTCCAATCCTCTAAATCTGTTTTTTCAATAATAGGTTAATGACATTTTCTTTATCTTTATGCCTCATAACAGCTTGATTTGTAATTATTTCATGAACAAATCAGGTGCATTACTTTATTAGAAAACAGTAAAAAATGTTCTCCAGTCTGAAAATGTTCAAGTGAAAATATCAATGATTTTGATTTTAAAAGATGTCTGTTAAGTCACAATCACCGAATGAGGTAATACAATGGTGATTGACCTCATGGCACTCTGATGAAAGAATTGCAATATTTATGTATTTGCAGTATTAAGAACTGAGTGTCTGTGGCAACATTCCCGCCAAAAATTAAGTTGCTTCTACTGCAAACCGAACATCTCCTCTTAAAATCATTGAACTGGTGAAACAGGAGTTGACTTTTATTATGAAGTAGTTGAAATGCAATGTGTTTGTCAGAGAACTCAGTATTTACAGCCAATGTTCATCAAAAATGTATCTACAAAACACAAAAACAAGACAATAAAACTACCTGCAACAAAACTAGAGTGATTTAATAAGCTTTTTCCAAGTGAAAAAGTGGTGTATGCTCTTTATAATAAATGATGTTTTTACTTTTTGTGAATGGAATTTTTTCTTTTTCTTTCTTTCTTTGGGAAGAGAGATATTTTGATTTACATTTAATCAAAATTTAAGGTCTCAACCAAGTCGCAAATATAATTTGAGAAAAACTAATAAATTGAGGTATAAAAAAACTACACCTCCTAAATGAAATGGATTAAGCAGAAAATAACCAAATCTCCACTGACCTTTTTCCTCAGGTTCACCTTTATTTCCTCCTCTGTTGGCTGTCTTTCTTCATCTTCTGACTGCCTGGCCTCTGAGTGATGCTCATCACCCTGTGAAGCCTTCACTTCCCCCACAGAGTCTTTATTCTGTTTTGCTTGTATCGCTTGCTTTCTTAGTTGAGTCTTTCTCTCTCTTAACTTACAAAACCATGCACGACCTTTCCTTATGTATGCCGCCTTCTGTTTGTGACCTTCTGAGACTTGCTTTAGACAGTGCTTATTGGTTGACGGCTTTGTGCTGATGACCCGTAGGCAGCGATGGCCAGCTGATCCGATCTGGCCCTCACTCTTAGACAGGTCTGGATTCACAAGTAAATTCATGTCCTCAAAGGAATCATGATGAGGGTAAACCATGTGAGAACCCACTATAGAGCCAGGAAAGTGAAAGTCGGTGTTCTGTGGATAAGGATACTCACTGGAATCAAGGGAGGGAGGAATGGCACCCTGAGTATATGTTGAGTAAGAATTTGGAGCAGCACTGTAAGTGCCACTGTGGTAGGCAGTGTACTGGGAATACTGGGGCATACTGTAATCTGAAAATGCAGATGCAGAAGCAGGATGGGATTGGGAATAACTTTGTTCTTGTGGATATGGATGATGATGATAAGTAGAGATTTCTTTGGAGTCTTTTCTGTCTTTGTCTATGTCCCTGGGCTCCATTGCTTCTTTGCTGTCCTGGTTGCCATCTTGGCATGTTAGTCCATCTCTGCTTCTGCATTCAGACGATCGCTTTTGTTTTGAGTCTCTGCTGTGAGAGTGGCAATGGCGAGAGGGGCTGGGACTAAAGCTCCTAGAGGTCGACCTTGAGGAGGAGGAAGAGGAGGATGAGGAGGACGAATCCATGTGATGTCTGAGGGAGCCTCTTTGCAGACTCTCCTGCTCCCCTCTGCTGTCAGCCCCACATCTGCCTTCATGTTTCTTTCCATACAGCCTCTCCTGAGTCCGGTCTGCTAGTCTGCTCATCTCTTCCACTTCCAGGCTCAATCCCAGAGTTTTAAGAATGTTCTGCAGGTGTTCATGCTGCTCATCCACCTTTGGTTGTTCTTCCTCTTTTTTCTTCACTGCCAGGGGAGACTTTGATCGAATACTGGAACCAAAAGAGCTGTCTCTTCTGTCATTCATGTCCTCACCACCAGGCAGGGAGAGTCTCTCGTTCTGGGATCTCTCTCGACTGGGCGGGTCAGTCTTCCTCTCTCCACCATCGGTCCAACTGTGGCCCGGCATGGAGGCTTCACTGTTTGATTGCTGGCTCTCGCCCGGCTCTGACTTGTTCTCCACAGGAGGGGGCTGAATGTCCAGCAGCTCCTCGCCTAAAGCAAGATCCTCACTGTCGTCATTGACGATCCTGCTGAGCAAGTCGATATCTACTCCTTTGTTGAGCACACTGAGGAAGCGCTGGAAACCCTTGTTGTCATTGTTCTCCTGAATGGCTGCTGAAGTAATGCTTTGGGTGGGAGGAGGCAGTGTGACATCAGGGACCTGGGAGGGTCAGATATAGAGAGATATATCTTTTTATTTAAACAGTAAGCTCTATGATTATGATCTTTTAGCATTCTCTTTTATAGTACGGTGGCACATAGTTAACACCCACATCTTCTTTTCTTCATGTTTTTTCTGAATTTAGGGATTAAGGCAGTCACTTTTTATTTGGAATTTGAACTTCCATTTGAACATGAGAAAAAATTAATTATTCACACTTTAATGATCTGTTTGAATTCAAAATTTACAGTGTACAGATTGTCTGAAGATGTTGGGCTTGCATGCCCAACTGACCTATCAGTAAACTAAACAGAGAAATACAAATGGAAGAGGGCACTAGTGAGCAAAGCTCTGCCAATCAGATAATCACAACACATCAGTGTATAAGTATTTTGGGTTCTACACCACAAATAGAAAATTACCAAGGTTGTTGCTGACTTTGTCAAAAGAAACTGTCTTACTCCACAACAACAGCAAATGAGGATTCACAGACAAGCTCAACACCCAGAATGAGACAGCAGACACACAAGAAACATGTAGTGCAGCACGAGCAATCATGATGTCAGCAATTATATAACTGCAAAAAAGCTGCGGTTAATGAAATAAAAAATATGTGTCTGTGAGACATGGTGCCCATGTACACCGTCAGCATGGAGACATTTCAGAAAATGATCCATTATTGTTATAGTTTGTATGTCTGAGTTGAGAAATAAACATTTGAAAATTATAAGTAATCTGTGCATCTACTTGATAGCAAGTTCACTCGCAAAACCATTTGTTTATTGTATCTCAAATTGCAAAACTGTCCATTATAATTGCAATATGACTTTTTGCAGCCCCAGAAACAAGTTGAGCAACATTAACTGTACAACCTTGTCAGACTGTGAAGGAATCATTCCTTCTTTAGGTCTTCAGGTTGTATTGGCCAGTGTTTCCACAGGTCACATACAAACAAGTCCTAAAAAGCAAAAGTTCAATGTCTGTTAGTAGAATGGCTGTAGAATCCAGCTGGCCCATCTCCCATAACAACCAAGGTCATAAAGATATCATGTGCCGAGACTCCAGTATTGGGAGGGAATAGTTGTAACACAGGAGCCCTTCAGCTCAGGGACAGACAGTCTTCCCTTGAGATTTCTTATGCATCGTGACTTAGGTGAATGTAATTCATTGTTTCAGATTTGGTACCAATGTAAGCGTCACACATGCATGAATAGGTGTTGTGGTCCATGAAGAATATCCTTATTTGTTAGTAAGTGTTACAAGTTGGAATAAAGTGCAATAAAACTAATATTATAAGTTAAAATGTGGACTTAATTATAATCTATAGGAGCAGTATAGATGAAAATAAATGCAATTTAACTGCAATACAACTATGTAGCTTGTGTTGCACTACACAATAAGCCTTGGTATAGTAGAGCTAGGTGATAGGTGATTTCATTACATTATGGTGTTTTTTTGTTTTTTTTTTAAAAACAAAAAAAAAAACAAACCTCTGTGTTTGTTGGTAGTACACAGAGGTCCCAACATCTCTGCTTCATTAGTGCTTTCACTCTCAGTTTCAGGGGATGTTCTTCAAGCAGGCTGGATGAGTTCATTCTCTTTTTGGGTGACGGGACCTGAGCAGAAAGAGAGGAAGAAAATACAGTTAATAGCATATTATCTGGCCATTCAAAGTGGAAATCGCTGTTTTCTCAAATTAAGCTGATGATCTAAAATAGGTGAATGATTATCAATCTATGACTATTACTACTCACCTTTGAGAAAAAGTTGAGAGAATGTCGTTGCTGCAAAATTAGATTCACTCTGTCTCGAAGAGTTTCACCTTTGCATTTAGCTGAGTGTTCATGACAGGAAAGGCCTGGTGGTGTTGTCTTCTTCACCAAAGGTTCAACTGTTTTCAAAGCGATGGCAGCTTTCTTAAGTATTATTCGCTCTTCTATCTCTCTAAGCTCTTTCCGCTTTCTCACCAGCTCTGAATCCTCCTCGTCTATTTCCAGAGGCTCTCCGTCTGGATCCTCCACTTCTGGCTCCTTACTGTAAAAGTTAAGGGTGGAGGAACTGAGTTCCTCCCATCCCAAATTCACTCCCATGCTGTTCTGTGGTTCATCAACAGTGTGTCTTGAGTATTCGCAGTAAGTGTCGTAATCAATATTAGTTTTTAAAGCATTTCCCATGCTGTTATTAACAAAACTGTTATTTGGACCCAGATGTCTTTGCAATCTTCGAAAAGCATCTTCCCAGTCAAGTGGATTCATTGTTCAGCCTCGTACAGTTTGTGAAGGTTGTACTCTTTCTGTAAAGTAGAAACAGTGGAGAAGTTAATGTTGGTTAGCAATGACTTGTATGCAGACCTGTAGTTACTGCACTGACCGCAGAATTAAAATTATTACTTAACAGAAACAAAATGAGGTTGCAGAGTGAACAAGCCCCCAACCTTGAGATTGTTAACAATTTTCTTTTAGTTACCAAGAAATTAAATTACAACCGTTTATAAGTTGACAGCTGTTGAGGAAAGGACGCCAGGATTTAGTAAGCCAATCTAAATTACATTAAAACATGGTATAATATTTATGGTTTGGCAAAGTATGGACCGGACAGACAGTAAAACTGACTAAATCCTGTTTATTTTAGGTAGCTTAGCTTGGCAGCTAACAGACTATTTACCTACTGTGGTTGCTCAAACGACCCTTTCTTCACGCGCATCGCGGAATAAAATGTTATTTTAAGCTAGTGTTGCTCTGAAACCGGAGTACCTGGACAGTGAAACACCAAGAGTAGGATTTAATAAGTTTCAGCAGTAGACAAGGACAGACGTTTATTTACAATAATGCTTGAACTAAAGAGCAGAGGGGGCAGGACAGCTGTCAATGCCTCGGTGGTGTTAAATCAAGATGTTAACAGTGCCGCCTGCTGGACGGAGGACAAACTACGACCAGATCCACGAGTGCCTGATCAAAGGCGTTGACTTCTCATTTCCACTCACCTCTGACAAAAACCTAACGATGTACATAAACATGTCCTTCTCCTTTGTATGTGGAAAGTTCAATCACTTTTTAATGATGAATAATAAAACGACTGAAACAACGGGAGGCTTAGCACATAAACCTGTTTGACAACAATGAGATTTAAAGTCTGGTCCTGCTTAATAAAGTCAATCACAGGGCAAGTTTGCCTGCAACCAAATTAGATGAGATTTTTAAAAAGTCATCTAAATCTTACAGGTCAATAGAGTCTTAAAATCACACCTTCACCAGTTTCTAGTTTTTGAAGAGCAATGCTCACACTGTCTCCTGGTGCACTGCAGGACCATAAGAATTCTTGGTGGAGTTAAATATTTTTCAGGAGCTCTGCATTCACCTTTCTGATCTTATCTGAAGGGGTGACGCAGCTAAAATGAAATGACAGCATTTGTCAAGTAAAAATACATATATGTAAACTATATATGAATTAGTCAAGGAATGAGAAAAAAAAAAACAACTGACTAGTATCTGTCATTTTGTAACTGTACATGCTAATTAATTATTGCACATTATACAGTGGCAAGAAAAAGTTAGTCAACCCTTTGGAATCATCTTCATTTATGGATAAATTGGTCAACAAACAGTGAGATCTTCATCTTTCATCTGAGCTACAATAATGAACAAACACAATTAATTTCAACTAACTATTCACACACAAATCTTTGTATTAGTCTTGTCCATACTGAATACAGAATTACAATATTCCATGTAGATCCACAAAATATAAAATATCACATACATGCCTGAAGTTTGCTAAAGAGCACATTGACACTCCACAACACTGGCCAGAAAATGTTTTGTGGACTAATGAAACTATGGTTGAATTGTGTGTGAAGAACATGCAGCACTATGTATGGTGTAATAAGGGCACTGCATACCAACATGAAAACATCATCCCAAAGGTGACCATGCGGCTGGACAGTTTAGCATCATCAAGGGTAAAATTAATTCCCAAGTTTATTAAGGTCTCTTACAGGATAATGTCAGGGTGACTGAAGGTCAGTAGGACCCTAAACATCAATGTAAATCTACAGCAGAATGACTTCAAACAAAGTCAGTCCACCTTTTGCAGTGGCCCAGTCAGAGCCCAGACCAAAACCCAACAGAAAAGCTGTGGATTGACCCAGAGAGCCATTCACACCAGACATCCTAAAAGAAATGGCTGAGCTGAAGCAGTTCAGTAAGGAAGAAATTTCTCCTGAACATTGTGCTGTTCTGATCTGCAGCTACCAAAAGAGCTTGTTTGATGTTATTGCTGCCAAAGGAGGTTTGACCTGTTATTAAATCTAAGGGTTCACTTGCTTTTTTCACCAGCACTGTGAATTTTTAATGGGTATGTTCAATAAAGACATGAAAGATTATAATTGTTTGTGTGTTAAATAGCTTGAGAACATTGTGTCCGTGTACAATTGTGACTTAGATGAGGATCGAATCACATTTTATGAAGTTAATGCAGAAAATTGATGCTGAAAACCAGGTATTTCCAAAGAGTTCACATACTTGTTCTTGTCTCTGTACATTCAGATGCTGTCAGATAACATTATGTGTCTTGCTCAAGGGCACTTCAGTTGCAAAGATGAAGCAGTGATTTGAATCCAGGCCCACTGTTCTAAGGATGGCATAAATATGAACTATACATACACAGATAACATATGCGTTGTGCCATTAACTTGGATCGAATATCAACTATTTAATTTGTTTTACACCATCCTTATTTGTCTAGTCTGATGTTGTAAACTTCTGTACTGTTAAAGACAATATCTGAATGTACTTCACAGCCTGCCAAGGATGACACAATAAACTATGACATTTTGATTTTTGTACATGATAGTCCCATCCGCTATTTGCTTTTTTCTTGGAGAAAAAAAGTTTTGTTATAAAACAGTCAAGAACTACCAGTGCAATTAAACAGCTCTACACCATTTACTTAGAATCATTGTATTTATTATGCAGTTAAGATATTTACAGAACAGTTTTCTGAGCTGACAAGCTTAAGTGCAAAGCACATTCTGTACTCCAGGCTATGGTGCATTTTAGAAGGATAAAGGCTGAATCCTACAATGACACAATTGCAAACAAATATAAGTTCAACAAAAATGATAGTGTATCAAATTATACTGTTTGATCTAATTTGAAATGATAAAACTGAGTCAAAGTTCTCAGAAACCAACAAAATCACTTTCTGCACAACTTTTCAGTGTTTTTCTTTAGCATGACATTGTGCTCTGGGAACAAAGGCAGACCAGGTTATGGACACAGCTCCAACACCACCTGAAGGTTTCTTTGATTAACTCCTGTTGTTACTGTCTGTTCTGTTTTCATCATTTTTTGGCATTACTTTTTGCTGCTGCTGGACAGTTTGCTTGCAAATGTTCAATGTTGGTTTTCTTTGATGTTCAAATATGTGATTTGTGGTTAAAACAGGACACTCTGAAGGCCCAACTGTTTACTCTATTAATATTTTCTACTATTAGGCAAAAGATAATCGTTCAACTCTATCAGTCAGTTTTAAAGTCAGATTTTCATCCGATGTAACATCATCCAGGTTGTTTGGTTTCAATAACCTGCAAACATCGGGGCCTTGACTGTGTTTTTGACTTTTGTGTTGTGTTCAGTGGCTGAACTGGGTTTAGATTTGGCAGGTTAAAAAAGGGTGACTGTGGATTACTAATGTTTTGTGGGAGTAGATGTCTTGTTTGAGCGAGTACCGCTGGAATGATGTTCAGAGGTGGGATATGGGGATAAGGGAGGAAGGGAGGTAGGCGAGGCAAGAAAAGCCTTGGTCCAACATGGGGCAAGTTGGGAGGCAGAGCTGGAGGTAGAGTTGGGTATGGCAGCGGTGAACAGTTCACTGGAGAGTACGTCGGCATCACAGGTGTAAGAGGTGGTTCTGATAAACTGTATGTAGTATTTTGAGAAAATATCTGTAATGCAGCAGAGCTTTCCTGGGAGTTAGTTTCACATTTCTCACTGTCCTGTAAAGAACTACTGCTGCCATTCTGGCCATACTCAGCCTGATGTACCTTTACTTGATCTACCTCGGTTTCATCCCTCCGAGCACTACATGAGTCTTTTCTCATATAATTGTCCCGAGTCAAAGAGCTGAAATTAGACCTGCTTGATGATGATGATCTACTTCGACGTCTCGGAGAAAATGCTTGCCTCGAGTCCCTTTCCCTACTTCCTCTACGATGGCGGCCCCGGTCACTGTCCTTCTTTCCATATAACCGCTCCTGGATTCGATGTGTCATTTGGCCAAGTTCCTCAGATCCCAAATCCATGCCGATGGCCTGCAGAACATCTTGCATCTGCCTGTGCTTGTGCTCATCTTCAGGTGTCAGGGTTATCTTTCCCACCACTGATGGAGACCTGGATCTACTGTTCAAGCTGTAGTAGTTTTGTCCTCCGTCACTCCTTTGCAGAGACTTTTCATCAGATGGAGAGTAGCCCTGTGGGCTGAAGGACCTATGATGAGGCTGTGGAGAAGCCAGGCTCTGGGATCCTTCGCTCTCATTCCAGTGTTGGTTATTTTGGTGGCTTCCTTGTTGCTGGTCAGCAGAACTGGGAGACCACCGGCGATTTGCAGTGTTCATGAATGAACCTGGAGAACTTGGTTGATCACAGATTTCTGGAGATGTCTGAGTCACTATCTTGGTGAGCATGGCGACATTCACACCTTTGTTGAGTACATCAAGGAAACGCTGGAAACCCCTGGTTGACTTCTGCTCAGGAACAGAAGGACTTTGGTTGGTGACATCACTCCCAAAAGACTGATGGGAAACATAGAAGAAACCATAGTTTATGACGCTAATATCTGCGGTCTACCTGAAACCAGATAGACCACATTAGGGAAATAGGGCCCTCTCGTCAGCCCTTCAGCTCAGACATGAAACCCTTTTATGTTAATCAGTGGCATGGTCAGTCTCATGTCTGAATAAAAACCCCAGTCATTTTTACATCGAAATCATACATCGAGCTCAGACCTGGAAAGATATCCATACCACATTCAACACAATCAGCTCAAGTCTGAACTGAATGCCATCAGATTAACATAAAGGCTGCAGAAGCACAATGTTAAACATCGAGAGAGAGAGAGAGAGAGAGAGAGAGAGAGAGAGAGAGAGAGAGATGTGCGTCTTGTAGAAACCTCTAGGATCACCGTCTGAACTGTCAATCATCATCTCTTATGCACAAAATTAGTAAGCAAACAATTTCAATGAGTCAATTTTAAGTTGTTGAGGAGATCAATCCACTTAGATCAAATCAGTTGTCAATGTTTTTCCCCTCACTGTACAGGTGAGACAAAAGAGGTTAAAAAAAAAACCCTGTGCAACCACAGCAATAATGTGAAGGTCATCCATGCCAAATGCATAAATAAATTCATATCCAAAACGCCTTACATACAGCTTGTGAGTTAGTAGGAATTAAATGAGAGTCCAATTTAACATCCTGTCATTCAGTGCTTGTATTGTCAGATATTATAAAACAGGGATAATTTAAAATTTAAAAGCATCACATTAAACTGATGCAGAGAAGTATCAGTGGATTCACTGTAAGAGCTAGGGCAAATGTCCCTCATGCTCATGAAATATGTATGGTAAAATAAGTTCCATCAGTCATGCAGCCTGTGTGGGAAAAGAAAAGTCCTCCTCCTTGCTATTGTGACATTTTTAACTCAATGCTTATGGTCTATAACTTGTAGCCCTGCTTACAGTTACAGTGAAATCGGAAGCATTGTAGATATGCTGGATAGCTGACTAGCTCTCCATTAAGAAAACACAACCTCCGTCACAGTTGGTGGTCACCTAGAGTATTTTTTATGGTGTCTCATTTGTTGTATTGTTATTTGTTTGTATATTATCTGCAATGGTGTGGTCAGAATTTAGCCTGAATTTATCTCCAGAATCAACCACACATCTGATTCCAACAAGAACACCTTTAAGGTTAAAAAACGTTTGGGGTTTTGGTTTATGGGACACGTGTTTAACATGATTATTTGTCACATTGCACTGAGGCACCCTCAGTGCAATGTGACAAATATTCTGGAGAAATTCTGAATGTATTACCAAGAAACAGACTTTTAAGAGAAGATGAACAAGCTTGACCATCTGAAAAACCTGTGAAACAAACCCACCTGTCCACTAGATTCAGTCAATGGAAACCTTGTCCTATTCTGACGATGATCCTCATGATCTGTGGAAGGGCTGTCATCCCTCTCTCTTGGTTTACCACAACTCTGTTCAATATAGAGAAATGTTTCATTAAAACAAAAACAATAAGACCAACTACTTAAGGATTTTTAAACACAAAACTTTGCTGTCACAATGCTAACAGGCTGACATGGTGTTTATTGAGCCTTACCTTTGAAGTGCGCTCTTGTGATCGAGTCCTCTCTTCTGAACGGTCCCAGCTCCTTTCGTGGCGATGGCTATCTTTGTAATATCCAGACATTAGTCTGTAGTCATCATGTTGTTGCCTGTAGGTGAACTCCTCAGGCCTATGCCTGTGTCTGGAGTCTTGAGATGTTTTACTGAATTTGAAATCCTCTTCCTGTGGTAGTGTATGTTTAAAATCCTTGGGTACATGTAAATGTGAAAAACTGTCTGGTGACTGCCTGTACGTTTTATCTTCAGGCTCACGCCTGTATCTGTAATCATCCTCATCATCATCTGTAAACCTTTGCCTTTTCTTTTCAGCACCACTCCAATCAGGTGAAGACACATGTCTTCTCACTGGGCTCTTTCTGCTCCAGTCTCTGCTCACTGAATCTTTACTGTATCGCCTCTTAGGTGAGTCACTGTACTCTCTACTTCTGTTTGTTCTCTCTGTGCTGCTGTGTCCATCCCCACCATATTTATGATAGGAATCCCACTGTACATCTCTGTGAGGTTCGTGCCTTTCTTCCCGTCTGTCATCATAGTCACCCCACTGCCTTGAACTTCTGTCACTGTACTGCCGCCTGTGACTGTGCTCAGACCTGTTTGAGTGCATCATCTCACAGCAACTCCAGTAGCTGAGTAAATGTCAAAGACTGAAACAAAAAAGACAATGAGCTTTAAACTTATGAAATTAAAACATGGTAAACAATCACTTGCCTGACATGAACTATAGTATTTGTTTTCTTGTTTAGTCTAAATGCATCATCAAAAATTAATGCTATCAATAATAACAGACCACGGTATAGGTTATCAGTATAGGTTCAGGTTTTCAGTCCAGATTACAGAAACTCTGCCCCGACCGGAGCTTTTTCAATAAACGCACCTACAGCCAGTGAAAACGAGTTAGCACCGAGCTTTTATGTAAGGTTCAGTTATGGCTTCAGTGTCATTTGACCTAACTATTGTTAACATTAGCCGGTTAGCTCCACTAGCTGTTTGCTAGTAGGTCAGTCGCATAGAAGCAGAGAATATCTAGACAGTTAGCTTTACCTAGTACGAAAAACACAAAACTCACACTTTCTTATCACCTACAAGTGTTTTTCGATTATTTCCAGGTAGTGGCGACACATTTGTACTAAGTTCGCCTCTTCGGCCTGGTGTTCAGATAATTATGGGGAGCAGTTTTAGGTTATCCTAGCGGGCTAGCAAACAAACGTTTGAGTATCAACCTAACGGTTACAATACCTTTTCCGTTGGACGACTCCACTTTCTTTAAAGGGGGGGCCAGGGAACCTAGGTTTGCCAATTTGTATAAATCATAACAGCGACAAACTGCCAAGCAGTTAGCTAACATTTGTAATCGAATTTTCACTTGCAGACGACGGTGCACCTCACCACCTTGCTTTTCCAGCTCTTCCAGTCAACAACAAGGTGTTTAAACTACTGCCCCTCCTGGATGGAGTGTGAATAACCTAATCCTATGTTCCTATGTCCCACTTTTATTATATATACATAATAAAACAGAAGTGGAAACTCTGTGACCTAACTTAACTGCATTGTTTTAAATATTCTGTCCAAATGAGTTCATTCGGAATGCCAGAGCCAGAAACAAATGTCCCCATACACCAGCACTGCTGTTAAATATCTTATGAAATGTCTTTACATTATCATTCTTCAAGTTATTCTGGCTGTGTTCAAACTGTGACTGCAAATAATTTGTAACTTTAAGAATATTTTTTTACAGACTTTTTGACATGTCAGACTGGAAATAGCAAAGGTGTAAATAATTATATAACAATTATTTGTTATAATTACATTTAGCATTTTTACTAAGTCCTGGTATTCTGCATGCTGGCTCATTGCCACACTGTCATGGCTTTACTGCCACGCGTGAAAAGAACTGAGCCATCATTCATTATTCATTGTTATTTGTAACACTGTTATTTTCCTACTATGACAAGTCGCATCCACTGCTTTGAAATAGGGTCTGCTCTGTTGGGGGTAAATTTTCTCTCAACTGTCCTAACATTCAATAAACAGGAAGTATCACCTTCAGACCAGCAGCTCAACTCATTTTTCTAAATATTATGGTATTAGTAAGTTGTAGTGGGTGTAATCATTATCGTTTTTTTATTTATTTTTTTTTTTATCACAGACCAGTAAAACTACAGTATAATGCTTTTTAGGTGTTCTTCCCTCTTTGTCTAGTGAGTCTTTATCTAAAGAAACAATGCGCTTGTGAGCTTTATTTTAGTATAATAAATAAATAATGTATTCTAAATATCTGAGTCAGCAAGCCTTTTTTCTCTTCTTATCCAAGGAAGAAACCAGGATGATGAAAATAGGTGAGTTGAATAGTTAATTCTAAGCCTATGCAATGCTGACAAAAATCCAAGATCATAATATTTGAGACCACCAAACACCTCTGTATATAAATAATGTAACAGTATTTTATGTTATATAAATAATATACTTTGTGCACTTTGTTGCTTTCTAATCACATAACAGACGCAAGAGTAAACTGTCACCTAGACCAAAATGTAAGTTCACAAAGTTGGATGACTTTACTGTAATTAATTCATCTTTAAAAGACAGGGACTGGGACAAATTAATGTAATTATTACAAGTTAGTATGAGTATATAAGATATAGACAAAACCCAAACCCCCCAGTTATCCTCTGAGAAACATAGGGTCTGAGGTCAAACTTTTATGGAAATCAATCTGACAACAGTTGGGATATGTCTTGGAAAAACTAATCCATAGATTGAAACTACATCTACATTAGAATGTCTAAATTTTAAAATGCAGATGTGAAAATGATTTGCATCTTTATTTTTGTAGAAACCTCTGTTCACAGTGAAACACCTGAACACCTAAAATCTCTTCTACTCCACCCTCTCTTCAGGTGGCAAACACCAACATCTGGTAAGGAGTGGGACAGACACATCAGTGAAGACCACATCAGTATTTCAATAACAGCTGGGCTGTATGATCAGCTGTATCAATGTTTAAAATGCGTGATCACAGAAAAGGGTAGAGACAGTTTTCTCCTTAACTTTGCTGCCACACAACCAACCTGTTACTAAACTACATACCCACAGCTGGTTATTCTGCCAAGTGAGAGCTCATTACACCTATCATCATCATCATTTACATATCTTTTCTGTTACTGTTGTCAGACAACTGAACGAATATGAATTGGTGATTAAACTGTGAACCATAAAGACAACATCAACCTGCAGTCATTCTCAAATTGCTGTGCTGCCATGATATAATCTTTACAATAATTACATCATTTAACAAAATCAACATAAATCCCCAGGTCCTTGTCCTCTTTTTAATCCCTCGTTAAGACACATTTTTGAAGGTGTGTTTTCTTAGGGCTTGGGGTCTGAATTGATTTCAAACTTCTTAAATCTATTATTATATTAAGTCATTCTCCTGATTCTAATTGTATTGATTATTTTTGATCATTTTAGAATGTTCTATCTCATTATTACTTTACCACATTCTCCTCCTCAATGTTGTAGAACTTTAAACTGTTTTTCATCTCTTTATTTTATCATTTATTTTTTAAATAAATACTTTTTAAAAATGGTGTCTTAAGTTTCTTCTGATTTTATGCAATCTTGATTTGACTTATTAAATATTTTAATTTATTCAAATCTGTAATGTCATCTTAATGTTATATTTTATATAAATTAACTTGCCTTGCCTTACCTCTTGGTAAGTAATTTGTAACTGTCTTTTGAAAGGTGCTATACAAATAAAGCTTTTAACGATTATTATTATTATTATTATTATTATTATTACACTAATTAAAACAATATCTGCAGTGTATTGGACTATATTGATATCCCACATGAGTAATCACAGATAAACCTAACACTAAGTGGGGCAGGCTTAAATCATAGTTTAGTAAAAACTCTGTTTAACCTCTGCACACACAAGCTGGCGTTCTGAGATCTACACACTCTGGAGGCCATTTTGGAAAATTTCCATTTTGGTAAGGGAAGAGAATGCTGTTTTAGTCTGGACAAAGGACAGTGAGAAAAAGATGAATTCCACCCACTTAATGTGGATGCACCAGTACATACATTCACACCACTATGGTGGTCAGAAAGCTCAGAACACACTCAGCACAGACTATGCACATTCTTTATTAGATCTCTCCCTACAGGAAGCCATCAAACAAATGACAACCCATTCATTTGCAGCAACAATCAAAATGTTAAACAAATGCCATACTTACAGTATTTGTGCAACATCACACAGCTCTACATGGGTGCCTGTGTAGTCTACATCATTATGCTCACTAATGAGGTGCAGTCATTGCTCCCTGGGTGATACAGATGATAAATATGCTCCAATCACATGTGCAGTTTAGACATTTAGTCTGTGTTACTGATGGAATGGTGTCAGGCATGTGTGTTGTGTGAGTGAGGCGGAGGCCAATCAGACAAGGAACACAGAGGTTGTAACAGTCCCACGGCCTTCTCCTGCCACTCTGCGAGCACTAGGGATGTCCACCTGAGGGCACTGTAAGAGAGGACAGGTTCACACAGCACGTTAGGCTTATTTAGCTTTGCTGGAAACTGTCACGATCACACTCCCACACAGAAATATTTCTCTATCAGCATGTGAATAATGAGATAAGGCACAAGCGCTGGAGCAGCTGAAACACACAATTTACAAGTTCTTATTATTGATCTCACCTCCTAACTGCTTGTTATACCAAAAATACACCTGCATGCTGTGAAGATGAATTGTCTATTTTCAGATTTCTGTCTTTAACCAGCTCAGACTTTATCTAATTGTCACCCAATAGTGATGACTCTGATTGATCTCTTCGGTGTTCAAGTTTCTCGGCTCCAGCGTTTTCTTTAACAACAGGAAACTTAACAATCTCACAGTTAACATTCATGCACTTATACTACACCAAATTCAACTCTTGAAGCTTCCTACCTCCTCACTGGTAGAACTTAATCTCTGTATCCACGCAATCAAAAAACAAGTCCCCCAGTTCGTCTCCTGGTATCTCTCCACTCAGCATGGCTGAAATCTCACTCAGACACTGCGACTCCAGGTCCCTCAGAATCTCATAGACAGCCAAGCCCTCATCCTGAGACAGAGAGAAAAAGACCAAGATTAAACCATGTTATGGCAATGTCCCTGTATGTAACATCATGTACATTTAAAAGAACCTAGTTCCCATTCTTGGCCTTTTGAGAATCCTAAGTCTAATTCAACCAGACGTCTTTAGTGGAGGACGTAGACTTAATAACAGCAATTACACACCTGCTATCACACACCCCCATTTCCTCTACAAGCTAATCTGGGTTTTAAACTGTGTGGCTGCTCACCAAAACAGCAGCCAATAGTTTTGCCCCAAATTCAATTATACATAGAATACAGTATGAACTATATACTAAATCACAGAGTATTTTCACAGCTAGTTTACAAAATATCCAATACAATTAACCATTTTGTAAAAACAAGAAATTATGAAAAATAAATGCATCAAAATATATAACCAAACTGCAACTCTGAAAAGCCACTGCCAACTTCACAAAAAGGAAGCAAAATATATGTGATATGGAAGAAAACTCCAAAATAAGTGAACTTTGATTTGTTTTGTTAAACCAACTTTCCAAAGTCAAGAATTAATTTTATTTACCATAGTTTACTTTATCACCTGGATTTATTTTAAAGCAAAACTATGCGTCTTAAAAAAGAAGAAATACATACACACATTCTAGTAGGCCTACCTTACAGCTAATGTTAGCTAATGTTAGCAAACTTTAGATAGATATTACTTCTTGTAAGTGCAACTTACCTGACATTAGTTACTAAAGTTGTGACCTTAATTACACTTTTCTTGTGTTACTGTATATTTTACCATTATTTCTTTATTGTTTTTATTGATATTATATTGGCATGCCTCAGTTCATTATTCAGCCTGCAACTGCGCTGCTCTAAAATCCTACTGTACACTGCTCAACACCAAACAGCAGACAGACACAGTTGGCGACTAGCTGGTGAACACATGAGCTTTCAGCAGCTAAAAATAGATGTTTTCTTCAGAAGTTGGTGGGGAGCAAGAACAGAGCTAAAAGAGAGTGAATACTTGACTTCCATTAATCAGGTGAAAACAAACATGATTCCAAATGAATGATTATGTTGCTCCATATCTACTGGATGTGTTAATATGTAACTATTTGCTAACAAATTCACCATATCAACTTAAACATGATGATATGTCAATGTTGTGTTCACAGCTTGTTTCTATTGCCTTCAAGTGGTCAGAAAGTGCAACATACTGAAACCTGATTGGCACTGGTGTAAAGTAAGGAATTGGGTTGCAGCGAACAAGTTACAACACTCGACTCTTATGTATCTGTACCTACTGGCCTTCCAGTAACTGTCGATTCACCTTACACTACCTGACTTATTATGTAATACTGTAGCTAAATTCAGATTAAAACCTTTGAGAAAATAATAACTGACACTGATCTGATAAAAAAGTACAAGTCATCTCAAACAGGATTTAAACTGGCAGCTTAAATGTTAAATGTCACTTTGTTTTACAAGCCAGCATTCTCAGCTTGGTGTTTGGTTGCAGTGTAGTCATGACGGAAACCCGGCTCTTTGGCTCTGAGTGTGTACTTGTGTGTTCATGTTTAGTCTACACTCGTGCCATGTGTCTTGTCCGCACTAACTGTGAGGTCCTGTCCACCACTGGGAGTGTCAGTCCTGTGCTGTGTGACTTTCCTGTGATTTATGAACAAAAACCGAACAAGTTCAGCTTCTCAGTAATGCCCACCGGGTTGGTCTCCATGGTGTTGAGCGCCACCTGGTGAGCCTTGTAGAGGTCGTGTCTGCGGTCCACCTGGCTCTGAAAGCGAGGCTGCTGCCTGACAGGGTCATCTGGGCCAAACTGTGGGGAGACCACCCTCAGCACTGGAGTAGAACAGTCCGAGAAGATAAAAGGCTTGAATATAGACCTACCAGGGTACAGGTGGGGAGGGTTAACAGGGAAAGGAACAGGAAAGAGAGAAATGCAAACTAAGAAATTCCGACTGCAAAGTAGAGACAGAATGTAGGAAAAGCCTACGATCAAAGTTTGGAGTTTTTTCACTGTCCTTTTAATTAGCTATCCTTGCTAATGCTAACAACTTTGTTTCTGATGCCATAAAGGTAAAACACATTACTTCCACTGCAGTTTCTTCCTAAGCAGAACCTTCCACACACCAGGAAGTCATCTGACATGAAAAGTTTTGGCACCAGTACCCAGTGTTTCAGCCTAACAGCACGCAACTGAATTTAGGATATAAGAGTGAATGAGTCCAGCATTTGGGATGTTTGTTCCCTTTTGGTGGGAGTGTCTGGGGTCGAACTCAAGAGGCAAAGTGACATATTTAAGCATAGCAGTGGTCTTAAGAGACACATTGCCATATCTTGCAACATCTAAAGGAGCTATTTGTAAGTTTGCTTTTGCTACATAGGCAACATTAGTATTAACATCTGTTTATTTACCAATCTTGCCAAGAGCTTCGGCCGTCGTTGCATTTACAAGACAAGAGATTATAATTTGCTCTCTGAGCAGCTACCTCTTCAGGGCAGACTGGATGCTACAGTGACTCGGTATTGGAAAGTGACATGTGGGCTGACTGGGTCAAGCTAGTTAGTTAGCATGCTAACTTCAGTAGAAGAAAATAAGTGATAGAAATAGACGCAAAATAAGAGTTAACATTGGCATTGCTTTCCGTTGCGGGAAACAGCTCTTGGTGAGTAAAGGAATGTTTGATGCTTAACTTGAAACATTTCTTCTAGTCTGGTAAACAAACTGTTTTTAATGCTAACGTTGCTGCATAGCAATAACAAAACCTAACTTACAAATAGGCCCTTTAAAGGTAATGCAGCACATATAGGCAATGGTTTATTTTACAGCTCTGCAAAAGTTTCCTAGAAAGAACCATGTAATGTACTAATTATGGCAGCTTACATAATTACATAGACACAAAGTTCTACGACAGATATTTTAGTTAGTTCAACTAACTCTATAAGAGAACAAACAGAACTGCACACACATAAATATATGGTATAAACTAGAGCCAAAACCATGCAGTTCAATTTGCCACTGTGTGACCCATGAATTAATATGGCAAATTTAACAGCTTTAAGCTTTTTCAGTGTACAGCAGCTGCCTATAGAGTGTTGCACCTGCTTATTAATGCATTCATCCAATCAGCCAATCAAGTGACGGCAATGCAGAGCATAAAATCATGCAGATACAGGTCAGGAGCTTCAATTAATGTTCACATGATCACTGACCATGGCATGATTATAAGTGCGAGATGGGCGAGTTAGAGTGTTTCCCAACTGCTGATTTCCTGGGATTTTCACAAACAACCAAAGGAAAACGGAAACAACTTCTTGATGAGATTTGTGAGAGGAGAATGGCCAGATTGGAGCTGAAAGAAAGGCTATGGAAAAGTTCCTTTGGGACTACATTTTTCAACCACTGATTTTCCGAATTCCTACGCACAAGTGCACCTACAGAGCGCACAGTGTCACGCCGCTTGGATTTACTCAGTCGTCCTGCGGCTGCGGCTGCGGCTGCGGCTGCAGCATAATTCCAAAGAAAAGTGCTGTTTTCATAGGAAGATAAACCGCTGAAAATATTCTACATCAAGCATACATTTAAACAGATATTGAACTGTTTCGATGGGCGTTTTTTGAAACACGTTTTTTCGGGTGGCCCTGTGCATAGCAACACATCGCTGGGTGCTCCCGGTCGGCTTTCCTAACTGGAGGAGTGCTGAGCAGAATCTACTGTGGGTAATGTACCGACTATTTATGAGTACCTCACACAACCCCACTTTTAATACCCAATCCCAATCATACCCATCATGGTTTGACTGCCATGCATGTGCATCCCTTTATGGCCACAGTTTATCATCTTCTAATGGCTACTTCCAGCATGATAATGCTCCATGTCAAAGTAAAAATTAATCTCAAACTGGTATCATGAACATGACCATGAGTTCAGTGAACTGGCCTCCACCATCACCAGATATGAATCCTATATTCACAGATTAGCAGCATGAATGTGCAGCTGACAATTCTGCAGAAATGATGTGATGCAGTCATGTCAACATGGAGCAGAGTCGCAAATGTGAATTCCATGCCAGGAAGAGCCCGGGCTGTTTTGAGAGCAAAGTATTAGTACCTACGTAGTATTAGTATGGTGTTCCTAATCAAGTGCTTTATAAGTATAGTATTATAGTAATATAGTAGTATAGTAGTATAGTAGTATAGTAGTATAGTAGTATATAAGTTATAAGTATATGAATATGTTGCAGTATAAATTGGTTATCATAGTCTTAACCAATGTTTATAATGTAGAGGAATTGTTAGTTTAGTCAGACAAACCTGGAGGGGTCTGGGGTGGCAGTGAAGAAGTGGATGCAGGGCAGGCTGGAGTCTCTGGGCAGAACAGACACCATGCTGCCTGTAGTGCAGAAACCACCAGAATTCATGCAGATGCCACTGGGCTTGTCCCTCAGAATGGACATCATCACCTCTGCCGTCACTGAGCCTGAGACCAGACACAGAAGAGACACAGAGTGGATGACTTACCACAGATTTTAATTGAAAATACAAACATTTAAAACGGACTTTCACAGTCACTATAACACAGAGTATTAAAGGAAAGGAAGTAGTGGAGCAGCCTTACCGTCATGTTGCTGGAGCAGCTCTGTGCCTCCCTTGTAGCGCCGTTTGGCCAGCTCCATCCGAGCAGGTGGGTTCTCAGGGCTGAACACCTCAGAGAAATTGAACTCTCTTTCACCGTCCCACCAGCCCTGAGCTTGGGCCGTGCTCCGCAGCTCTGGGTGCTCTGCGGAGATCTCAGTGCCAATGGTCAGCTGGTTGGAGATGTTCTTCACACCCTCTGAAAGGAGCAGGAGGCTGTTAGTCCGTGAACATGCCTTTCCTGCAACTTCCAGCTACAGGCAATCACATAGGACCGCCAATTAGCCAGAAACATATGGTTTATGTAATGCATGCTGGTTTGTGTTGTACTTGCACACACACTGAGCAGAACAGCCTGCAGGGTTTATGTCCATTTGACAGAGTCAGCTAACTGTGATGAATGAGCATTTCTTCACCACAGTTTCAGGATTCACTGAGTTATATGAAACATCTATATAAGCTGTTGTTTCATGTTGAAGAATGAACAAAGACTTGCTCATTTAGTTTCCCACGCTAAAGAGCAAATAGGAGTCATCTAAGTATTCAAATATTTCATATGGATTTTTACCCTTCTTGTGTGGTTTACTGTTGATTTGCTCTGAAAGGCAGATTAAGCAGCTGAATAGTCAATGCGTAACTTTAGTCTGGTGTAACCTTAGTCCTGCACATGCTTTTAGCCACTAGCATGTTTTTATCTGTCCAAGATTATGATTTATGACCAAATACCTGCAAAACTAATGGTGTTACTAGGGTTTTGTGTTTAGCCCTAATTAGCAAGTATTAGCATCCTAACATTTTAAACTAAGACAGTGACCAGGGTAAACATTATACCTGCTAAACAGTCTCTGTGAGCATATTAGCAGGCTTTTCCTTTTTTTGTTTACTTATTTTATCAAATACATAAATAAATATGTGTAACCATTTATTGCCAGTTCGATTAAAAGTATAAATATTTATTTGGTATGCTAGAAGAGGGCCATGGCACGATGGATAAAACAGTTCATTTTCTGTGGGGTGCTGCAGGATACAATTGAACATAGAACTGAATGGTTTTTGGGAAGCAACTGATATCCAGCAATTTAATTAAAAATAGAGGAGCATCTGACACCAAGTAACCAAATGATGACATAATGGTGAACTAGCACAAGGTCAGGTAAAAGAGCGTGAGAATAGTAGGGCCCCGAACACTATGCCCCCAACAAGAGTGGTAAGAGATAGCACAACTGTGTGTGTTCGCTCCCGAGGCCGGACCAGGTTTTGTTGCTTTGTTTTTTATTCTATTTGCAATAAAGTCTTCATCACATTGAACTCAGAAGACTGCTAGTATTTTTACTGAGTCTACAAATCATGTGGTGGAGGATCTGAACTCATCCGGCCCAGACGAAGATTTCTGTCCCACAGCATCTGTTTCAAAACATACCTGTGACTAAGTACAGCCTCATGGCAGCTGCTAGCATGGCATGTAGACTCAGTCCTGTTTAAAAAAGCCTCCGTGACTTTCTAACAGAACTGTAGTTTTAGCAAATATTACTCAAACATGAGGAAATAGCACATTTACTGGGAACGATTTTCAGCTCCAAATAAAACTCAAAGCTAACCACTGTTGAGATTTACAAATGCAAAAGAGGCATTTGATAGAATTTAAGTTGTGTCAGTCAGTGTTTCAGCTCTTGTTTGTACAATCTACTGTTTTCCTGTAGTCTTGGCTCTTTGTAGTATTTGGTTGTGCAGGTTTCTGGAAAAGAGCGCTGGATATTTCTCATTCAAAACGAAGATAAATACAGAATAAAGGGTGTCACATGCTGTACAGGTTGTAAAGCCCTTTCAGAAAATTGTGTGAATTTGGGCTTTTTTTTTTAACAAACTCAACTTGACAGCTGAAGTTGATGCTGCACACACAGTATGAATATCAAACAACACACGGCCTTGCTAGATACTGTATTTTTTGTATTTGGATTAGACCTCATTATTTATAATTTACCTCACACTCTTAAAAGTTTTTTTTCCTGCACAAATTGCTAAAGACGGAGGTTCAAAGGGTACAAACACACACACACACACACACACACACACAAATGGTGCAAGTTGTTAACGCTACAGCTTCATTTTAGCACAGTCAAGTGAAAAGCACAATTTATGTTTTGCACTGATTAAAGTGTGACAAAAAATCTGTTAACAAGTAACAACTCACCTCCAGTCTACGCAAACTACATTAAGTTCTTGATACAAATAAACAGACAAAAAACAGACACACAAGGTTGTTCAACGTGACCAGGCCTCACATCTGAGGTGTATTAAGCAACAGGCTTACTGTCACTAAATTGTCTCTGTCCTCAGTAGTATATAAATAAAGTCACCAGTTCAGCACCTATAGAGCCTATTTGTCTACATTATACCAGCACCCTTCGTTTTGCACCCACAGTTGTTAACCCTCAGTCCTCACCTGTGACCTTCTGTGCCACCCACAGCTTCCCAGCAGTTTCCAGGACCCATGCCTCGTTGCGGTCCACCAGGAGGAAGGTGTTGTGGTAGCTGAAGGACTCCGGATCCTCCTTGCACTGTCCGCCCTGGCCGTGCTGCTCCAGCAGGCCGGTGATCACTGTCAGCGCTGCCCAGGCGCTGTCTCCACGCTCCAGCCCCAGTCTTATGATCACAGGTCATGCTGGGTTACTTAGACATGTAATACGTGAGTTTCCTCTTCAAAAAGGCATCAGTTATGTTGTTCCAGATGATACTAAGTTACTAATGGTAAATATTCATTGTCATTTATTGTTTATGTTTTTAGCTACTAAATGTTTGATCATTTAGACTTTTTCACAAACCGAGAAGATCAGTGGAGATTGTTGGCGATGTTTACGCGCTCCTCTACCATGTGTTTGGAAGTTTTACTGTATTTGAGAATCACTTGGCAACCCCCCATACTGACTGTATGAGTATACACAGTCATGAACAGATAAGTGCACGCTTCAACAGTACTCACTACACCTGTCATAACATGCTCGTGACAATCTACACACCCTTCTGATCAAAGCCTGAGAGAATTAAGTTAATACTTCCACTGAGTATACAATATCCACACTGTATTTGATTAGGGCGCAGTGGGAGGTTGCTGCCTCAGCTACAGAGATCATTGTTTTCTGATGAATGCAGTATCAAAGACTTTTTGGTGCTCACCGGACCAGGTCCATACCCAGCAGAGCCTCTCCGGGGACGACGGGCTCTCTGGTCCACACTGCCTCATTCCCAATACAGACCCCCTGGTCGTTGGCTCCCATTTCTGCGCCCCACATCCAGGCAGGTTTGCTGAGGATGACAGCATGAGTCTGCTCCACCTGAGGGATCTGGATGTATGTGCACTGCAGATAAAAAAAAAAAAAGACAGAAAGAGAGCCACTGAGAATGTTGTTCTTTATACTAAAGTCACATTACAGTGCACAGATGGTTTCAGTGTGCTGTATACAGTGGGAGGGAAAGGAGAGCATAACTGATAAAATAACACATATGGTCTTTCTAACATACATGCATATTAGAGCATCTATTTGTTCCACTCAGAAAACAAAAAATAGAGGAAGAAAAAGAGGAATTTTATTGTCAATTTTAAGAATTTTAAGAGCACATACTTCAGAGTCGTGTGCAGTATGCAAAATACAACTTGTCTTCCAATTCTGATCTTTTTATATCAGCATTAAATGACAGACTGTAATACTTTTCCACACTATGTTATGCTCAGTAACTGATCTGATCTGCCGCTGAGCTAAAAGACGAATTTAATACAAATGAGAGGCCAAACGGGAGGAAGAATTTCATCAGTGACTTCCCCTCAACCATTAACAGGAAGCAATGTTTCTACATTAAGTCTCTGAGTAAATGTTTAACAGTTCTGGTTCAGACAACAGTCAGTCTTTTGAATACCAATGCAGTACTACTATCAGAAAATATGTGATTCAAAATCTTTTCATTTGTTAAATAATTTTCTGCAATGCATGTCTGCTTGAGTGGTGTTGTGGGAAAGCGAGGCTGTTTACCTCCAGCATGGAGCCTGGAGGGTGAGATTCTGCAGGGTAGTGGGCCACCTCCTGCACCTCATTCTGGGGACGGTCAGAGTTCTTCCCAAAAATCACATGGTCATCGCGAGAGCCGGGGGGCAAGGAAACAAAACAATCACATGACATCGGAGCCTCTGCCATCCTGCGAGAAAGAAACAATAACAAGTCAAGTGGGTGGCAGAGAGAAGTCTGGCTGGCTCTGGGGGAGGAATTAAAATTGATGAGATGTAAAATAAGCACTCATTCAACCAAGTAACTACCTCATATAAACACTCTGATTTAAAACTAATCTTCAGAGTCTGACAATGTGTTTAACATCCATCACAAGTGTGTGAGCCTACACCCTTTTTGACCATAATGTGCATGTGTGGAGTCAAGGGGAAGAGTCTGCTTCCATTCCCCACCCAGCTTTTTGCAGAAAGTCAGATCCAGCCGGTGCACTGCCCATCCCTTTCACACAGGGATTAGGAGGCAGTCTTGTGCAGGGCACTTTACTGACTGTAATCTTCACAAATCCGACCGCCACGTTGCTCTTATTATCGCTCTCCTCCCGCATTTGCTACAATGAATCGCTTTCAATCCCGGAAATTATGTCGCTAAAAAAAGTGCGCCGATAGAAGAGGCAGCCTTTGGCGGAGCTCGGTCTGAGATCAGTGTTTATTACAGAGATAAGGCCTGACTGAGCGATGTGTCCACACTGTCACCCCCCGTGTCTTTCCGGAGCAGCGACACGCCTGTCGCTTCGTGTCATTTCGCCTTTTACGGCGGTTGAGTGCGAGGTTAAAGTTGAGGGCTAATAGTGTGTAAACTAGAGCTAGTCTGTGGATGCTGCTGCGGAAAATGTTTACCTTTTTGCAACGGTGACAGCGGACGGCCGGCAGGGAGAAGGCAGGTTGTAGATACCGAGTCACGTGACCAAGAAATCCAAAGGTCTGTACTTAAAGGTCTCGTCTCGTCTGGCCACAAGCACAGCTCACCGTCTCACAGCGCTCAGTCCACACCTGTGTAAAGCTGCAGCAGGCCGGAGTGATGATGTAGCTCTTCTTCATGAGTCTGCCTCCCCCTCGCCTGTTTGTCAGGGCAGCAAAACCACTGCCAATACTGATTATGATGCCTCTGATTGCATGGTTCGTGGGAATCCTGACAGTTTTTGTAATCCAGTGTTGCTTCTCAAACTTAGTTAACAATAAATAAAGCTCTTTTCTTAAATTATGCCTTCTAATTCACTGCATATAGAGATATGTATGTAATTAAAAGCAAAGTATTTGTTTCACCAGGGCTGCTGGTTATCAGATTCACTTTAAATCGTGATTTCATGCCTGTGTGACTGAAACAGTGAGTTGGACAAACCAGAAAGCCTTGAAGGCAGACTTCTACCATGTGTAGGAGTTTCAGGCTCAGATGTGCTCCCTGAATGACAGGCACAGAGAGGACAAAAAGACAGACAAGGGCAGTAAACACTTCATGGGTTTTTTGATGGTCCACCAGCTGTAGCACACTTGGTTTTCTCCAGTGCTATCGATGTCCAGTCTGACTATGATTCACAATTATCAATCAATATCAGCAGGTTGAGGCATGTAGAAAGCAGCTCTCTCTCTCTCTCTCTCTCTCTCTCTCTCTCTCTCTCTCTGACAGATATAAAATAAAAATTAATAAAAATAACTGAAAATAGTGACTTAGCTAAGTCAAACAATAAAACAGGACATAAACCCTCAGTCTCCTGGATGAAAAAGTTTTATTTAACCCATTCATCCACTAAAACCTACTTGATATGTGGAGTTTGCTGCTCTTTATTATTATATTATTATTATTATTATTATTATTATTATTATATTTCACCTGACTCCCTAAAGCCTTTCTGTAAGGAAACATTTGTCAATGACATTATATTTCTAGCCAAAACAACGACATGACTGTTGTATAACTTGCTAATACACAATACATGTAGGCTACCTTGTGTTTAGAGTGCGTTGAGAAACACCCGGAAGAAAACATGACTGCTTTTAATCCTGTTTAGCCTCTTGTGGCTGAAATCAGTATTACAAAAACAAACACAGTCAAATCCTGCCAGAACTTTTCTTTTTCACCAGCCAAAGTTTTTTTTCACTTCTTTTCACAGATGAATGAAAAAGATGGACAAATTCACAAATGGAAACTTTTTTTTGGTAAAAATCTTTTTTCACCTGGCAAAAAAAAATGAATCCGAGGATGAATTTAATTTATTCTATCGCTTCCATAAAAAATGCCTTCTGGGCCACATGAGATTTTTTCATTGCAACACCACATCCAGCTCTTTTAAAGCATCCATGCTGCTGCTTCAATTTTGACTCTTCTTTTTAAATAAATCTGTCTGTTGGGAATCTTCCAACTTTATGAAAAAACAAGTGGCCCTTTAACTTCTAGCTCATATTTGTTGATATGTTGGCATGTGCAGGAATCTACTTAAAGAATACTGTACAGGTTTTTCTTTAACTTATTTTTTATTAATCTAATTTTATATATTCTTTATACTCACTTAATTCACATACGTTTGTTTATACCTTTGTTTTATTTCTTTCTTCAACTTATGTTTTCTAAAAAAAGAAAAAGCTGTGAAAGAATCAAAGACTATATCTGTTTTCTCAAAAAAAAAGAAATAAAGAAAAAAAGAAAGAAAGCGTAACGAGTATAAACCCTTTACTTAGTTAAAGTAGCAAAAGTATCAGCAAAAAGTCCATTAGAAGGTCCTTCTGTTGAATTAAGGAGCCAGCTGAAATGATAAAGTACATGGTCAGCTGGAGGAAGACTGGTAGGGAAACTGTAATTATAAAACAAATGTAGTGGAGAGTTAAAAGCAGACTATGTTTCTATGAAATGTAGTGGAGTAGAAATATAAAAGCAAACATTACATAGAAATATTCAGGTATGTCAAAATTATACTTAAATACAGTAAACTGTAGTGACATACTGTATCACCTCTGGTCACGGGTCTATTTCAGATTATGGTACGATTACTTGACATACCAATAAACATTCTGACCATTCATTACTAGATATTTAACTCCTAAACCTGCTTTATTGAATTAAATCAAAATTCAGTGAACTTTTCACCTCAATAAACTTGCACTTCAAGCAGCAAAGAAATGTGTTTTTAAGAGGCCTTCATGTTTATTTTGCAGACTGAGAGGGTCACAGTTTGTGGCACTGTGAAAACCACACAGCACACCACTGTATTTTACCAGCACTCTGGATCACATGTTGACTAATCAGTGTAATTAAAGTTGGGCAAATTCTTGTGTGTCAGTGGGTTTATCAAGTGGGTGTCTCCCATCACTGGTGTTTCACTGAATTATGTCGCTGACACTTCCTGTCTGTAGGCTCGGTTTTTCCAGACACAGACGCTTCCAAACATCCTCCAGTTGCCCTCTGCATTGACAAAATAAGTCCAACAGTCAATTTACACAGATTACAAAAATAACTATTTTTTAAAATACCACTGGTGATATAACCATGTAAATAGTTTCGGTTTGATTTGTCCAGGTTTTGAGATACCTGAGATTTCCACCTTCAGCAGGGGGGTGGATGCATTTTATTTTTGGTGCTCATAGCATTGAATTCATACAAATTAAACAAAAAAAAATCATAAAATCTGAGACCAATAAGTCTTTTCCAGAAGTAATGTCTGTGTTACTCCAGATAATAACACTTTTTATAGGGACTATTTCTTCAGTAGAAAAGTAGATCCAGTGAAAACAGCTCACAGTGAGGTCTGTGGTTACATCACTGTTGTTTTTTCAATCATTATTTTTTAAATAACCTGGTTCGAGACTTCTCAGTCACTACATTTCCTTTTTTTTTCAGCAATTCAAATTGATCCAGCATTTGCCTGATTTGAAAAACAACAGAACCGGTCTGAGCTTGAAAAATGGAATCCTCATCCGACTGAATCAGAGCTGTGACAAAAATTGGCCACAAAAACAGTGACAAGTGTGCAAGTTGACACACCTGTGCAGGTTGTTGTTAAGTCAACAGCAGAAATAACATGGCAAGCATTAAAGTTGCATAAATCAATATTTTTTTATATCAAAAATAGATCAAATAAATACGATGTACATATGTCATGTAGAAGGCCTGTAGTTCCCTTCAGTTCACCTGCTTCAGATTTATGGACGTCAACTGTAGGCTACTGTTTTGCTTCACTTTCACCAGCTCCGTTTCCAGCAGCATCGTTTAGCTGTTTTTCATGATAACACAATAATAAACACACCGTACCTTCCAAGCACCAAAAGTTGAAGTTAGCAACCTAGCATGTAATTTAGCTGCCAAAGAGCTGGCATTTCATTCAGGAGAGACTACAAGCCAAACCAGAGAAAAGAAGAGAGCAACATTGGACTTACATTTATCAGGTGGCCAGAAACACATCTCCAAATAAATGTTAATGTTGCCCCATGGATGCTGGATGCCTAAAAAGACAACTGTTTGATGACTTGCTTGCCATGCCAATTTTATAGGGTGATAATGTGCAAGCTTTGTGTTTATAGTTTGCTGCGCTGCCCCCCAGTAGCGTCCAGCAGCTCCTTCAGGTCATTTGGGTCAGCTGTTTAAACTGTTGAAGCAGCTCTCTGTTTACAGACTGAACAAAAGGTTGACAGCATGGAGTCAAATGAATAACTTCACCTATGCTAAAAACAGATCATCATGACAGCTGTCAGTTCTCACTCAAATAACGTAAACCTGCCCAGCTGCATTGCAGCAAGTGACAACATTCTTAGTCATTCACATCCTCCACACCACGAATGCCGTGGTGTGAACAACTGTTGCTCATTAATATGCGCGTACATAGGCCCCATTCTTAAAACTGACTCATGCTGGATCTCTCAAGTTTTGGTAATGCAATCAGTTATGTGGAAGTAGTCTAATAACAGGTCACACCTGAGAGTACAGGAAACAAGCAGCACCAACCCCGTTTCTCCAGAGGTTTGACTAACGCCCATGTTTTGAGATTGAGCACCTGGAGCCTATTGGTGCTCACTTACACTCAGATTTGTGGAAGGTGTTGAGTTATTTCTTGAAGCAGCCTGGTGGTGAGTGTTGTTTCCCCCATGGCTCAGCAGGACTGTGGAAGGAAACAGGGCCTGAATTCTTGAGAGATTTCTTAGAAGACAACCTGTTACCTGAATAGCACTCGGCTACCTCCACACCCTCTCCGTCCTTTCATCTCCTGAAGTGTGCTGACAAGCATCGCACATCCTGTCTGGCCTTACACACAAACAGCAAAAACACCAAGAGAAGTAAACACCCACCTGAGCCAAAGGCAGACACACCCAGGAGAGATTGTGCACATATACAGTACACACACACACACACACACACACACACATACTCACGGGCAAAGACAGAGTGAAACTAAATAGGCGAGTGAAAATCAAACCTTACATCAAATCAGTACACCAAATAACATTGACAACAAACAGCTGCACTGAATAATGAAGTGATAAAAAGTGATTTAGGCCACAGGTTCAGTCAAATAATATATAAATATCAGCTCCAGGCAGAGTTTGAATTATGGTTGAGATTGGGGGAGTCTAACCCCCCTGATTAAGACTTGGACCCCCCAAAAGAGGTAAAAACAACAGTTCAGGTGGGTTGAAACATTTATATATCCCACCTTCCTGTAACTGTACTGTATATATCAAAATATATTTCCCACATTTATGCCTGGATCACTTAGAATCTTGTACTATGATTTCAGACCCTCCTAAAGTGAACCATACCATTTCTTAACCTTCACATTAGCTGAAAGTCTCATGTGCGTACCTATCAGTGGCTCTGTCCTCTATGTTACGCAGACACTGTAGGTAGGACTAAAAAAAACACTTTACTTTCTCACCTTCTGAGTTTCTGAATTAGCTGTGTCTAATATCTATGGATGGATGCTAACGTTAGCTAGTTTCTAACTTTTGCTTAAGTTAGTTTAGCTTACTAATGCTAACAAATGTCATATATGATCTAATTTAAGCAAATGGAGGATTAGGTGTTGCAGAGATACATTTTGTCATCAATATAGAGTTCATTAGTTCATTTTAATAGTCTTTTGTGTGGCTGTGGTGGTTTGAGTCTTTGACCTTTTTGGCTGGACCACAACAGCAGGGGTCAGCCCTATAATGGCCAATGTCACTGAGTGACTGATTGACTGATCATATTTCCACCACTGGTCAGCCAAATGCCTTGTGAGAAGAAATATTGTACCTTCTGCTTCACTATATTTATTTGACAGCTATAGTTAAACAAGCAAGATACTGTAAGGACTGTAATAATTCAGTTCACTGAAGCACATGCCTGCACTCTGCTGGGTTCCCTTTTGCCCTGGTGAAAAGGTTGACCCCCATCACTGTCATTGTATACTTTGCGCTCTGGTTCCAGGGTAGCAAAAATGGTAGCCTTAGCAAAAATTTAAAATGACTTCAGGTATGTCAGGGTCTGTTCTTGTTCAAATGGATGCAAATAAGATGGTGTAAACCACACAAGTTCAAAGATTTCATCAACTTATCAACACTGTGTCTCGGCACCATGATATATTTTGAGTTGCGTGGACAAGAGAGCTGCCATTCTGCAACACACACACACACACACACACACACACACACACACACACACCGTGCTAAGCTGAGAACCTCTCTTAAAGCCATGCAGGCTTTGTGGCCCAGTTTGTAAGCCCTGCCATGTGAAGCGGAGGGCCGGCCGGAGGAAGATGAGGGGTGTTAAGGGACGGAAACAGCTGGTGAGAAGCCCAGAGGATATTAATCTGAGGGGGGAGACAGGATGGCAGGAGAGGCCATCTAATAAAGCATGGTATTACTGCTGCAAAGGTGTGTGTGTGTCTGTGTGTGTGTGTGTGTGTGTGTGTGTGTGTGTGTGTGTGTGTGTCTGTGTGTATTGTTTGTACGTGTCTGTCTGTCTGTCTGTCTTCCTGGGGGATTACTGGTAAGCTAGAAAAAAATGTTGGGTGTCTGTGTCCATCTGGCTACAACCAACTTTATGCTGTAAATTTAAAAAAGGTCTCACATGTTATAACAAACCTGAGGACATTTCTCAGTTAGTGCTCAGTTCATGGCTGTTAGGAAATCTTTGATCATCTCCACTTCACCTGATAAATCCAGCTACACACACACACACACACAAAAGGGGGGTTTGAAAATTAGATAAAATAAAGCAATCCAAATTTTCTCTGAGCAATTAAAGTTCCGGTTAAAAGGCAGAGGTGGAAGATGGGAGGGGAAGCTGGGCGGCATCAGTCGCTCAGACAGTAATGACGGCGCCACTGCTGTTTAACAATCAAAGATGGGAGGCGGGGGCTCGCAAGGAAGTCTCTCCTCGAAAAATACAGGTGTTTGGTACAATCAAAGCACTGCTTGCAGAAATGACTGGGTTTGAAGTTGAAAGGGGAGACTGGAGGAGAGGGGGGGGCTGTTATGGTGAGTGAGTGCCTGTATGAGAAAAAAAAAAAGTGACTCAGAAGACAACTGTGGGCTGGTCTCTCCTTCGGGATTTTGAATAATTAACAAGGATAAGGAAGCTGACTACTGGGTGCTTACTGTTTACTTTGTTTGGATTTTTTTCTGCTGCTGGAGGGGAAGTGAGGCTTTAGCTGGCCTAGCTCTGTGGAGGCTGGCATGTTGGCAGGAGGATTTGTCTGGGACACCGGCGTGGTTCCCGTGGGACAACAGGCAAGTCAAACCAGTCACAGGCCAGTGAATCAGAATCAGAACCAACTTTATATGATGCAAATGTTGTATACAAAACACATGTCCTTTAAGGAAAATCCCAAGTTGTACACACAGAAATAAAACTCGCACACAAACTGTGAGCTCCAGAGTTCAGACTGATCTCTGGCGTAAACTATTTTAACCTCTAGGGAAAACCAAAACAAAAGCTCCAAAAACTTGTTCCTGACTAATTACTGTAATTAAAAATACAATAGATACTAACAAGTAGTGATGTGGTATGTATGGGGTGTGTAGAACATGGGCGAATAGTTACAGGAATATATCATGTCACAACCATTTCTAGCCAGAAACAGTGAGCATTTTGGGAAATATGTTTTCTTGTCAAGTGTTAAATAAGTTACTACCACTCTCATGTCTGTCTGTTAAATGTAAAGATAGCTCCAGGAGCTGGTTATCTTAGATTAGCACAAAGACTGGGGAAATCCACCTACTAGTATCTTTAAAGCTCACTCATTAACATGTTATGTCTTGTTTGTTTAAGGCAGAAAAAATGTAACTTATGGTCCACTCACTTCATAAACCTCTCATGTTCTGCCTCCGCTGAGCTGATGATGCTTGTTCAGTTCAGTCATTAAATAATCCTTTTCAAATAGATCAAGCTTTTGCCCTGTTCCAGCCCTTTAATGTGTCTCACTTGCACACTACATACAAATTCCTACTGCACATATGACAAAATGCAAAATGCAAAGAAAAAAAAAAAGTATGCCGTATTTTTATTTGATACTCTTGCTCTGCAATGCAACTCGCAATTAAACTGGATTAGTTGCTTCCAACAGGAAAAACTCAAAGGAAAACAAAAAGTTTATGATACAGCGATGTTCCAGCAGCAGCAGCTCACAAAACTCTTGGAAAAATGCTTCTGTTGGTATTTATTTATTTTCAAAATTGAATTTGGCTGTCGGCAAATGTTGGCAAAATTGCAGTTTGATTGACATCTGAAAGCACACACCCTGCACCATTTTGTATTTGTGGAAAAGCTGTATAGAGCATTTATGTCTTTATATAAAGTGCCAAAGCAGTACATGGTTGAGCTTAGTACATTGTGTTTAAAGGTCAAAGGTGCTGCAGTCATAAACAGGATCAGTTCTTTAACCACACTGAAATTCACAGGGTTTGGCTGGACTCATGACAAGAGTTAATGTCAGTACTTTGCGAGTGTTTTAAAGAACTACAAACATTTTCATGTACACACAGCACAAACTCTTATACAGAAGAGACAGAAATAAAAAATGTCAAACAAGCTATCTAAACACATTTAAATCATTAGCAGAATTTGTAAGCCCCTACTTGAAATTGCACCGTAATTAAATGTTATTAAGCAGTCTCTCTCTGATTGTGCTGCATTGTATTCATGAGGAAATATGCTTGACTATTTCAAAATGTCGGTAAACACCATTTAGACGTGGTGTGTGGTCTTCAATTCAGCGGCCTGATCTCCTCTAAGTGCACAAGTACGTTACACTGAGAGATGTGAGACACTGACATATTATACTAATTATACAAATTTCAATTATACTGTGCTGCCAACAAGTTTAGATTAAAATTTTTCTGTGTGTGAAATCATTGCAGGTATTTCAGAGTAATACACTGCTGGTCAAGTTTGTGCTCATGGAAACGACAGTTCCTGATTAGCGTGCTCACTCTTTCGTGAACTGAGGTGTGTATAAATCTACCGAGGCTCGTGCTGAAGCAGGACTTTTGGCGATATTTGCTGTTCGCCCAGTGGTTCTATTACATGACCATCTTGTAATCAGTTCAAACTCAGCTTTTCTAAAGTGCCGCCTCAGAAAGAGGGAGCAGAGAGGGTAGGAAGTCACTTCCCGCCGGCCTGTCTGTGGCCTGTGTTTGTCAGTTGATTTGAAGCTGCTCCACCAACATGCTGCGACAGGAAAGGAATTAACTCAGCGCGGAGGCAAAATAAAAAAAAGAAAGAAAAAAAAAAGCCTCAAAGGAAGATAATGTTATAAACTATTAAACGTGTGATACACATTCACAAGCTGTGAAAAATCCAACATTTGGTGGAAGCCTTTTATAGCAGATCAACAGTAATATTACACACATGGGATCTACACAGGCTGTTTCTCTGAAGGGTCCAGATCATGATCATGATAAACTGGTGCACAGTGAAGTGACTGTTTTCTGCCAAGTAAGATATTCAGATTTGTGTATTGTGCCTGCGTTTTAACCACCTCTCAGGAGTGTCCGCAATCAAAGGATTTCCAGGTCTCAACCATCTGATTCACAGGCTGCAGTCACTACACCCATTAGGTCCCTGCACCAGCTCTGTACAGCGTTAAAAAAAAGTATCTTAATTCGGTGCATCACCATAACTATAACAAAGTGTGACATAAGATATCACGATGAAACAGTTTGTACTTTTGAAAGAACGGCACTGCAGAAATAAAGTTTAAAGTTATATGTTTTCAGACTAGAAATCATGTCCTCGTGTCGACGAGGAAAAGGAGAAGAAAAGCTGAACCTGTGCTTTCACAAAAATGTGTAATTTGTCTTCCTCAGTGAGTGGAGTGCAGTAAAGCTGTGGGAAAAGTTAGCAAGTGACCCTTGAGAAAATAATTTTTGTTTCAAACTATTATTTTCAAAGTCAGTAACTGTTATGCACATAAGCTGTAATAACTAATAGTTGCTGAATTTGCTGAATCTATCCGTACATACTGATAAAATAAAAGACCTGGCTGTACAACACTGTCCTCACGGAGTCCAGCAGAGTTCCTGAGCTCCGTCATGATCTCTGCCACACTTTTGTTTACATCTACATCACTATTTAAAATGTTGTTCTGTGGATCTTTTTGTTTTATTGTTCATTTTAAACTTTACAGAAATGTGGTTGTTGTTAGACCTCGTCCAGAATCACACATGTCTGCACTGTAGACCTGAAAATAGGAGTGGTGAAAGAATTATTATTATATATTATTAATAATCTTTGCCTTTTAAAACTACAGCTTTTTATGAGGGGCTATGGGTCCCAGTTTGGGAAAAACTGGCGTAGTAATACCACACAGTAAAAATGCCCCATTACAAGTAAAACTCTTGCATTGAAAATGTTACTTAAGTATGAAATTACAAAAATAGGCTACAAAAGAATGAACCCTGTGAGTTGTATATAGTCCTATTATCAGACTATTATTGGTGATACATTAATGTGTAGATAGCATTTTGCTTTTGTAGCTGACTGAGGTGAAGCCATTTTTATACTCTTGGTTGTTTTTTTCCATAAGTGCAATAAGTTTATATGATATGTTTTGTATGAACGATCTTGGTATAAAGTAACAGGCAGGTTGTACAATCAATGTGGTGAAGCTACAATATTTCCCTCTGAAGTGCAGAGCAGCAGAAGCAGAAGTGGCAAAAACTGAAGCACTGAAGTAAAAGTACGTCAGGTTTGTGGTCCACTTATCGACCTTCTGTTCTTGAGTACTTATATAAGTTAGTAATATTCCAGCACTGCTGGCAGCTCTGACACGGGCCTGCTGTTGCTTTGATCCCCGTGTTGTCCCCCAGTCAGCCGTTTCCTCACCTCCAGCCGCGGAGGGCGCATCTTCAAAGGGGGAGAATCCACAGCAGCAGAGGCGGAGCCTGGAGAGACTCAAGACGCGAAGCCTATCACAGAGTCTGTCACTGCTCACAATGCTGCTTACCTGCGCGCCTCCCTCACCTGGACCGTCTGCGACAGAGAAAATCAGATGAATTATGATGAGGATATTATTTTTCTCTGGGCATTTTTCGACGAAGGGACGAAGCAGTAGAGCTGAGCTGAGACAAAGTTTAAGTTCATTTATTCCAAAAAGAAAATAACAGCAGCAGAAGCTCCGAGGCCAAACAGGTAAGTCAGGATTTTAATTTGCTATCACTGCAACCAACTGTCAGTGTTACCGTATGAGTTTACATTAAGGTTATCTGGATCATAAATCTTTAACATTACCACAAATCTCTATATTGGGTTACCTAATAATTTATAAATTGTAGACGCGTCCTACAGCTTAAAACAAGTTAAAAACAAGTCTAAATAAACAGAACATTTAGTAGATTCAACATATTCATTAAAATTACTTTAACTTGGAGTCAAATATTAAAAAATCACAAAAAATAAGTAAACCTTTAAATATTGTAATTCTTTTTTTATAAGCAAAGTTTTAATTTTTATATGTATTGGATATATGAATATAATGTCTAGGGTTTTCTGGTATAGTAACATCAAAGTGTGGATTATGTTTAGCAGTTTTCTGCTGAGCTGTTTGTGTGGAGGGTCAGTCTCAGTAGGATGTGGCCTTTCAAACACTCAGATTTTAAAATCTTAGCTTAAATAATGTTTCATTTAAAGTGATAACAAATTAGGGGGGAATCACACCTGCATGTTTGTTATGAAATATTAATAAAATCTGCTTGTTATTGCAGTTAATTTTAATTTCTGATCTAATGCCATTATTGCTCCTCTTTTTTCTTGTTAGAGAATTATAGGTTATTTAAAGTACACTGACTACTGTAACTTTTTCATGCTCCCTGTAGGAACAAACCCCAGAGACCCTGTGATACCTACTAAAACTGGGGGTAATGAAAGATTTCCCAGAGTGAAGATAAGAGGCAAATACACAGGTAGAGTGTAGTTTCAGTGGTTGATTATTCATTGATCTTACACGGTTATTAAAAAGCGCACATCATAGGATTTGATAATGTCCATTAAATGAATGTGTTTTGACGAGAGTTTCTATGAGGTGTGTGGTATAGGAACGGTTTCATTCAAAAATACCACATCTAAACCGTGGTGAGTGATCAGTATTTCATACGCAGCTGTTATTAAGAGACACAGTATATATGCAATGATAGAAGAAATATTCAAAATGAGGTCAGCAAATTAGTCAAAAAATTAAATTAAATGAAAATAGGCAATAAAAGTATAGAACTATAAGAACTAATAAAAGTACAGAGCTAATGCACTCACTGTATGTAAATGGAGCTTCAGCGCTGTAATTGGTTGAGGTGAGGCTAATTTTATTTACTTCATTATACGAAGTAAATAAAATTAGCCTCACCTCAACCAAGCTTAGTTTCAGCTAAAACAGTGCATTTGCATATTTTGTAAACTGATCACGTTTTGTATGTACAATTTTAATCTCAATAGTGACTGTACCAGTTATATAAATAAATGAATATATAAATATATATGTGTGTGTGTGTGTGTGTGTGTGTGTGTGTGTGTGTGTGTGTGTCTGTGTGTGTGCGTGTGTATGTGTTTGTGTGTGGGTTAGGGTTTTATATATATATATATAGTACTAATTACAGTACATAGTTCCAGTGCACACACATAACACACACATAAATGTGTGTGTATATATATATATATATATATATATATATATATATATACACACACATTTATATATACATATCAGTAACTCAAAATGTTTAAGGAACTTAAGTACTTAACTTCCACTGTGTATATATGTATCTAGACAATATTCATAGCTGCAGAAATGAAGTTTAAAGTAATAAGTGTATGTTTTGACTTGTATACAAAACAACAGGTGCCACATTTTGTACACCTCACCTTTAATAAAATCCTGTCTGTATGGTTGATATTTAAAGTCTTTGACCCTTAAGACATAAATACTGAAACATGAAATTGTATTGGAGGTGTTTCTGTTGCAGGACAGTGTGTGACTGTCAGCACTGTCAGGAACAAGATGCCTGTTTTTGTGCATTTTCACTAGAAAAGTCAGTGTCAAAATCGGCATTCAGACATAAAGCACAGCGGCAGATAATGGTGACTTTGTAAATGACATCTGAAACAGATATATGTTTGCACTTTGTCCACTCTGAAGAAAGAGGATGGTAAAAAAAACCACTCAGCTGTCACAAGAACTGCTGTATGAATTATAGTAAAATATGCAGCGGAGGAGGCACTTTACGCAATTGTGTCTGAATCAGCATCTCACAGACATTCCTAAATCACTGAGGATGTAAAGCTGTCATCCATACCTACCCTATCTCTGCACTTGATCACACTCAAATTAGACTTAAAGAGCAAAGAAACCGTCTAGAGAGATTAGCCTTCCAGCTCTGCATGTCACAAACTTAATCTCCTTCACTCAGGTGGGCAAATGACAATGTAGTTTAAATCCAGTTGTAGCACATTATAAATATAAAGTCACGTTCATTCCTCTTTATCATAGCATTTAGCAAAGGTCAGAAAGTTTTGATTTTAACAGAAGAGTGTTTGAAGCTCGCCGTGTTTCACTCTTCTGACAGCCGACCTGACCCCTGCTGAACTGATGCGCTCCACTCCATCTTGTACTTCAAGCGGGTTAAAACAAACTACTTGTAAATGCCATTTAAGCCAAACTAGTCTGTTTAAAGTGTCCACAGACAGTCAGCATGCCTGTTATCACTGTCTTACTCTATGTCTGGGATAAGATGAGATGGGAGACTTGTGGTGGACAGACTGAGGATTTAAATGGACCTGGAAATTATACTGGAAAATGCTCTTCAAAATATATTAATGTGAAAACACAAACTAGCAGATTAGAAGTTGTGAAAAGGGGGCAGCCACTGGTGGAAAAGAATAATTAGTGAGTTTTCCAAATTTGGAAATATTAGGAAATATTGGGATTCATATTGTACTGTTGTCATTTAAAAAATCACAAATAGGGTTCTTTCTTCCTCATCGCTCCTTCTTTGCGCATCTTTATGATTGTAGACTTGTAAACTGGGGGCTTTTTGTCGGGTCTTGGTCGGGCAGGTTTTATGACCAGAGCTCTGTCATTGCTCTGTACCATCCTCCTCCTCCTCCCAGGTTGCCGTCCCCCCAGGGGGCCCCTCTATGCCAGCTGTTTCCCTTCGGAGCTCGAAGCGCTCCCAGCACTTTAGCGAACAGGAGAGGATGCTGCTGTCCTGGTTTGTTTACGGTTGTGTCAGTACGAGCAGAGTTAGGGGGGGGGGGCCGCTCTGCCGTGCGTCTGAGTCACATTCCCAAAAGATTACAGAGCAGTAGTTCTGGCTCCAGGCCGACATGAAATAAATCAGCTTGACCTTTAACACCAGACCTTTCATTAGAGAATTTCAAACTAATTGCTTTACGATTTCATTGCGACTGGAAAGCCTCTCTGAGTGGGTTTGACACTTAAACCCTCTTGGTTCGCCGTATTAACAAACTGCACATCTACTTCACCGTCAGTGACACAACCTGTGAGCCGAGCCACCTGCAAACTCTGCCCGCCTCTAATGGATCTACATATCAGACAGGATGTATACCTGACACTTGACCTCTCGTTTCTGGGCGACCTTGTGCAGTTTGCTATGTCAAATATGGCATCACATCAAGTGATCTCAAGACTAAGATTCCAGTCTCTCGAGCTTCAGACTAGTTTACTGTTTCCTGCTGTAAAGATAATTGTAGACGTTCGGGGATGGGGGTGTGGTGGAAGTCAACAGGATTGTTTGGGGCTAGGACATGTTTGGAGCCAAGCACCAGTCTGGTAGGCTGGTAGCCTCTCGTCAAAAATTTTCCACAGACTTATTGAGCGTTAACAAGCTTTGTGTCACCTTTAGAAACTCAAGCCCTTCCTTCCCTGTGGGATGGCCAACTGACGCTGGTGAAGTGCGCACAAGTGAAAATACCTGGAGTGTGTTGGGGACAGGATGCTGTTACAGAACGTGTGCCCATAATTATATAAATAGAGCAATTGTTCTTATGTTATTGTTGGACTCCCATTCTCATGCTCCTGAATGTCGTCAGTCTGCAACTGTTGATGCTCTCTGCCGCCAGTGTGTAAGAGGCGGGGCGTTTTACGGGGCTCCTTTTGTAACTTGCCTGGAGGGCTGTTGTTGTAAATCATGTGTGATTCATAAAAAACTGGTTCTCCTGTCTGCCAGGTTTCATCTCCACAAACCTCAGAGACGTACAAATAGACTTTGGCCTGCAGCCATACCTCCCTGGAACTTCTTCCTTCACCAAACTGCTCTCCTGTCAACACTCCCTCTCTCACTCGGCCCTCCCCCCATCTCACCAGCATTTATCTCCCCCCACTGCTCCTCTGCCTCTGCACGGAGTCGATGATGTTGTTTTCTTTGCGCTTGTCTTTGACTGTCCTCCATGGGAAGTACCTGGCAGCGGATGCATGTGGCAGGCTTCTGCCTGGACACGTCTGTCTCCCCCTCTCTGCTGCCTCCTCGGCCACGCAGCGTGAGAACTGCAGTATCCATGGCGATGAAGGAGGTGTGCTCGGGGTTGGTTATTTAAATGTTGTAGACAGGAGGATTTAGGCCAGGAGCTGAGTAACTTCAAAGCCTTTCAGACTGAGAAAAATGACCTCAAGACTTCAAAGTTGTTAGATGTTTCAGTGAAGTCACTGAGGATATGTAACACAGAGAGATGAGAGAGATTTGAAGAGATAACTATTTTCTGTTCTTTCTTTCCGCAGGTTTTTTCAATGTATCACCAACTGAGCATGTGCTAATCTTCCCCGCCGCAACCAAAGGATAGTGAACAACACTGTGTGTGGCTGACCACGTCCAGAATCCTGCACCTGCACCCGCTGCTCACATGGCCCACCCTTACGAGCCCTGGTTACGGACAGCACCACCTAGTGGCAGCTCAGAAGACATGAACATCCCCTCCTGGTGGGACCTCCACAGAGATGTCCAGCCGGGGAGCTGGATAGACCTGCAGACGGGTCAGGGTGTAGGCTTGCCTTCAGTGAGTCCAGGGAGCTCCATGGGGTTGCAGCCCTCTTTAGGGCCTTACGGCTCTGACCCACAGCTGTGCGCCCTGCCTCCAGCTCAACATGCTCCAGCTTCACATTCATCTCACCTGTTCCCCCAGGACGGCTTCAAGATGGAGCCACTGGCCCCTGAAATGTTGCAGCAAGAACCGTTCTCCCTGGAGGAACCACAGGAGACCTCTGTCTCAGCCCGGCCCAAGCCCCAGCGCCGCTCCTCTTCCAGAGGTGCCGGCCAGGCCGTGTGTCGCTGCCCTAACTGCGTCCACGCTGAACAGCTGGGCCAGAGCACTGACGACAGCAGGAGGAAGCACATGCACAACTGCCACATCCCCGGCTGCGGCAAAGCCTATGCTAAAACCTCCCATTTGAAGGCGCACCTACGATGGCACAGCGGGGACCGGCCGTTTGTCTGCAACTGGCTCTTCTGTGGCAAGAGATTCACGCGCTCTGATGAACTGCAACGCCACCTGCAGACGCACACCGGAGCCAAGAAGTTCAGCTGCGCACTATGCCCCAGAGTCTTTATGCGGAACGACCACCTGGCCAAGCACATGCGCACACACGAGTCCCCGCCAGGACATGCCGAGGAGAGGGTCAACGGAGACGGCAGGATGGACAAGGGCTTCGATGCAACCACACCTCCTCAGTCGTCCTCAAACGTGTCTGCGTCTGACAGCGCAGAGCCGCCGCTGAAGCTGAAATGTGAGACAGACCCCTCAGTCTCCAGTGTGACGGGGCAGTCCAGCTAATTTCATCATTCACCAAAGGTTTACCATCTGTTCCCCTCTTCGTCCTAGAGGTGTCACAGTTTTTATGATAGGATAGAGAAAAGAAGAAAGGTTTGGACAAACCTTTCCTGATGAAAGCTGGATGGAAGTACATGTCTGTGGTCCTGTGAATTTATCAACTGGGTTAATTAACCCAGTGATAAACTAAATGTTACAACACAGAAAAAAAACATGAATTTTACTGATTCTGTGGATAAAACTTTATTCTGTGTTTACTAAAGGTGAAAGGTGGCTTAGGAGGCAGCCGGCTGAAGCTGCAGCTTGTGGCCAGACTTCCATTGCTGCTAGAGCTCAAGTTCAACTGAAGGTGGCTTGTTAACTTTGTTTACAATGACATCAATCAAATGTGTTTATAAAGGAGTTGGGGCAGTGTTTGCCTCCGACACAGTTTAACCATTTTCAAGGGCAGCGTGCCTTCGAACAGAGAGAAAGCAGACAGTGGTGATGTTTTCCTTTTGTCACCGTATGAGAGTAGCCTACTGCACAAGTTGTGATGAGACACTGGAATATGATGCAGCATTTTCTAATTTTTTAGAGGTCATTAGCCATTTGGACACTTGACAGTACAGACCACTGAACTGGGTGTGTGTATGATGGTATCTAAGTAATGAAAATGGTACAAAAACTAAATGAAAGTACAAACAAGACAAGAATGCTGTGCCATGGCAGTGTCCTGTGATGTTATACGATGAATGCTAATGTGATGTTGATCATATAATATAATATAACATAATATAATACAATATAATATAATATAATATAATATAATATGATATAATATACTATATATAATATAATAGATGACACTTATTAATGAGAATGATCATACAGTAGGAGAATGTGAACATGTGTTGAAGTTACCTGATGGAACACAGCAATGCAAAGAATCACTAAGTTCTACCAATGATGTGAAACGGTAAACTCACAAATCCTCACTGACTGAACTGGAAAAATGAAAAGTGGTCACAGCAGCTGAAGACCTCTGCCAGGTAAGAAGAATTAGATGAAGCAGTGGCAGTCTGTTGTGGCATGCTTATGACAGCGGCCAAATCTTGTATAAACACGACTCCACAGATCCACCCAGTCAGGACAGGTTGCTGGCGTTGACTGAAACTTCCAGCACAAAGTAGCACTTCATTACATCACAGGTCCAAAAACGTAGTTTAATCCAGTGGCCTATGCGGTGCTCAAATTTAAAGCTGCACTAGTCGATATTTTTTTGGGATCAACAATGGATCAAATGACTGAGTAATGTGAAAGTTGTTGGTCACAGTGACAAACTAACAGCTAATTATCACCCAACTCTGCAGCTCCCTTCACTTGCACCTTTGGCATATTCAAGCTCACTGTTTGGCTATCTGGTCCACAGTGTTACTGTTTTGGTGCAGTCTCACTCATAGTGCGAATTATACAATGACAATCAGGAGGGGTCAACTTCTTCTCCAGGGTGAAAGGGCACTGAACTGAAGTCTTACAGTACAAGTATGTCAAAATTGTACTTAAGTACAGTACGTAGAGTAAATGTACTTGATTACTTTCCACCACTGCTAATACGATTACTTGGCCCTCAGCACACATGGATTCTAATATTGTTCAAATACCCAACCAGATAAAACTCAATTCCTGAGTGAAAATAAAGGCATGAACATGGGAAATATTTTTGTAATATTTGCTATACAGGTAAGAAAGAGTTTCAATCGTCTTTTTTTCCCCCCTCTTTTGGGGTCCAAGTCTTAATCAATGTGGGCAAACCCCCCCCCCCCCAGCAGCTGGTGTCAGCAAAAAAAGTTCTGATAAAGCCACTGTAGGCCAATTGACTAGATCCAAACAGCAGACAGGCAAATAAATTAATAAAATAAAAAAAATTGATGCTGTTTTTGTATCATAAATGTGCAGCAGAAAATCTTAATGGAGCGGAATTCATGCCTCAAAAGGTTTAGGCTTCTGTGGAAGCAAACAGTTGTCCTACCAATATTATCCAGCTGTTCCTCATGAAGTGGCTTCATGCAGCTCTTCCAAATATCATGAACTCAATAACCATTTGCATGTTGGATCAAGCTGTGGTCCCAGTCATGATGAATGAGTGAAGGGCTTCTCTCTCAACACATTTCATTAGCGGATGTTGGTGCGTCAGTTTTTCCGTGCTCAACACTGACAAATCATTCTGCAAAATGCGTTGTTGTAACATGACAACCTTCTGACTAGCGTTTGATTAGCATGCAGAGAAAGACTGTAATAAAATGTAGTTGTACAATGCACAAACCAGAAAATTGTTTAGGTTATTTGTTCTGGATAGTTAACATTCATAATCAATACTGTATGATCAATAGTTCTGTAGGAAGCAGTGTGAGCAGCTTTACAGTTTAAAACACTATTAGGATGTATGTAAACCATCACAGACATTAGGCTAAGATTTCTATAAACTAGGGAGCTTGCATTATTGGAGGCACACGATTGCTGTATTTATGTATAGAAGATAAGAAATGGAAGATAGTGCTTAAACATCAGCCAATTATTACATATTGACTATTATTTTATTTTATTTTTTTAATGTTATTATAGATAGACTCATGATATTTTCTTTTATTATGGTCAGTAGAACAAAATGGACAAATGTTTTTAATTGGTTGCTGTAGTAAATGTTTTAGTTGTGGAGACTGTAATAAAATAAGTTCAAAAACTTTGAATAAGTTAAATATCATGGTGTAATAACTTGTATTTAATCTATTATTGTCCTTTATTAAATAAAAAATATATTCTGTGTCTGTGTTGAAGCTTGTTGTGTTGTACTCCCAAAATAAGACATCGGCCATCATCATCATCATCATCATCAGAGGTGGACAAAGTACACAACTTCATTACTTGAGTCAAGTGTAGATCCTCCTGGTCAAATATTACTCCACTACAAGTGAAAGTTGTTTAGTCAAATTTTTACTTGAGTTAAAGTACTGGAGTACTTGCTTTTACAAATTATTTTAAAAAATCAAAAAGTATTTAAAAAGTACATTTTTCAATGTCAACTCATTGTATTGTTCCACACTTACACCTAAACCTAATAACTGTGAAACAACCTACTGAATGAATTGACTGTAGTCTACTGGCTGTAGAACCTGGAGAATAAAAAGCTTGTAGGATATGCTTCAAAGCCTGTAGCAATAGCCATAAAAACACAACTGAATCAACAGAAGGAGCTATTGTCGTTTTCGTATTTCTTTTTTGTAGGTAGTGATGAAGTTTGTTCGTGGTCAACACAGAAAACATTTAAAACTAAAGGAATCTTTCTTTAACTGTAAAATTTCAAACATGTACTTCAGATCAGACGTAGCCATCATTAGGCCACCGCCAAGCTCAAACTGATCTGTTCAAAAATGCAGCAGCACAACAAGACTGACAGTGTAGGAGTTGGCTGATTGTTTTTTCTCCTGTATCACATCATTCAAAATAAAAGAAAATGAATTTTGCTGACTTAAAGCTCTGCTTCAAAGTAACAAGAACTTCATAGAAATGTAGTGGAGTAAAAAGTACAATATTTGTCTTATAAGTGTAGTGGAGTAAAAGTCATAAGTTTGTAAAAAAAAAAAAAAAAAATTATATGCAAGTAAAGTACAGATAGTGAAGTAAATGTAGCCTACTTTGTTACTTTCCTCCCTGATCATCATCATAATTATTACTCTTATAAGTATTAGTAGTATTATGTATAGTAGTTTATTGTTGTTTATTGTTTATTTGGATCCCCATTAGCTTCCATCTCTACTACAACTACAACTAATCTACCTAGTAGAAGTAGTTTTGTATGTTTTAGAGCCTGTCCACAGTACCAAAATTTTCTCTTCTGTACGATCAGAAGTGGTTATTCTGCATTATAATTATTCTTGGTTGTTTTTAATGCAATAGTTAAACCATTGGTCTCCATGTGGATTCTGGACAGCCCGTGGGATCCCAAAATGAATTGGTGTGGTCAGAAGATGATTAAAGGAATAAGAAACCAAAAATATATATTTGTTACACATTTTTTCCCTGACTTTTGCTCTGATGCATTTTTTTTACTTTCACCTCTTCGGGCCTATAAAACGCATTCAAATGGAACTGACGACAAACGCCTGTGTGGTGAAACTGCTAATAACTTATGTCCACATTAAAACCACATGCTTTGTTTTAATGGGTTACAAACCAAAAAATCAAGGAACCACCGAGTAAAGCGTTTCTGAATCCGTGGCCTTCAGGGTCCAGTTGCTGACTTTAGGTAATCCAAATACTTGAATAACTATGAACTAGTTGAACAACCAGAAAGTTAGTCATAAATATAGTTAAACTACTAGTTCAATTACATGTATTTCTGTACAACTAAATGTGTATAACTGTGGTTATTGTAACCAAAACCACCACCAAGTCCTGTTGAGTCATATCAAAGATCCTCTACACTTTTCTCTACTGTCTCTGGTCATATCCTTAACTGTCTCCACGACGGTACGTCTGTAATGTCGGAGCTTACGCTGGGCACGCGAAGGCAACATGAGCTGGAACCGGAATGTGAATCACACAAAACCGGAAGTACTTTAAAAACATCACACACAATCTTCGGTAGCTCCATTTTCTAGCTAGCCTTAAACTTTCACTGTTCCACCTTTCATCGTTAAAGGACAAACTTGTCTAGTATCATTTCTTGTTGGACTGAAACGACGAATTTTTCAAGATGGGGGGCGGTGATCTGGTAAGTTTGACCTATCTCATCCACGATAGACGCTTTCTCCGGTATAGAAAGTGATAATAACAAACTTCATTTAGAATATGGGTATTTAAAGATATTTGTTTCATTATTGGTTACTACACAGCCCTTACAACACAAGTAAATATCTATTGGGAATTGTTTCGAGCTGAAGTTCAGTTTAGCATTTCGTACTCATCTTATGAGGAGTAGATATTTTCATAGCTACTACTAACGTAAAACAGTCTACCGACTTTAGTTTGCAGTAGCTTAATGTTAGCATAAGTGACTGAGCATTAGATTTGTTTTGAAACTGTGCTGAATACACCTGACGATGTTATCAATTCCTAGTAGATGATGATGATGATGATGATGATTATTATTATTATTATTAGGCCATATCATTATTGCCAACAAGTAGGGAAACATGTTCATTCAAATCTGCCGTTACCGAATGAATGCTTTCAGACGTTTTTACTCATTCTGTCTATTGTTAAACCCATTCAAAATAATTTTGTACTCTAAAGATAACATTTGTTTTCCTTGTCTTCTGCCAGAACCTGAAAAAGAGCTGGCATCCCCAGACTATGAAAAACATTGAGCGTGTTTGGAAAGCTGAACAGAAATATGAGGCTGAACGCAAGAAGATTGAGGAGCTCCAGAAAGAGCTGAAAGAGGAACGAGCCCGAGAAGAAATGACGAAATATGCAGAGGACAGTGGTGCCATCAAGTTAGTTCTCTCTCAGATTATCAAGGACAATGTTTTGGTGGTTAAGACAAAAGTGTAGCATCCAAGTCATGTTGTATTTTTGGTATGATGACAGAAAGAAGGATGATCGCCTGGACTGGATGTACCAGGGCCCTGCAGGTCAGGTGTCCAGAGATGAGTATCTGCTGGGACGTCCCGTTGACAAGCAGATTACCGACCAATACGAGGAGCCAGAGAGCGGCCCATCAGCTGAGACTGGCCTCCTGCCTGGGTCTATCTTCAACCCCACCACCCCAGCCTCCAGCCTCGACCTGGCTGCCAAGATCAGGGAAGACCCCCTCTTTGAAATCAGGTAAGTTTCATGTAATTTGTACTGGAATGGTACTTAATTGTGGCAAATTAGTTTATATTTTGTCTGTGTTGTTAAGGAAACGTGAGGAAGAAAAGAAGAGGGAAGTCTTGACTAATCCAGTGAAGATGAAGAGGATCAAAGAAATGGTAAAATTACTGTTTTGATGAGAATTATGGAAAATGTATTTTAATGTTGGCATTTGTAGGGTTAGGGCTAACCCTAATCCTACCCCTAACCCTTTTAAGATGTTTGAACTTTCTACAAAAGTTCTTTTAGATAGATGTATTTTCATGTGTTGGCCTTCTTGGCATTTTTCAGCAATGTTCTAACTAAATTCTCAAAAGACAAATACAGTTGTGTTAGAAAAGAGAGGATTTGTTTTTTATGGTAAAACATGAGTTGGTTCTCTCACAGCTGCGCCAGAATCTTGACAAGAAAGACAAGAAAAAGAAGAGGAAGAAGGACAAAAAGGAGAAGAAAGGAGACAAAGAGAGGAGGAAGGAGAAGAAGCACAAGAGAAGGAGTTCAAGTTCAAGCTCAGACGAGGAAGCTGAGAAAAAACACAGGTATGTAAGGAGCTTGTTTAAGAAATAACTGGAACATACAGTATATATGTGATTTATGTGTGCTCAACGAGCACAGTAAATTACATATGGTAAAGACCATGTTGGCATGTTTTGGCACATGGAGGACATTCAATTAATTAGTTAAGTCTTAATTGTTTTAATTATCGTCTTCGGTCTATTTTAAGGTCACATTCACGAGATGACTCCTCAGCAGACACCAAGGCTCGTTCCCATCATATTCAAGGCTACGGGCTACAGGTCAGTAAGAAGCAGAGATGTAACCTGTGATTTTAACGATTCATTTCTCACTGGACCAGGACCTGTTTAAGTCCTAACATTTTCTTTTTTCCTCTCAGCTCCCTGCTGGCAGATATCACCAGTCCTCAGCTCCGTCCAATTACTCGGGACGCCGTGAGAGGAGCCGCTCTAGATCGCCTCACAGGCACTATAGGGACAATCACTCCTCCTCCTCTTCCTCACACAGAAGCGACAGGAAGGTCGAGCCCAGAGCTTCCAGCCCCCAGAGAGAGCGTTACCAGAGACAGAGGAACAACGTGTCCAAGTATGAGTTCACAGCTCTTCAGAAAGTATATACACTGCACTTGTACAGTCATTGATCATGCCAAATGAATGGCTATAGTAAAAATACTGAATTACACAGTATTTTGGTTAAAATAATTACATGCAGAGGAAATTATGCGATTCATATTACCATTTTGCTATTATTACAATGTTAGTGGTCAATCTCAAATCCTCTCTTTAACGTACTACCATGTTATATGCATATTTTGTGCAATCAGAGCTTATTGTTTTCAAAGCTGTAAATACAAGTAGATTTAAAGTGTATGAGCATGTGTCGCCAAGCAAACTGTCTCAAAATGCAGTGGAAATTCTGGTAGAGTAATCATAGACTGATGAAGCCCTAGAAATGTACAAAATGCCACTGCAACAAAAGTTTAATTTCTCCACTTGTGTTAATTTGTACTTTTCTGACTATGTTATTTGGGATAACGTAATCAGAAAATGCTGTTTGAGTAGTAATCTGTTACTCAGTGCATTAATTGATGCTCTCACTGAATCGATTCCAGTAATTTTTCACAGTTATTTTTTCTGCCTGGCGTAGGAAGCTCTCTGCAGATGACCTGGAGCGAAAGAGGAGGGAGATGATGGACGAGGCCAAGCAGAGGGAGGAGGACAGGGAGAATAATGTGAAGAGATACAAGAGGCAAGACGAGCAGGAAAGGCAGCGGGAACAAAACACCAAGCATGACCGCCATGCTGGCTTCATCCAGTAAGTTTCAGAGCAACATGAAGGTGTGATGCTTTGGCACTCATGTCTCTTGTTCTGTTTTAAACACAGTAATAATCTTTACCTGCTTTTGATCTTTCTTGTTTCCAGCTAATTTCCAGCTTCAGTAACACTACGCCTTTCTCTCTTGCAGTAACATGAAGTTGGAGAGTGCTGCCAGCTCTTCCTTAGAAGACAGAGTGAAGAGGAATATCCACTCCATTCAGAGGACACCAGCCTCCTTGGATAACTTCATGAAGAGATGAAGACAACACTTTTATCACACAGTGCATGAACTGATTGGTTACACTTGTAAAGAGTGTGTTATCACCTCGTTTATCTGTCTCTAATGTACTGAGGCAGAAGGATGGATGGTGTGGAATTCAAACAGGGAATCGTGTTGCTTTTACTTTGAAAAGCAAATTCCACACTGGGACCATAATTTATATTTCAGACAAATGCAAACAGTCTATCAGGGCTGATCAGTTCTAGTTATATTCTAGTAAGCCAGTACCCCTTTAAGGTTCATATTGTCTGAACTCTGTATAGTATACTACTTTTGTTTTTACAGTATAATAGACCCGCTTTTGTCTCAAAAGGTTTTTGTAATATATATCATTGTTACTTGATGTAATCCTGTGTGTAGCAACTGGAATAAAAGCATATTTCTAGAGCTCCATTACTTGTTTTTTCTTTTTAAAACAAACCTGTATCTTCACTCTGTCATTCTGATTCTGCTCAATAAAACAAACCTTAAAGCATAAACTTCACATCAACACCATCATAATCAATGGAACATCTCCAGGTTACATAAAATAACTTCAGTGTGGTTGCATGTGCCAGACCTGATATGACAGAGCTCATCTTGCAAAATTTTGAACAGGAGAGCTGTTCTCATCAGGATATGAAGATAATGATACTTCAAATAAGTATAGTAAAAATCTTCAGAAGTAGGATTTATATCATTAAGAATAGACAGGATTTTGTCAGAATTCATTGTAACTCGTTTATTGAATTTAGTGGTTACAGTTGGGGTAATATGAACAGGTGGTTGCCCTGTTAGCTAAATATTTGTACTAACTGAATAAGTTTTGATACCGTTTGGGGAAGGATAGTACGAAGTAGGATAGTCCTTTTTTGGTATTGTCATTCATTATTATTCGCTGAGCAGAAAAACAACAGAAACGTGAATCGATAAAAATAACAATAACCCAGTGAGGATCCACAGGGGACAGAAATTGGCAGTGACAGCACAGCACTAGCATTTTCAAGAAAAACCTCCCGGTTTTAATTTCACTTTAACACGCCTCAACCAAACTATGCCTGCACCGTTCAACACCGCCCATATCACCCAATGACAGTGGCGCTCTGCACCGACTTAACGTTCATCCAGCCAATCACCCTTGTGCAAGCGATGACGTTGTAAAAGCAAGTTAGTCAAATTTCTGTGTTTCTAAATCGTGTAGTCACTGTGGGAAGCTAGCAGTGGTTTTTAAAAGCTGAGAAGTGTTTGCAAGTCCTCAGTTAGAAATATACTACAACACCTTCACAATGGTAAGAACATCATACATAGATCATATGTGTACAGTATGTTATGTGGAATGGTTTAAAAATGAGTTAATAAGGCTAACAGTAATAAGAGCTCGGTTAAGCTAATGTTGTTAGCTCATATATATCTTTAACATGCTTTTTTAAGTTAGTTTAAATCCTCTGGAAACGGATTTAACGCTAGGTTTTTACAAATTAGCACACCGTCCTTAGGTTACGTAATTTTTAAGTAATGTTTCAGTTAACAAGACAGAATAATAGGAATATAACAGTGGCCGGCATTAGCCATAAAGCTAAGTACTTACGCACATGAGCTAACGTTGTATTTCGTACATTATGTTGCTTCCTGGATTCACTTTTGCTTTTATAACTGTTATTGCAATTGATTTAAACAGTTGTTGTTTTTAAGTTTGTTTCATCAGCCAACGTATGATCAGAAGCTGTCAAATTGATGAGCTGAAGCTTGTTAACTACTGTCAGCAGCAAACTAACATATCTGCAATCTGCAAAAATCATTAACGTTGTTTTATTTCATATAAACATAATTTACAATTATTTTTACGATTGAAATTTATGTCCATTGTTTATGTACCAACACCACACCTCTGATTTTACTGTTATTTGTTTTGTTAGTTCTAGTTTTCGTTAGTTTGAATAACTTCTGCACGTTGGTTAGAAATAATGAAATTGACATGCTTTTTTTGCTTGTAAATATATGATAAATGAAAAGTAAAGTAATGAACATTTTACACATATATCATTTTGTGGACAAATATCTTATAGTACTTAAGTGTGTGTATTTTTTTGAGGTTCTTATTGTAGAATTGTTATTCATCCTTATGTTTCATAGTAGGGCTTTGCCTCACAAGTATGTTTTTTTATCAATGAATATATCTGTTCTTTTCTCAATTAACCAACTTGCAATAAAATATCAGTAAAAAGAGAAATACTTATTACAATCCCTTAGAGCTCAAATTTACATATTTAAATTTCTTATTTTGTCATTTAGCTTAAATTTAGTTTAACAATGAATTGATACATCAGAACTGTTGCTGAGAAGTTTCTGTCAACAGACTAATCAATCGAACTATTAATTGATTCTGCACTGACTGACATACTGCTCTCTTTTTTTGTCTTCATCCAGTCTATTATGAACTATAATGGAGGGGCTGTCATGGCCATGCGAGGGAAGAACTGCGTGGCGATAGCAGCAGACCGGAGATTTGGCATTCAGGCTCAGATGGTCACCACAGATTTCCAGAAGATCTTCCCTATGGGAGAGAGGCTGTACATTGGGCTTGCTGGACTGGCCACTGATGTTCAGACAGTGTAAGTGTCTACAACCTCAATTTATTTTTCTGTCAATGTGACAGAGTGGTTCTTTCACCTCCAGGGCATAATGACAAGTTTTCTTTGAAGCTTTACAAAATGAGTGACAACTTTCAGACCTTAAATAATGGTACCAACACACACAAATTTAGCCTGGAGCCCAAGTTCATTGCAACACAGTTAACAGTAGTCAACTTTATTGATAATTGCAGTAATATCCAATGTAGAATGTATCAGGACTGATGCATATGTAGCATCTCTTTGATAACACTGATGCTAACTGCACGTCTTTGCATTGTGTGTAGATCCCAGAGGCTTAAATTTAGACTAAACCTGTATGAGCTGAAGGAGGGTCGCCAGATCAAGCCCAAGACCTTCATGAGCATGGTCTCCAACCTGTTGTATGAAAGGAGGTGAGTGAGTTGAACTTAATTTTAGATCTTCCCACTCTAAGGTAAAGGACAGTGTACTTAATGTCTGATCCTCTCATTAGGTTTGGGCCGTACTACATCGAGCCTGTGATTGCAGGACTAGATCCCAAAACCTTGGAGCCATTCATCTGCTCCCTGGATTTGATTGGCTGCCCCATGGTGACAGAAGACTTTGTTGTGAGCGGCACCTGCTCAGAGCAGATGTACGGCATGTGTGAATCTTTGTGGGAGCCGGACATGGTAAGTAGTGTGTGAAGTCTGAAGTCACTGTCACACCTGTGGGTTGGTTGCTGGATGCTAAACAACAGTTAGTATCAGTTTATACATGTGTAGATGAGTATTACCCTAATTTTACATATAAGAAGTTTGCAGTGTTCTTCATGCTAATGAGGTACCTAATGTGTACGTTTTTGTACTTTTAAATTAAATTAGCATTCATTTCCATATGTAGTAAGTGAAAAGTTGACAGATATAGGCCTAACATTTTGGGAAAGAGTTACAAGGTTAGATAGGATTGTTTCTACAGTCAACGACTGTTTCAGTACAGTTAATTGTCCCTATCTATTGTCTGTATATGCCATTTGAGACAGAGAGGCTAATTGACACGGCTTCTCTTTACAATGTGTGAGGTGTACCAAGGTTTCAACCACTCTGGCCACAGATGTTCCTTAGTTAATGTTAGTTAAAATTCATGACTTAATTTTGAGAAATGTGTTTGATTACGCAGGAACCAGACGATCTGTTTGAGACCATCTCCCAGGCGATGTTGAACGCAGTTGACAGGGATGCGGTGTCTGGCATGGGAGTAGTTGTACATGTCATGTAAGTATAGTAATAACAAGCACGGTATGTATGAGTTAGGGTGAGGTGGAATGACAGGTTTGCAGTGATTGACAGCCTTTTCTTCTCTTTGTCAGTGAGAAAGACAAGATCACCACACGAACCCTGAAGGCCAGGATGGACTAGGCCTTCTGTTTTCTTCCCACACTTGACCAACACGTTTTGTATAAAAATAATAAACAATGCTTGTACTCTTTTTTTCTTATTGATATAGTTCAATAAACTTAGGTTTAAACAGTGAATTTGATTCCTGTCATGTTAAGAACTTCTGTCTGCACCAAACCAAGGTGTCATATTTGACAACTGGATTTAATATGTGATCCAAGGTGATGATTGTTGGTTTAGATGACACTTAATGCATTGTGTTGTTACAGACATAAGTAGCTATAGTGTTGAAAGTTCGTTAACTGAAGTTTTCATGGTTTATGTGGCACCAGACTAATGACTCACTACAGAGGCATGCAGTTGTCTTTATAACTATGCACGCTATGATCTGTGACATTTTGTCAAAGAAAATCTTTAAGGGCCAGTCCCAATGTCAGGGTTGTGTTTACAACTGACAACACAGGGTCAAAAGGATTTTAAAGTTTTTTTCTCATTAATTTTGCTTGGACGCAGGCTAGTGAATTCAAATGTCCCCTGTCATCCAGGATTACTAACCACAAACCACATGGTGATAAACATCATTCTGTGTTTCGGTGGTATTGTCAGTAAAACAAAACTGGAGTATTACACACATACTTAGATAAATAAAATGAAAGAATTATTAAAAGGAAATTTAAACTTAAAACAGTATTTCACCAATTTTACAAAGTTTTCTTTACTATTCATGAGTCGTACCTCTCAGTACCTTTTTCTGGTGCTTTCAACTGCATCTCATTCTTGAATTTCCCCTAAGGGATAAATAAAATATCTATCTATTTATCTATCTAATGGTCTTCTGGAGGGGATGATGCTTTCTCAGTTGTCATGGAGATCGTGTGATCTAAAAAAAATTTTCTTCATGTCAAATGACTATTTTCAAGGTGAATGAGCTTTCACATTTAACTTGTCCTGCAGCATCCAAACACACCAAGCTGAGGCCAAGGATACTTTTTCAAACATATTGCCAAAATAAATAGACAAGGTGGGATAAAGGATATATTAAATTTAAATACCTGGATGAAAAGCTTAGTCTGGATGTAGATATGATGATGGATAGATAGATGAACAGTCACTGGAGAAATGAGCAAAGCCAAACAACAAAAACAAGATAAAACTCCCTTTAATATGCAATGAATCATTTTCAAGTAACCTTTTTTTCTAATGTCTGTTGGTAACAAAACAATACTGTATACAAACACAAAATTGCTACATTAATGTAAACAAGATATAAAAATGATCCTCATGGTAATAAAACAAGTATTTGCTGCAGAATTCCCCTTTTAATGTCAATTTTTTTTTCTCTTAGACCGACCTCCACCAAGCTCACGGTTAAAATTTCAAAAATATTCAAAAACAATATGGCAACGTAACATTCAAACACCAATTTTTTTTCTAGTTTTTTGTTTTAGTCATAACACTCAGATGCTAATTTTCAGTGGTTTGATGTTTCAACTTACTGGTGGAGTCTCATGTACACATCAGCCATGCATTTTTGATATTGCATTCATTTACTTAATACACCATTATATATTAATGTGTTTATCCCCTGTCATTCCAATTTATCAGCTGTCCTTTTTTTTGCTGCTGAGAGAGAAGCCTGATGGCGACTGTCAAAAAGTTTGTCATGCAATCTGACCATTCTGCATCTGTGCGAGTGTGTGTTGTTTACATCTGCGTGTGTGTATGTGTGTGTGTGTTTTTGTCTAATAGAAATCATAAGAACAACAACAACATGAACAGAAACCGAAGAGACTTTACTAACGGACTGTTAACCGCTGAAGCTGACACACTCGTTCAAGGCATTAGTGAGACAGTTTCCGTGCTGGCGTGAGGAGTAGCAAGATGGCTGAGGAGGACTGGGGCGCAGATAAATAAAATAAAAAAGGACAGGGAGATTATCGGGATGTTGTTCCAAATTCAGTGAGGGGCTTCACAAGTTATCCTTGCAGAGGATGAGAGAACCAGGGAGGAGATGGTGGTGTGTTTCTGTGAGAGAGTGTAACAGGCTCAGTACATCCATCCTGCCAGACTGGTCCTGGCTGTGGGAGGATACTGGTCAGTTCTTTTTAAGGGAGTAGAGAGGCCGGGGGGAGATGAACCTACACTGAGGTGAGAGAGAAGTGAAATAAGTGCGTGGCATTTGACAGATCTATGACAGGACGTGACTGGCTGGACTGGGAGATGGGAGATGAGTCTATGATAAGATGTTGGACATGAATTCGTAGAATCGTTTGGAGTACTGCTCTGGGTTCACCGTCGAGATCTCGGCCCCCGCCTGAGAAACAACAAAAAAGGGAAAATATGAGATATATGGAACAATTATTTGTTGTGCTACATAAGCCAAAATGCACAGCTTGAAAATCCCACTTGCTTTGTTATATTTATAGACCATCATAAAACTGTTTTCATTAAAGATTAATTTGGTGATACTTGTTACAATTTAACATTTATTCATTATGCCCATAAAATGTCATGTCATTATGACACTGACAATGTGTCATAATAGTAGCAACATCATCTAGTGGTCATCTCCAAGAACAACCCAACTCAAGTCAGTGCAGTGCAGAAACACCAGGGATTTTAACACCCAGTTCTACTAATCAGTCAGATAATATCACAGTTTACTTTCTTCTTCTGTCAATCTAGCAGTCCATGTCAGACCTGCCAAGGGACTCAATATGCAAATTAGCTTGAAGTTACAATCTGGTGCGGCGCATCAAATGGAGACATTTATGTTGAAAGCTGTACATGGTCCTTTTAAAATAAAATAAAAAAATCCTAAATGTATTCCATATATAATGTTATAAATTATTTTTCTTTCAGGACTTTTACTCAGCATTTAAGTTAAGAGTCAATGTTAGCAGCAGCAGCTAGCTCATTAATTCAGTTACCTCAGCTGTGTTGCTATTCTCAGAAAAAGACAACTTTGTGGAGAGCAAAAACTCTCTCTCTTTGTACGTTCAAGCTAACTGGATCCAGCTAGCTTGCTGACTGTTAGCATGCTGGTATGGAGGGCACAGCAGACACAGGCGAAAACTGTATTAAAAAGTTCAACTATATCTAATAAAACTCTGTCTGGATGAAAAGATGGTGATAAAACAGCATTCTATAATAATACATTGAATTTAACAATTTACAAAAACTTTCAAATATATGCATTCATGTGCTTATTTTTTCAGAATGTTTCCAGTAAAATATTATAAAAATATTTATTTATCTATATATCTATTATTGCACAAACACTTCTTCCTTCTCTATGTGTAACCATCAATGGCTAAATCATGAACTGGTCTTTGCACTCACCCCGTGTTTCACAGTTTTGGCAGCATGTGCAGCTTTTTTCTTAGCATCATAGTGCGTGAGGATGTCAATGATAGCCATGAAGTATACCTCCTTCTTCACAGCACCTAAGCACGAAAAAAACAATCACAAGTTTTTACTTTGAACTGAAGATACAGTGATACAAGCTGCCATGCTATTGTTTCTTTGCTTTAGTGTGATGCACATCTCTACTACTATTGTTTGGGGCATGCAGCTTTGACTGTTCCACTCATTTGTTTGGAGGACTCTTGACTTTGCCAATAAAGAAGATTAAGTTTAATTGTTATGGAGAATAGTTGCCTGGAATTTAAGGGAAATAAACAAACAGGGAAAAAACAGTATCTTGCAAATTTTCATCTGCCTGTGCTTAATATAAAGCTACAGCTATGGTCACTATGTCAGATGGATGTCAAAGACAACGCTCACTGTCGTGGCTCTTGATTGCGTAAACGTCCACAGAGGGGTCGAACTCCCCGGGGCCGAAGAATCCTCCACAGTTGAGAGGGTTTCCGGGGCTGTCCGGAGGCGTGCCGAAGGAGCCGGTAAGCACGCCTCCACTCATCCCATCGTTCTCGTACTCCTCCTCCTCTCCCACACCCTCCACGTCCATCTCCTCCTGCTCTGCCCGCTCCACATCATGGATACCCACTAGGAGACTGTAATCCATGATCTTCAGGGTGGCCAAGAACTGACAAACACATATGACACACCCAGAAAACATTCAGTCCAATGCTTCATTAGCATATCTCCAACTTGGGTTTCTTATAGTTACACATCATAGTCAATCTTTCAGGGAAGACAAAAAAGGATTTTTTTGATTTTAGCATACAAACTGTGCAATATAACAAACTAAAAAAAATGTAACACTTTCTGAATGCAGTGTATTTCTTACCTCTACGTCCCTTTTTAGCTTCTCCAAAAAGTACTTCTTGTTGTCATCTCCTATCTGTAGCTTCTGGCCTTCATTCAGGAAGTCGTTGTCTTTGAAAGTGGGGAGTTCTTTAGCCTGAAGAGAGAGACAGTGTCATGGTATCAAACAGTAACAGGAGAAACTTTCATGTCCAAAAAAAGGTTATCCGTATTTAGAATATCAGTTTTATTTGGTAATGTTGCTAATTAGAGATAGCTGTAAGATTTAAGGAGATCAATAGATAAAGACAATGCAAACTGGTATTGCAGTTCATAAGAGTCACATTATACCAAATACATAGAGATAAAGGTCAAAATCAATGGTCTTTCACTGTTTCCTGGTCTGCCTGAGTGGCAGAAGTCACACTGCAATAACTGACAGTAAGTAACTGTCTAAAAACTGAGCTTTACACAGTACAAAGGGCAGTACAAATGTTACTACTGAAATACATCTGCTTGCTTATAACTACTTAATTTAGCTGTCATTTGACAGGTTTGCCTCTGGGGTGAGCTAAGGGTTTTTATTTTTGTTCCATCACGTCAGCAGCCATTACTGCACAGAAATAAAACACACCTTCTCCTTGTCGCTGGCTTCCCTTGAGACTGTAGAACCCTAAAAACAAGGGAAAATAAGAGTAAAAATAGAATTAATTGAAAGCAGCTCCAGACACATCAGTGGGATTGTAAGCATCTTACCTTCTTATCCTCAGCATTTTTTTAAACTGTCAATGTTAGAAAGCTCAGGTTTTCTCCAGAGAATACTTGGCAGCAAGAAAGGCCTGTCCAATAAAGCTCTTTTTGTAGGGGGGGTAAAGAAGTGTGCAGTCTGTATGCTGTGTTCACAGCTGCTGGAAACGGTGCACCATAATATTTTATTTTATTTTAAATTTTACTGATGAGCTGTATTTATAATCTCCATTAAATTTTAGGGTTAGGATGAGATTATGAACATTTCCCTAGTTAAAGTCACTGATTTGCCCTTTTCCTCCTTCTGAAAAAACGAAACAGGCTATTTACAGTTGATTAAGTCAGTCAGACAAGAAATTTAAATCAACATTCACTCCCTGTTTATTACAGACCACTACCCACATGTTAAAGAGGTACATTCAGAATATTGTACATAAATGATGAAACAGTTGTGATGCAAAGCAGGTGCCCCGATGCATCATAGGCAAAACGAGACCAAGGCATATCTTCCTCACAGTCAAACAATCACAACACAAACAGAAGTGAACACCATAATCTGAAGCTGTGACAACTGTACAGGCTCTAACGTATGTCCTATATGCTTTTAATTAACTGAATTCAGGATGAAAATTTCAGGAAATTTCTTTAAAAGAGTACTCCATCAAAACCTGGTGCCTACATTACCCATAATGCAACTGGACTGAAAACCAGCAAACAAGCTACAGAGGTCTGGGAAACTGCTCACATCTTTCTCTGCCGCCCAGGTTTAACATGAAAAAGTACCACAAGACAAAGTCCATATTTTTCCTTCATAACAGCATTTTTCAACTGCTGACATGGCCCATGATCGCTGCAAAATACAAGTATATTAGGCATTTAAGCAATAAAGTGAATCATTTATAACTTAAAATTTTACCTTCACTTAAAATTGCAGTGCTCCAACAGACTACAACTAATGATTACAACTTCAGACAGGTTTTATCATTAATTAATTTGCTGATTTTCAGACTTTCACAGTTAATGTTCCGTTAAAAATTTTAAATGCTAAATTTATAATCATATAAAACAGAGAAAGATGTAAAAATATTTGGCTCCACATAAATGATTGCGGAAAACTGTTGGTGCCTATTCAATAATGGATTAAAATTTTGTTTTCCCTTTTAATATTTATTCATAATTTTATTTTTGATTATTTCTTTATTTTTTTTCATAAATTTTCATTGTTGTCATTTACTTATCATATATTGCTTTAAAAAATCCATATACTTTTATACTTTGACACAGTTCAGAGTTTTTAAACCTTTAACCACAATGATAAAACAATTTTTTTTACTCAATATTTCTTGAATCCCGCCCCCAAGACATATTCTAATAGCTTCACATCACACATGTACAGGTAACCTACATATCCTACCTTCAGGTCATATTTGCGGTGTACAGTGAGGCGATGGCTGAATACATTTCGGGTCACCACCATGTAGGTCTCCACCCCATCCACTGTTAGCCTGTACATGCCCAAGAACTGAGGGAGCAGTGTGTTGCCATGACACTCCACTATAAACTGGAGACAATCAAGGGAGGAGAGGAACAGGAAGTGTGGGAGTGAGGAATGAAATGTACAGTAATGAAAACTGATGGACATAACCCTGCTCTACAGTCATATCATTTCTACATCATTTACATGTGTGTGTGAGTCCAGATTCAAGTGAAAGAAACATATTTCTAATTATTTTCACAGACTGATGCTCATACATTTCTCTCTTAAACTCAATGTAAACAGTGAACACTTAGACATGAAAACACCTGCAGTGCACTCATTCTCAACATGTAGCCACATTAATGATAGTGAAGTACTGAGTCAAAAGTGTGTGGGAGGGTCTGTACCTGGTGATATTTCTTTAGGATGTTGTGCATCTCAGCAATGTCCTCACTGGACACAGTTTTGATTACAAAGCGGTGGTCGTAGCTGGACAGGAAGCGGTTGCCGAAGCGACCCTGGGAGTCACTGTTGAGAGGGGCGCTCCTCGTCAGAGAGTTCTGTCGAAGAAAAGACATCCAGACACATTCTTACTTCAAAGTAGAAATGTCAAACTCCCCAAGAGTTCATTTATTAAAGTTTGTTGTATCTCTTAGCTCCAAGTGTCTCACCTGGTAGTCCTGGTCATCGATGCAGAACCTCTCCCTCAGGTTTCTGAACACCATGGGACAGTACTCTTTGAACTTAAAGCGACTAGGCAGGTTTTCTCTGACGGTGGAGGGACAGAGAGTCACACAGTCAGCACGACACACAGGAGCACAGAGGCTCATTAGTGGAAATGAGGAAAAAGACTAATTGTTGGCTTTATTTCTGCTTCTGTTTCGATTATGCACAAACAATAACACAGTGTAGAGTCGACATTTACAGCTACACATCAGCTCATTTTCCAAACACATTTGTTTAGTCGTGATAGCTTTAGGTGCTGAAATCAGTTTCAGTCACAGTTAGTTCAGTCAACTAAGTCTATATAAATGTCCTGAGTAAACTTACATATATGATTAATTTTGACTCTTTCTACTTTGGACATCTTGTATTCCTAGCAGCAGATAGCATGTGTTTAAGACATATATGCTCACAAAACAACAAACTAACAGCAAACCAAACAAAATTGACAAAAACCTGAATTTTGAAAGATAAGATATTTTGATCTGCATACAACATCAAGGTGTCAGTAGATGCCAGCATAAAGGGTATTTCTGTTTTCTTAAACGTGGGTCTCATTCAAATTGTGGCCATTCTGACCAAAGAGCCATTTTTAATTTGGCACTCGTGTCTCTGAATCTCTACGAAGGAGATGGCGAGTGCAAAGTTATAATGAAAATCAAATCAGCCACAGTTATAAGAATAAAAAAAAAGAGAAAAAAAAAACAGAATCTCCCTGAAGTTTCTTTGTGTTTGATGATAATAATCATTGTTTGTCAAGTCAGTTTCTCTTGACTTGACAAAATTAATTCCATATAAAAGCTGTAAAATTAGACTGGAAATTTTCACTTTGATCATTTTAAAGCAATTTAAAGCCTCATGCACCAAACAGACAAAACCAAACTGCAATATTAATTGTCTTCAAACCATGACAACAAACACAGATAAAATGCATAAACAAAAAGCAACTGGACTCTGAAGTTGAAACTAAATGCAATGTGATGGTCAAATAGCGTACAATGGACAAAAACGGCTACTATTCTCAACCTGACAGGTTTAAAGAAAACACCATCCTGTTTCAGTCCTTTACTGCTACTTTGCAACGAGGACGATTTGAATTGCAAATCTACTGAATTAAGCGGAGCTTTGACAAAAATCTGTTTGTGACTACAACCTGACCCTGCAGTAATATCTCCATTGTCTCATGTTTTCAGATCTGGAGACTGAGAAGGACACTGAAGTTCACTGAACTCGCTTTCATGATTTCCGCTTATCATAATGGAAGGGGCCATTAGAACAAAGCAAACTGTGGCCATAAAGGGATGCACATGGTCAGCGACAATACTCATATAGGCTACAGCGTTCAAACAATGATTGATTTGTATTAAGGGACCAAAGTGCCAAGAAATCATTCCCCACCCCATTACACCATCACCACCAGTCTGGAATGTTGAAACAAGGCAGCTTGGGTCCATGGCTTCATGATGACACCAGATTCTGACCTTACCATCTGCTGCCTCAGAAGAAATCCAGATTCATCAGACCAGGCTACGTTTTCCCAGTCTTCAACTGTTCACTTTTGGTGATCTTGTGCCCACTGCAGCCTTTCAAATTTCTACCCCTACAACTCAAGTGTGCAGTCTGAGATGCTTTTCTGCTCACCATACTGTAAAGAGTAGTTATCTGAGTTACCATGGCATTTCCGTCTGCAGAAATGCAGCTCACTGGATGCTTTTTTTTTTTCGTTTTTTACATCTTTTTCACAGTCTAAACTTTAGACTGTTGTGTGTGAGATCAGTGGCTTCAGAAATTGCATTACTAAGCAAGCATACAGGTGTTCCTAATAAAGTGCTCAGTGTGAATATAATCACATTTATAACAGTAGCATCATGATTTTAAGAAAAAAAACCTGCAAGTCATTTTGGGAGTGACAGCAGGTGTTTTGAACTCTGGTGGTAGGGTGATCTTTTTGTTTACACCTGGATTACAGATTGCACCTTTAACAGATTGCGCTGACAGTGTATAAGCTGTGATGTACCTACTTGTTAAATAGGTGGTTGTCCACTTTGATCTTACTGTAGGCTTTAAAGTCATCTGGCATCAGCATTACTGGTACAGGCACATTACTTAACTCGTTAATCTGAGGAAGAGAGGTGAGAAAGAGAGCGAGAGATCAGACAAGAGACTGAAGAACAGCGGAAACAGTTGATATATACAACAGATGGTACAATGAATGATAAGAAATCAAAGCAGTAATACTGACTTTTCAATAAGGGCGCAGCGTAAAAATATGCTCAAACAAACTTTGCCTGCAACATTATATGATTAAGATCAAACTGAGAAAGATTTGTGTGAAGCATTTGAATCAGAACAGAGCTGTGACTACCTGTAACACACCTCTGTTTTTAAACACAATATGTATTGTCAGTTTCATGTGACCCGTAAACATGCAGCCAAATCTCTGCATGAGAGTGTTTACCAGCACCAATCATTAACTTTCGGAAACAGAGAGCGGCTGACAGTTTTTCTTGCCTCTGTTGCTAGGCCCCAGACACTGATCTTATCTGCTGAAACAAGTCCAGAGAAAAAGCGCGCACTGATGCACTTCAGAAAATTCTCCTTGCACATAATCAAGTCAACAGCCACACAGGGGAAAGTGGGGGGAAAGATTGAAGAGATACCACTGTCACCAGGGAGACAGCTGAGTCAAACAGCCAGGAAATACAACATCATAACAAACAACAGACACATCATGTATTAATGTTACTGCCATGGAAATGTACTATTATACCAGTGGAATAGCTGCTTGAAGTAATATTTAATTTCAGTGAAAGATCTGATTCCAAGCTTTTACTCCCAGATTCAAGAATATAAACAACAACAAAAAACTTAGAGTCTTAATTATGGCCAAAGACAAGAAAATATCTTATTCCACACTTCACTTTTGCTGCCAATGTTAATTATATGACCTAAAAAGTAGTGCAATAAAATTAAATTGATCAAAAAAGTGAGCAATAACTTTAAGACAAAATATGTCACTATTTTATTTCAACTTTAGCTTTCTATATGAACAAATTGTGTCTTTTAAAAACATCAGACTCAGTGTGTTGTTGTTAAAGTGTCATTTAATAATGCTAAATGGCTTCAATGAAAGAGAAGTGCAGTAAAATACAAACACTCCCTTAACTTAAAGCTGTGATGTACCTGAGAGGGCAATTATTTGCTGACATGACATTTAAAAACATATCAAACTGCTTTATGGAGGATTAACAGCATCAAACAGGTGGTGTAGTACATCACCTTAACACCAAGTGACAATTTGTGGAAGTAAAGTCCCCCAGCATCACAGCTAGGGCACTATTAAAAATGCATACAGTTTCTGAGTGAAAGAAGAGTGCTTTGATGACAAGTCTGTTTGATGTCTTGAATCGGCTTCCCACCCACACCTCAAATCACCAGGCCTGTGTGCTGCACCCACACACCCACAGCCAAAGTTCACCCACTGAATACTGGAGATGCTGCAGTGATAACCATATCATTAGCTGCTTCATTAATTCCTCAGTTGTTGCATTTTATTTGCAGAAATCAGCATGGTTTGATACAGACACACACACAAATTCCCACAGTCACAGTGTAAAATCTGCTGTGGCTGTTGTCACTGTCAGCAGTTTTGAAAATTAATCATCTTTGAGTTACTTTCATGTTTGACTGGTGTGTTTGTGTGTGTCAAACAGCGAGTCAAAACCAGAAGAAGAGAAGTCAGTTTACCAGAGAAATATTGTTGATTGATTTGTCCCCGACAATGCTGATCATACAGTGATGTACCTTAAGGGAACTGAAAAGAAGACGCTTGGGAACAAATCACTCCTTGTTGTAATGCAGATACCAAGTACTCTTCCATTCAGAACAAATCAAAAAGTTTCGGCCCTGCACACAGTTCTCCGTCAAACGGGAGAGACTAACTTTCACGCATCAAAGTGTGGGTGTCTGACAAAACAGCTGAAGGTGTATTGCAGTTTAGGCAAAAACCGAACTGCAATCCCGCTCCATCCATCACCGGGTGTCGAATCTGCCCTTCACTCTGCTTTTCATAGCAATAGGCAGCCTCAGCCAAAAGTGAATGTGATATATTTTCTGTTCTATATATAGGGGAATTGATGTGATGGAATGAACTGCAGCAACTGGATGCAGGCAACGAGCACAGGAGCTGCAAACGATAGCCCAGAGCAGGTTTATTTAAACAATAGTCTGCGGCTGTGGAGCCTGAAATCTGTGTAACCTGCTGCTCCGGCTGCTTGTCACACCCCTCCCACTCCATGCCTGCACTACAGCAGCCGCAGATCATGACTGGGCTCCCAAACACTTCACCATCCAGAATTTATGACTGGAGATAGTCGTGCTGTGCTTTGAGTAAGACCATACAATCTGCCATGAACATGTTAATTTTCCGGTAATCATGCCAAAGCTGCAGTGTTTAACAGATACACTTTAAATCGCTGCAAAACGCACGCTTCAGGAACAGCAAACCGCGGCTAACTACCATGGCAGCGGCAGTGCACTGTAAACTGTATGGATGCTGCTAGCTCAGCAGTCAGTCAGTCAGCGAATCTCTGTCCAAGCACACTACTAAACACTTGGCGAATATCCATGAAATAGACAAATTACATGGCGACTGAAAGCATCAAAGCTGGCTTGACAGTTGAGGGCAGTTGGCTAACAAGCTAGCAGGCTAGCTAAATCAAAACAGCAGCATAAACAAACCGCACGCCAGCGACAACAAGACATTTAAGATGTATTTACCGTATGGTTGACACCCCACATTAAAACGCTGAGAATGGGCTCGCTTGCACGGAATAATTTCACTTTCTGTCCTATAAAATGCTTCTTTTTCGTCTTGGTTTTGCTAGCGCTGACAGGCGCTGCGCTGGTGCAGTTGGATGACATGTCTCAGGCTGGGAATTCGGGGTACGCAAGACGGCGCTTACTGTCGTTCAGAGCCTCTACAGACAACAGAAAACCGGAAAGTTAAGAGCGTTAAAAAATCTATAAGTGCATCGTGCTCGTCGTCCAACTCGCAGCGAGTCTCTGGGTAGGATAACTGTCTTGTTGGGAGTCAGCGGTAGAGCATTTTGCGCCGTCACCACCCTTCCTCCTCCCGTGCAGGCCGCGGTGGAGTCCAGAGAGCAGCTAGCCGGCCATCAGGCTACAGCGCAGCCTCTCTCTTTGAAAAGGAAAACCCAACCCAAAGCGGTGAACATTCGCCGGCCAGCTCCTCTACTGTCCCCGTGACGTCTACAACCCGAAACTGATGTGATGCCGTTTCACTTGTAGGTGAGTAATTCCATCATGATGCGCCTGAGATTGTTGTCAGTCACCACCAACACCGTTCGGTGTGTCCTCAAGATGGCGTCTGTGCTGCACTTCACAGTCAACAGCGCCACCAGCAGGCCGCCTGGAGAACTACAGGGTTTCCCCACACTGTACCTTGGACCAGAATCCGGATTACACACGGGTCAAGTAGGGTAGGTGGTAGTATCATTAAATTTTGAGAACTTAAAGGTACAGTATTAAATCTGAAAACACTGGATTAGAACCTGCTAACACTTTTTAACTGGTTGGCAGCTCTCAACAGAGAGTCATTTTAAATAAATTGCTGTATTCAACTTTATTACCATTAATAATGTTTGCAAACACAATAGTATAACTGATCAATACACTGCAGTGAACTGATCAAATCTCAAAAGCTCTTATTTTGAGAAATAGTATACATGACAAGCATAACATTGGATAATATTTATAATATACACTAAAACAAACTACTTGACATCAGTGTTGCAACTATCATTTCAGTGTAAACTGCTGCAAATGACTGCTTGAAAAGACTTAATAGCCACTTTGTGCACAGTTTGTCTGTTATCCTCATTAACATGAGGAGATGGTGATGATGGACCAACTAATGTACTCTGTGTCCATTCCCAACTAATTATTCAGCTGTTAATAATACCGTACTTCTGATCATGCAAAATTGCAAATTTTCTGATAAAAACAAACGTTTATTTCCAACCCCTCCCAACCATGACATGTGTGAACACACAACCAGGAATACATTTCTAGTGCGGAAATAATATCTTTAATATAAAAAGTCTAAAAATAATGAAATTTAACACTGTGGCTTGATTTTTTTTTTTTTTTCTAAACAAATGCCCAAATTCCCCCAAAAAAACAAACATGCTTGAGATTCTGTGACTTTGCAGATTCAGTTATGAGCAAAAAATAATGGACAAAAGTTGCCAGGAAAGGTGTGAGTGCTTTATATGCACTACTGAGCATGTGTTTCTGCTATCACATATATCAATATTTCACCCTCTTTAGATAGATATGATGATATTAAAACATTTTCAGGATAAAATTTATACTGATATGAATCATTTACAATATTTCTTATAAAAGGCAGTCACTTACACACTTCCTCCTTGCTTTCTAAATGAGAGGAATATCTAGATTATTGAAAGAGAAAACATTGGAAATAATTCAAAGTGTAAAGTCTGATTTGTCTTGTGTTCTTCACTAACTTGAAATTTACTGCTTACGGCTCCACCACTGTTTACGTGTAATAGATACGATAAAATTAGACATGAGATTAAAATACCAACTTCCAGTTCCATTCAACTGGGAAGTTGGAATTTGAAATTTCAAATGAAACTCCCCCTGGAGTCGAATTTCAGACTTGGAAAGTCAGAAGAACCTCATCAACCCCGACCTCAACAGTCCAAGATGGCCGCTCTATGTATCAACAGAAGTGAAAGCCCTGGTAATACACTGTTTGATAGCACTTATGTCTCATTTGTGAATCATTAAATCTATTGTTCACATTGTACTGTCCAACTGCTATCTGTGGATAATTTTGCATGTGCAAAATGCCACATGATGTGCTTTTATCAACTGGTATTGCTAACAATAACAACAACATGCAACAATAATAACAAGCGTCTGACTTGTACAGTGTAACAAACAGATGTGATAGAGTTGCATTGTGGGAAATGTAGGATCCATTTTAGGGACTAAAAGTAAGGCTAACTGAGCCTCTGCTATTTTGAATTTGACTGTTTCTTGGTATCTGCCTCTTGTGAGTCCCCCAGCTTTATAGAAGTGCAATATTAAATTACTGAAGTACCCCTTTAAAAACATTAATAAATATACAACTACAGTACAGCATAGAAGCAGTTGTAATAGATAAGCTGATTTCCTTTTCAGGAGACTTTTTGTCCAATTTGTAAGCATGAATTTTTCCTTCCCTTTAATAAAAACTTTTTTGTTTTACATCTGTTAATCTCAGTTTTGTGACAACACAGTTCATATATTCCCAGCCTACACCTTCTGCACTGCATTCACCCTCCCATATGTCCAGTCAGTCAAATTTCTGCCTTCTCAGCAGTGTTGTGACTGAGTCTATCTTTTTTATAAGATGTTCAGAGAAAGCTTTCATCATATACATTTACATTGGTTAAAGATATGGACGTCAGTGTATGTGGTCATTTTTGCTTGCTGTCCCTGTGGCTCTGCATGGTTTGGGTTGAAGATTTTGGTGATTATAGCCTACCTAATGGAACTGCTGACTCCTCATTGTTTTATTTGTATTGTTCCCCTTATAGTGACTGCCAGTGTTTGTATTTACTCTGACCATAGACACATAAGACTGTAGTCGGCACATTTATTTTTGCTTGTCTACCTGCCTATACATTTGAGCTGCTTTTATTGCTAGCAGGGTTTCTAATCTCAATTACATTAAATTGATTATATGCTAATTTGATACACTATCAAAAAAAGAATTCTCTGGATTGTTATAAGAACACTAAAAACTCAACTAAGTGAGCTTCAGCATTTCAATTCCCTACACTATAGTGAAAATAATATAAATGAATTTGATCAGACATTTATAACTTAGATACAGATCTATTCAAAACGTTTCTGTCCATGTAAATAAATTTTCATTTTTCTTAAATGTAGTTCTACCATTGGGTTTATTCTTTTCTTTATTATTTCTAATCATACCGATACATAAACTTTTTAAATTAAAAACATAATTTATTTATAAACGGAACAAGACTTACAAATTTCATATTAAATTTCACGTGTTTGTGGGACAGCCCTCAGCTCTGGCCCCGGGACATGAGGCCTGCAGGGCCTCCCTCCCTAATGCAGTCAAAATCATTTTCAATCAGAACCAGGCAAACGGAGGGCGTGGCAGAAGTGGAGAGTGAAATGAAACAAATGAATCAAACAAAGGTGAAATAATAAAAAAAACAGAAATGTGAGATGCTTTGCCCGTGCAGGATAGATGGATGTGTAAAAAGTGAGCAGGGCCTGCAGAGACCCTGAGGATCCCTGTGTGCCCCGTGAACGAGGCGACAAAATAATATCACGTGATCCAAAATGGGCAGTCCTCTGACGGAGCTGAAAAAAGCCATTTTCTGGCGCTGCTGCAAATTCTGTTCAAGTCCAAATAATTTACCTGGATCCTCGTTGGGAGGAGAGGGGAACCTTTATGTCTAAACAGGTAGGAACGATGCATCGGTGACCGCTCTTTATCGGGCACATCGCGCCGCGGTTTGCTGAAGCGCACACAAAGTGAACGGTGTCACATTTTGAGTCTCTCTTGTTCGCCTCCTGATACAGCCCTGTCAGTGAATTTAAGATGGCTGCTTTGTGTACTAGTGTGATTTTCTGCGGCTCTGCACCCCCTCAGTGCTGGTGTTTCCACTGGATGTGTTTGGTCGTGGTGCTCGGTCGGACGGCGGAGCTCCGGAGAAATGGAAACGCTCTTTGTTGCTCCGCTGGTCGAGGAGCAGAGCTGATGCACAAGATGAGGCCACACAGGGGCGATTCAAAAGCCGACTGTTGTGTACCAGCGCACAGACTGCATTTAGCTGCACGGCTCCTGTTTCCAGCACGTTATTTATCGCCACAACGTGACGTTAGAGTTGTTTTTGTTGGCCACCGGCTCTCTTTGTTGTGGTTTCACAACCTGCTGTCCCAAGGACGAGCTGCAGACATTGTCTGAGAGCAGCTCTGTGGCAGCCACTCATTGACCCTATGGGATAGAACTAATAAGTCTCAACAAGCATTATACACATTTACCTGGGCTCCCGTGCCCCACTGTGCAACAAGAACCTCTCACGTTGTTGTTGTTGTTTGCTTCCTCTGCAGATCTGTCCAGATGGATAAAATGCAGCCCAACCGGATTAAAATCACAGATCTGAACCCACACCTCACATGCCCACTGTGCGCTGGTTACTTAATTGATGCTACAACCATTGTAGAGTGTCTGCACTCCTGTAAGTTCCTCACACACAAACCATTACATTACATGCATACTGTCTCGGTTAACTCGACTGAGAAATCGGCATTGATCTTACAGCGTTCTGCACATTGAGAAGACCTGCACATGTTGTAGCTCTAAGGACGACAGTGTGATCTTGAGTCATGCACTTTAATGTTACATTTTAGAATCAGGCCTATAGGAAGTCAAATTTGTGCACAATGATAATGTAATTCATGTGAAATAACATTTAAGTTTTTGTTGACATTGCGTGCAAGGTGATGATTGAACTGTGGGGACAGGTGATGTTTGGACTGGATTATATTTAAAGGTCTTCAGTTAGTCTTTCAACAGTCAGAATCAAAATGTAACAAAGGTAGTAATGTATCATTTTTAGTACACGGTGTTCATGATGCTGAGTCCGCTCCGTGAACGGCACATTAACACTGATAATGATAAAGAGCAGTGTCCTAGCGTCTGTCTGTGTCTTCTCTCCTGGTCTAGTTTGTAAAACCTGCATCGTTGCCTTCCTGGAGACAAATAAGTTCTGTCCTCGATGTGATGTCCAGGTTCACAAGACGTGTCCACAGCTCAGCATCAGGTAGACGAGAGTGGTTTACATCAGGCTTTTTAAAAAGAATGAATGCAATATGTATCATCTCTAATAATGTTTCTTTCCTCTTTTTTTTTCCAAGAGCGGACAAAACTCTACAAGATATTGTTTATAAGCTTGTTCCAGGGTTATTCAAAGGTAAGACGAGTTATCTTGAAGCCAGCTCTTAGTCATAGTCTTTTGTCACAGGTTTCCATTTTAAGATGCAATTTTTTTCCGAAACTAGATGAGATGAAACGGAGGCGGGACTTCTACGCAGAGAATCGTGTGCTGGAACCAGGGGAAGTGGTGGAGACGTTTAACATTGCAGAGGATGAAATCATCAGTCTGTCCATACAGTTCTATGAGAGGAACAAGTGAGTCGCTCATTTCTCATCAATCGGCAGCGTAAATTCTTAACGTCGGGTCTTTTTACGGGGAAATTTGCAGAGACAAGTGTAAAAACAATGAAAGGAAATAATCTGGTCATGCATGAAGTAAAGAGCGGAGAAGAATTAAGAGTCATTAAACAGAAATAAGTCACAGGAATAAGACATGTGTATGAGACATGCATTGACAAAGAGGTTCCAGTCAAACTCGCACTGAATATGATTTTGGAATGATGTGTGGAAATAATTGTTAATTATTGTTGAACACCTTTTCTTTGTATGAAATCTTTCCCTGCAGAAACAATGAGAGGCAGCGTTCGGAGATGGAAGGAGACAAGGTGAAATTTCAGTTATGAATCAAAGTTGGGGAAAGCAGCAGTGAAGCCTACACACTACTCATGTTTAATGTGGTTTTCTGGTCCTCACTGTGGATTTATGGTCCCCTCTCTACTCTTTTCTTTGTTCTCAGTCCAATGGTAAACGCTTCCTGCAGTGCCCAGCAGCCATGTCCGTCATGCACTTAGCAAAGTTCCTCCGGAGCAAGATGGATATTCCCAACAACTACCGGGTAATTAGACGAAATGCACCCAACAACTCTTTGCCGTATTGATTCTGTAGCAAACTGCAGGGTTCAGACACAATAATATAAAATGCATTGTGTAAAAGGACTTTTAAGTCTAAAGTAACTTAATCATAACCGCAAACCACTGCCACACAGGTGGCTCATATTGGGCTGCCTGCGGATATAAAAGCGTCTGACAGTCAGCGCTGTGATATGTGAGCTGTCAGTGCAACATGAAGACTGACAGAGGTTCAAAGGGACCAAGTAATAGTGTTCAGAGCGAGGGACATCGCTTCAAAGCATTAAATAATGTTACATGTTGGAACAAACAAAGAATATGACAAATATATTAAGTTTATATATAATTATTTTTTATTATATATTTATTTCCACTTGTCATACCAAATAAAGCACAGGAATGATTAATAACATTAATAATGGCTCATGCTGCGTTCATGCATTATTCTAATACAGTTAGCCACATTGCTAACCTCGTGGTCACAGTTTGTTTTGTATTTGTAGTGGTAAACAAGTAAAACCAGATACAAACAAACGGTATAAAGCTCAATCTTAATTGGCTCGATTGACTGAATTAGAGGTGGTGTAGGATATTATTTAAAGCTAGTGGCAGTGGTGGCGGCCTTGTAGCCATTTTGCCACCGATATGTGGATGCCCCGGTAGTTCCTCTGGCCAAGTTGGAGATATGATCGCTGGCAGAAATGACCAATATCCTACAATTAGGAGGCTGACGTGAATGTTTTTCCCACTCAGCTGTTTGCAATTATGTAATATGTGAATATGGTAGTGAGCCAGCATGTACAACACAAGGACCCCTGGAAGTGGCTCACATAAATGGAATGCAGCTTTCATTAAGGATATTAGCTGCACCTGTGCTTTTCCTGCTGCGACATGCCAAAATGTCTGCTGCAAAAAAGGTCTTTAAAATATTATCATCCATCTCGAACAAGAATGTGGACTGTGTTACAGAGGCTAGCTATCAACTTACTAACAACAACGCATTTCTTATCATTTAATAACCATGACTCCTATGAATGGGATGACACATTCACACCATCAGTAAGCCTCACATTATTCTGACATAGAAGTGTTTGCACAGTGTTCGGATTAGACTCAGTTCTACTGTCCAAACCTGACGCTGTATAAAGAAGGAGTGGTCAGATATTGTATGTTAAGCAGCAGCTAAATCTAGTCATTAAAAAGACAAGAGTAAGAGTATCCAATAGGAGGATGACTAACGTCTTAATCTGTCTTTTTCTTTCATTCCAACATATGTGTGATTATCAGCTGTACACATGTTGAATGGGTGAAAAACAAAGTCGTGGTATGACGGTTAAAATGGGAAAGATTTGCATATTTATGACTTGTGAGCCTTTTCGAGACAGTTTGCTGTTGACGTGAACAATATTTTAGGTGGAAACACTGATGTTAAGAGAATTGGCTCCAGTTTGTCTCCCAGTGCAGCACTTTCTGTTTTGGGTTCTTTCCTTAAGAATCCTCCTTGATCAAAACCTCATTAGAGGTGATGTTATAGACAGAGCTGAGTTCAGATGATTGTTTATTCAAAGTTTACAAGTACATTAGTAGTGATGAGCTGAAGGGTCACAAAGTGTCATGTTTTAGTGTTTCAGAAACACAGCTGATAGAAACCCCCTTATTCAGAAATAAATGATGCTGCTAGAAGAGAAGTAGGTCTGGTTCCAGGTGTGGTTCCAGGAACCAGACCTGGAACCAGACCTGGACAGCAGCAGCAGCAGTGGATTTGCCACTAATGGGTCAATATTGAAGTAAAGCTTGGACAGCAGACAGTTGGTGTCCACTGTACTGATGATGCTGCTGCGAGTTTTGTTAGTCTTTTTAAATAGAGATTTTTATTAGTGTCAAAATGTTTATAGACTTTCCTAACTTCCAAACAGTGATATTACTGTGGTGAATATTGTCAGAACATATTGTACGCTGCTTGGTACCAGTCCTGGAAAAAATCTACACTGGCCACAATTTCTGTTTTAATTCATTTCACTTTGATATGTGAAGTAACTGAAATGCTGCTGAGTTGAAGGACGCCGTACTCACCTTTCATCCAAGAGAAGAGATATAAACTGTGATGTAACGAGATGTTTTTCTTCTTGTAACACTGCTTTTAAATGGTGTGACTGTGTGCTGCAGGTGGAGGTGTTGTATGGGGATGAGCCCTTGAAGGACTACTACACACTAATGGATATTGCCTACTTCTACGAGTGGAGACGAGTGAGTGACAGCTTTCAATTTTCGTGGCATTTTCTTCAGCATGTTGCATGTTTTTAGATGAATTAATACATTCAGTACCAGACAATCAGTGGGAGCAGTGTGTTCTTCTTGAGTTTGGAGGTAGCTCCAACAATAATGTTTGCTGCATTAAAGTTTTTGTAAACGCTACAACTGCCAAAGTCCGCAGCCTAATAGCAACTTATTTTGGGCAGGAAATGAGCAATTTCAATCATTGATCATTAGTACTCACCATGTCGATGTTTGTCTTGTGGATTTGATTTTCTCACGACATAGATTGTGAATGCTTTTCAGTTTTTCCAGACTAGTTCAATATGATGCATTACGCATTTGGAATAAGTTTCAAGTTTCTACAAGTTCATATAAGTGGAAAATAATGGGGAAAAAAAGTAGTATATATAGAAGTATATATGAGTAAGTGATTGCCAGGAAGGAAATGCAGACACAATATGTATCAATGGGCTAAAACAGGGAAAATCAGCGGTATGGTCTTCATGCATATGTTGAAAACAGGAACGCACACTGACGTTAACTTTTAGTCTGCTGCGTTTTCTTCATTCATGTTCTGCTGTTTTTAGTGTTTATTTTGATGTTCTAGTTGTGTGTTTATGATTCCTGTTGCTGCTTCAGTGGCAGTGAAAACATTCGACAGTTTCATCTAATTCAATATGTTCCTCCAGTTTTCTTCATAACCATGATGATGATAATTTGCTACCAGCTCTGATAACCGTGTCTGTGAGATAATTTAACTGGAACTGATCTTGTATGAGTTGGGACTTCGGAGCATGACATGAATCCCTAAAACACCTCACAAATACATAGTTCCAATATTTTAAAAAGGCTCTGTAATTTCCTACAACAGCTGGGCGCTGTAGTCGTTAGCAATTCTTACTCAAACAGGAGTAAATGGTGCGTTTGTTGGGGACTATTTTCAGCTGTGGATGAATACACAGCTATCGGATGAATACACACTTGGTGCTGGTTAGTAGGACTGGGCATTTCCACTGATCTGCCATATTGATTCAGTTCCGATTCACAAGGTCCCGATTCAGTATCGGTTCAGTCAGAGATAGTTCAGTTACAACACCAGTTCTGCTTGGATATGAATGAGATTCTCAGTGAACTAATGCTGTAAATTGTTCCTCTAACTGGGTGCATTATTAGAAATATCTTGCACATGGCTTTGCTTTTGTCCAGCTCTTCGCTGTCTTCAGTTTTTAAATCTTAAATGCAACCACTTTAGACCAGTGCCGTCAGTGGAGCCCTTGTTGTGTGAGAAGGGTGGTCACATGAGAGTAACAGGGTTACAGCTTCACACATCAACGGGAGACTGTAAAAGACATGGACCGAAAGCTCGATCTCTGGATTTTATGAATCGATATCGGATGACTCAAATGAAGATCAGCTGGACTTGGAGAATCGGATTTGATCAACTCAGCCCTACTAGTTAGTATTTCTTGCGGCAGGATGGTGTGTGTAGGGTTGAGTCAAAATAAACTACAGTGTGTGTGTGTTCAAGGTAATGAAGGAGCATGGCACTGGGTGTGGCTCACTGATGTGTCTTTAATAGTTTTGGAGCTGTGTGGCACAAGAAGAATAAGATGTATCAGGCTTTGGCTTCAGAGACAAATAATTAAATTAGCAGCTTTCGCCAGTCTCATCCTTTAAAAATAGATTTGAAATAAATGGACAGATTGAAAGTCCTGTCCTGTCCACTAACTGATGCATTATAAAATCTGAGCTTCTGTCAGCAGTCCTGATGGTGTGTGTTCCTCTGTGCAGACTGGACCCATCCCCCTGCAGTATCTAGTCAAACCCACCCGGAAGCGCAGGAGGCCGTCCCAGTCTGCTGCTCAGGGACACTCTGATGGCGTCAACACCAGTCCGACGTCAGAGAGCGACTCCCAGAGCGACAAAGTCCACAGTCCTGCTGCAGCCCAGCCGCCCCGATCCTCCTCGCAGTCCAGCCCTGCCTCCCACACCCCCTCTCCCACCATCCAAAGCTCCAACGGTACCACTGTGCCCAACAACACTCAGCGACACACTCTCGCCTCCAAACAGGGCGCCAACGCTCGCAAGGTGACTGTCAATGGCACAAGCTCTGGGGCCGGCAAAGAGGAGGCGAGGGGAGGTGACAAAAGCGGTTTGCCACCGGCGACCTAACATGTGTACTGCGCAGCAGGGAGGACAGTGTTTGAATTGCTCCCTTCTTTCTTTCTTCAGAGCAAAAAGACGAGCTTGAGTTCTTCTTCTGGACACACGGGGGCCAGATTACTGTTATCACCTTTCAACAGGAGAGGTGCAGCCAAATAGACACTTGTATGTATGTGCGTGTGTGTGTTTATGTGTGTTAGACTAGAACGGTGCACACATACAAACTGTACAGTATGTATCAAATGTGAGCATGTGTGCATACATATGTATAAACTTATCTTTTATACAAGATATTGTAATCGTTTTGTATTGTATATGCAGTGGGTCTGTTTCATTTCCAGAGCTCTTTCGACATTGATTTGGCTTCCATAGAACGTGAGACAAAATGCTGGGAGGCATTGCAGTGCACATCACTGCGCAAGTTGGATGTAAAGAAAAAAAAAAAAAAAGCTAATCCTTGCCTTTTGAACAGTCATGTTAATAACTGCTGTATAAATGTCCAGTAAAAGCAACTGCTCATCAGGTAACACACATACATTACATGAAGCTGTTGATGCACTTTGTTAAGGTCAGATCACACAATCCAAACCATTAAGTATTTTCCAACAGGAGAAGCATTTATATTTACTGAATACCAAGCACCACCATGCTTGCAAGCAGACGTCTGTCAGAAGACCGTCTCCTCTCGCGGCAGGCGAAGAACTCAAAAGGGATTTGGATATTTGGCCATGTATGTTGTAGTTCCATCATTTTCAACATTCCTTTTGTTTCTTTTCAACAAACAATGATATTTTTTTTTTTTTTTTTTTTTTTAAATCAGCCATATGTGCATGTTTTAGGTCAATAAAATGTTTACTTACTAGGTTTTTCTGACCTGACTGTCCTGTTTGATTCCCTTATATCATGTTGTGTGTGCAGTATGTTGCAGAAGCTGAGAGTGAGGAACAAAAAGCATTGATCAGAATTTAAAACTTCACAGACAGATGAGAATTGAGTCGTTCTGTGACAGATTTAAACAACTATGTAAGTAAGATAATTCCCACATCCCCATGGCATAACTATCTAAAAGCAGGGGGTGTTAAATGTATTGGCTCAAATTTTATTTTTACATTTATATATTGAAGATATATACCCACAATAGACTCATTACCATGAATAGAAATATACCTCAGTGGGTTAAGTGCAAAGCTGTCTGATGGGTGATACAGTAGGAGTGCCTTCTCTCTGAATCCACCCTATAGGTCCAAACAGCCTGACCCTGGTTGACATGTTCAACTTTGTTATCAAAAAGCTTTTCACAAAAATCCCTGCAACCATTTCTACTTAAACAATATCACATTTCTGTATCTATCAGAGGAGGCTCTGTTCTCAGCTCTGCTCACTTACTGAGTCTTTGGGGACTCACTGAGTCCTCAGTATATGACATGAGCCAGACAACAGGTGCCACAGCAGCTGAGTAGAAATAAAGACAGACACAGTGACGCCTTTGAATTCTGATATTGACATGAAATGTTTGTTAACCTTACCACCGTAAACCAACACAAACTAGTTTTAGAAATTACACCACTCCTCTAACAGTGTCGGCACAAACTGAAGATTAAAAACAAAGCATTTATTGGCTGCTTACAGTGATCAATATTTCACATGAAGGAAAGCATATGAACACATCCCAAAGGAAACTATCACATTTTATTTCATGTAATATTTTAAGCTTTATGAGGAGAGAGCAGCACAAGGCTCCGCACTATCACACAGTCCCAGTCTCTAGGGGATGAAGTCACACATCATTTCATGCACATAATTCAGTGTTCAACTCCAACATGGGCAGTTTTCTCCAGTAAAACTAGAACTTTAGATTCTAGACTACTATTACACCCCATCTTTAACAATCTTTTTCTATCGACTGCCAGCGTTGTTTACTTATTTGCAACAATGTCCAGAAGACAACTAGATATATTAAAAGGGACAGTCACCACAGTGTCATATTACCAACCCCAATGTTAATGCAACATTGTATTCACCATATAAAAACAGAGCACAGTGGCCTGACGTGTTCGATCATGTTATATTTGCTGCGTTCATGGAGTGCAATGTGACCACAGCAGCAAAGTTTATGCTCTGCCTCGACAACGGATGCCCTGTTTATTCTCCCAGATCAGGATGAGGTTAAATCATCTGGCAATAATCCTCCTTGTTCAAGAGTCAGTCTCCTCATGTAGTGTGGCAGACACAATGAAGTCCTGCTTGTGTGTGCCGTCGCAGTAAGGTGGATTGTTGGTGTATTTGCATCCACACAACCAAACTGTGGTGTCTTTTTCTGGGACAAAGCGCAGCGGGGACAGGCCTTGGGCTTTGAACTTGTGGGATCCGTCGCAGAAAGGCTGAAACATAAAGATTTGATCAGAGAATACACAGGGTTTTTACTTTGTGATAGACGACGTCAAAAATAGTTTTACCTGTTTCTTACTGTGTCCACAGGTGCACCATGAGTAACGCTTTCCACCAACCAGCTCCACTTTGAAAGGCTTCTTAGAGGGGATGACAGGTTCTGGAGGGAGTGTGGAGAGCTGCACCTGAGGACATTACAACAATATAGCGCTCAGTTTATCTAAATATGTCACAGCACTATAAGATTAAAATAATACAGCCTTCTTGTAATGTTAAGAATACCAGAAGAAGAATATGTATTAACTCTTAAATGTACTTAATTATCAAAAACAGTCTTTGAGTAATGGTCAGTGTTTTATTAACCCTCTGGACTGTTTGGGTGTCTACAGGCTGTGACTAATTACCTCTCCCTGACTCACTGCTAAGATTTGTTGCACTTGTCAAGATGGAAAAACGTCTTGTCCTTGATCTTTAGGATTTTTATAGACCTTTTACACAGCAGAAGTTTTCATGTCGCAGCAGGAACGACACATGTAATTCATATAATTAAAAATGGCTGCATTCCATTTAGGTGAGCTGGTTCCAGGATACTGGTAATGTGCATGCTGGCTTACTGGGGCAACTGATGGAACAAAGCCATTACGCCACCTGTGCTTTTCCTGCCATCACAGGTAAAAATGTCTTCTGTGAAAAAGGCCTAATTTGTTCATGAAGTTTGGTTACTGCAAGTAACAGGCAGCTTCACCCAACATCAATATGAGAAAAGCCTAATTAACTAGAACAAGTGAAAGCAGCTGTGTTGGGGATCTGGGGCCAGTTTCACAAAGATATTTCAGACTGGTCTTTGGTGATGGTCCAGTCTCAATTTTGCTCACAGATCAGTCTAATGCAAATAAGACTGTTTCACAAAAATAAAGACTGACTCACAAAAACATTAGGCACCTTACCGCTGGGCTATCTCAGGCCTGAAACCAATGTTACCATGGTAACAATCAATGACACCTGCACTGACTAGTAGCACCCAGCAACAACAAAAAACAGGAAAACATGGCTCATAATTTATGGTTTGCTAACACTGTTATGGAGAGAGCGATGAGAAGGGAAAGAATTTTTAGAGATTGCAGCCATTTTTTTTTTAAATCTTTTTTTTTTTTTTTTTTTCCCCCCCATTGTATCACTCTTCATACACTTGTAACTGTTGAATTCTGCTAAAAGACAAATATTTTCTGCTGGGGTACACAGAGCTGAGTGCTTAGATGGGATTCCTTGGTCAGCCATTTTTTTTAATTTTGAAAAAAGTTTTAATTTACCCAGAATTCATTGTATCGCAGTCCGGTTTAAAACAGTCAAGAACTAAACCACTTTGTGCAACGGATTAATTTAGACGTCTATCTCTAGCCTGACCATTTGTTATATATATATATATATATATATATATATATATATATATAATATATAATATAATATATATAATATATATATTTCCTGTACACCAAACTCCATGCGCTTAGAAAATACAGGCCTTTTTCATGAAAGACATGTCACAACCAGAAAAACACAGGTGTAAATGATACAAGTCATGATGGCTGAATTCAATTTAGCTGCTTCAGTTTCAGAGACCTGATATTGTGCACGGCGGCTCTTTGTCACACTGACATGACTTACTGGGACACTTGTATTGGACTGTATTCACTAGACTGCAGTGAGGAATACACAAACCTAAACATTGTTGAAACCAAACGATCACATCGCTGAACACAGGAGGGCCAACTCCTCAGTAGGTGACCTACCCCTGAAGTAGGAGGGAAACCATCCCTGAACAGCGGTGGGGGTCTACGACACCACTTGTCCCCCCACTTACAACACCGTCCTTTCATCCCTTCCCAGGAAATTTAACATCCATTCACACTTGGCCTCTGGCAACTCTAACAACTGTCATTACAACAACCAGGGGCACTAACAAATGGATCAAGTATCTATGTCCGAGTCCAGCTGCCCTTAATTCAACAGTTCTTGGAACTCCATGACCTGGATGACAAAGTGTCTCCACAGACAACAGAGATATTGTTAATGTTATTAGTGACACCTGTGCTTCTCTTGCCATGACAGGTGAATAGGGGACAATCAAAGCTGTAGGATAACTGTGTAACAAAAGGTGTAACATCAGGCAAGGGTTGAAAACACCTGTGTGTGGCTGTGCAGGAACTGTGCTGTTATACAGTAGGTGGCGCCACATCTACATCTTCTCATACTGTAAGTTACTCTTGCAGCATTAATTAGAGGTCTTGTATGTAAGTGGCTGCTGATTAACTCAAGTGCACATTGTTTGTTTCTGCATCTGGACACAGGGAAACTTACAGAGTCAATGTATTTAACACTACAACGTGATGAAATCATAACTGCGCAGTAATTTTAGAAGAAACTGACTAACAATCAGTTTGACAATACCATGCTTACAAAAGGTAGGCTAATATCAGGAGTGAATTTACCTTGGAAGCCGCCGTAGCTGGTGCCCAAGTGTGCCTCAAGGTTAAACTGATCCGGATGTGGTCTAACTTAGTCACCAACGCGTTCATGTCTCCAGTGACAGTAAACACCAACACAACCTTTTCTAGCTGCGGCTCAAAGACACGAACAGTGAAGCTGACAGCTGACCGGATTGTGGAAATCACTTCCTGAAGGGTCACGTGTCAGCAGCTGAGCCAATGAGGAGGCGGATATCAGTCACTGGCGGATAACACTGAAGTGATTTGAGAGTGACTAACATAGATGAGTTTTTATTATGAACAAGTAAAAACTCTACAGGATTAGACAGCAGGTTTATTATTATTATTATTTGTCGTATTATTATTAGTAGTAGTTTTATTAGTAGTAGTATTATTTATAAAATAAAATTAAAATCCCTTTCTATATTTTTGGAAACTTAGTCACAACACATGGAAAAATATGCACATTAACAGAATTTGGCTAAATTTAGTTTTTCTTTCCAAAAGTGATTTGGATGTTAAGGGGCTACTTTGACATCAGCATCAACAACTTTGACAAATATCATTTACTCTGTATGTCACTGACACAACAATTCTAAATTATGCACTGTATCTATGATTTGTATAAGAAAAAAGCACAATTCAAAAAACTATGCAATTTATCCAGACAAAACATCAGCCAGACAAGTAAAGATGATAAATCAGTGGGGGACATCTGTACACTGTCACATAAACAAAGACAGTCAGCAGTAAATGCATTTTGTTTTAATATCAAAGGTTCTAAGATTATCATGGAAATTGTGTGAATATCATAAATAATAATAAAACAACACACAATGCACTAGATGAGTTTATAAATACAGTATATATTGTACAATATGGTGGAATGCTCAATTACACAAGCAGAGATTACACCCCCAAAAAACAGCAAAACTCCTTTTATACCATTAAACAAACCCCCGTCAGTATAGCGAATAGTAACCCACGACAGATTTATAGCCCCACACACAGAAGACCCATGGAACCGTCCCATGCTGGAAAATACAGGAACATCATAACTAATAATAATAATAATAATAATAATAATAATAATGATGATATGAAATCAATACAAAAACATAAGTTATAAGCTCATAATAGAAAAAAAAACACATTTCTCCATATTCAAGAAAATTAATTCCTAGCTTGGATAAAAAAAAAGAAAAACAAAACACACAAAAAAAGATAACTCACAATTAGATGATGTTACATAATACTCCCATACACACCTGTATCATACTGCTATCTCATTTTTATATATCATATGGAGAGAACAATTCTGTAAATATATCAAATGTTATAGAAAAGATACTTTAAAGTTTTACCCTGATATGTTATTAAATAACATGATTCTGCTGAGTCTAGATAAAGATTTCTACCTGTTCTTACTTGTTACTTCTAATGCAGTTCTATTGCAGTTTGCCTTTACAGGACAATCCTTTTGTCAACAGCATTGTTCATTTAAATACGCCTTTGACCGACTTCACTAAATCCTGGAAGATGACTTTAAAGTGCGAGCCATCACAGTACGGTGCATTTTTGGTTTGCTTACAGGCACACAGCATCAAGGTCCTGTCTTTGTCAGGGGTGAAACGTAGAGGAGAGATGGTGGGTGCTGCTGTCCTGTGAGCTCCATCACAGAAAGGCTGACAGAGAGAAAAGTAAAGGATGAATACACAGATTGTAAAATTATCTTCAGATCACTTCACAGACACATTTAAGGATTTTAGTGCCAGAACGGTGTGAACTTTTAATTAAAAAAAACATATTTAATTGTATTAATGGTAAATAGACTGCACTTACAGTGGATATAAAAAGTCTACACACCCCTGTTCAAATGCCAGGTTTTCGTGATGTAAAAAAATGACAGCAAGACAAATAATTTCACAACTTTTTCCACCTTTAATGTGACCTATAACCTGTACAATGCAATTGAAAATACAAACTGAAACCTTTAAAAGGGGAAAAATATAAAATAAAAAACTTAAAAGAACGTGGTTGCATAAATATGCACACCCTTAAACTAATACTTTGTTGGAGCACCTTTGGCTTTTATTACAGCACTCAGTCTTTTTGGGTAGGAGCCTATCAGCGTGGCACATCTTGATGTGGCAATATTTGCCCACTCTTCTTTGCAAAACCACTCCAAATCTGACAGATTGCGAGGGCATCTCCTGTGCACAGCCCTCTTCAGATCACCCCACAGATGTTCGATGGGATTCAGGTCTGGACTCTGGCTGGGCCATTCCAAAGCCTCAATCTTATTCCAGTGAAGCCATTCTTTGGTTGATTTAGATGTGTGCTTTGGGTCATTGTCGTGCTGAAAGATGAAGTTCCTCTTCATCTTCAGCTTTCTAACAGAAGGCCGAAGGTTTTGTGCCAATACTGACTGGTATTTGTACATGTTCATAATTCCCTCCACCCTGACTAAGGCCCCAGTTCCAGCTGAAGAAAAACAGCCCCAAAGCATGATGCTGCCACCACCATACTTCACTGTAGGTATGGTGTTCTTTTGGTGATGAGCTGATGAGCTTTTTGCGCCAAATATAACTTTTGGAATTATGTCCAAAAAGTTCAACCTTGGTTTCATCAGACCATGACACATTTTCCCACATGCATTGGGGAGATTTCAGATGTCTTTTTGCAAAATTAAGCCGGGCTTTGATATTTTTCTTTGTGAGATAAGGCTTCTGTCTTGCCACCCTACCCCATAGCCCAGACATATGAAGAAGACGGGAGATTGTTGTCACATGTACTTCACAGCCAGTACTTGCCAGAAATTCCTGCAGCTCCTTCAGTGTTGCTGTCGGCCTCTTAGCAGCCTCCCTGACCAGTTTTCTTCTCATCTTATCATCAATTTTGGAAGGACGTCCTGTTCTTGGTAATGTCACTGTTGTGCCATATTTTCTCCACTTGATGATGACGGTCTTCACTGTGTTCCATGGTATATTTCATTCCTTGGAAATTCTTTTGTAGCCTTCACCTGACTGATATATTTGAATAATGAGATCCCTCTGATGCTTTGGAAGCTCTCTGCAGACCATGGCTTGTGCTAGAAGATGTGGCTACAAAAATGTCAGGAAAAGCCTACTAGAACAGCTGAACTTTATTTGGGGTTGATCAGAGGCACTTTATTTGGTGACAGGTGTGTGCTCACTCCAATTAAACATGAGTTTGAATGTAATTGGTTAAATCTGAACACAGCCACATCCCCAGTTATAAAAGGGTGTGCACACTTATGCAACCACATTATCTCAGTTGTTTATTTTTACTTTACCTCCCTGAAAGATTTCTGTTTGTTTTTCAATTGCATTGTACAGGTTATAAGTAACATTAAAAGTGGAAAATGTTGTGAAATTATTTATCTTGATGTAATTTTTTTACATGACAAAAACCTGGCATTTGAACAGGGGTGTGTAGACTTTTTATATCCAGTGTATATAGCACTTTTCTACTTGTATCAACCACTCATAGTGCTTTACAATTCTTGCCACATTCACCCACTCACTCACACATCACATCCATACACAGACACCGAGGGGCAGCCACCAGGGGCCATTTGTTTTTAAGCTCCTTCTTCTTAAGTCAGAAAAACGACAGTAGTTTGATATGTGCAGATTCCTAGTAATGGGAATTTGGGGTTCAGTATCTTGCCCAAGAACACTTCAACATGTGGACTGGAGGAGCCGGGGATCAAACCACCGACGCTCTGATTAGTGAATGACCCACCCCCACCCCCCCGAACCACAGGCGGATGCCGTGTTAAATCTCTTCCCAAGCATACTACAGCAAATGTATTTTTTGGACTAGGTTAGATAGTATAAAAAGTTGCTATCTGAATTTCTTTAACATTTAATATTTATATGGTTTTTGTTTAAATTAATCCAGTTTGGCTATCTTCTTCACATTACTGGGGATCTCTGCACATATCAACCTACTGTAGTTTTTTCTGACTTACGAAAAAGAGGCTTGAAAACACTATTCAACACTTCTAAACTTAAACACTGACCTCAGCCATTAGTGTGTGCATGTTTTTACTGCCATTAACAGGAAGACATTCGAGTCTCCTCTTGCAAAGTGCCTCAACAGGCAGCTTTCAAATGGGTGTTGATGTAAACTGGACATAGGCGGCACTAAATGAACCATGACTTTAAAAAAGTGGCATCCTGCTCCAGGTGTGGCTGAAACCAGAACCCCAGCATGCCGCATGTGCTCACCTGTTTCTTGCTGTGTCCACACGCACACCAGGCGTAGCGTTTCCCAGCAGACACCTTCACTCTGTAGGGAAGCCGGGCTGCAGAGACAGGCTGTGTGGACATCAGGACGCTCTGCATCTGGAGACAAAATGCACCATCACATGTGAGACACACCACTGGGTGACAGCTGGAGAGAACACCAGGACTAATAAGTGAGCTGACAGTCAAATAAAAAAACTGGACATCTAACCAGTTGGCTATTGATTCCATAACACAAAATAGTTACTAAGTGATACACAAACACATTTTACAAAAAGCATCTGAGCATAGACAAGAACAGAACAGACATAAGATGAAGACACAAGCTACAGTATGTTTTATGAGGTCGCTGTACTTCTGCTTTATCTGATAGCCTTAAATGACGTGACGAGCCTCAGTGTCCTCTACTGCCCCTTCAGGCTGTCAGGGGAGGGGTTCAGGTTTTTGTTTACACACAACAGAAAAAAACAAAGAACATCGATATTCTGTGATATAAACTTATGGTCACGGCTCAGAAGTGTGAATCACTGCATCAGCAAACGTAACCTAACCTAAAAGACCTCCTGAATGTACACTCAGACTTGTAGCAGGTGAACAATATTACCCACCATCGAGGAGGAAACAGAGAGAGGCAAAAGTGGTTGAAGTCGTATTAAGTCCCGCGTGCATCCTCTCCACAATGCGACTACAAAACTGCTGGAGTTCATTTTGTCGTAGTGAAAGTGGACGAAGTTGTGTGAGGCTACTTTAATTCTCCGGAGGGAATCACAACTCTGACGCCAGCTGCGAGAGAAAACTTCGAGGGGTCGCGGGGAAGTTACAACATGGCCTCCGTACCTCGGTAGTCCAGGTGATTGGCTGGTGACTGTAACATCTCGTGGACCGTGCTGAAGCCACGCCCCCTGACTCTCTACCGCACTCCCCCCTCCCTTTCATTTGAAGGTCAAATCCACTGTGAAAATCTGCGAAAAAGACAAAGAAAATGGTATCACTTCCTAATAATGCATCATTTATATATATATAAAAAATGGTTCATTAGTTGTGAATAATGGACTTATTGATAGTTAGTAAATAGTATAAGGCTTTATTGATCAGTTAGAAGCTTTAACATAGTATATTTTTTGCTGGTTCATAATCCATTATAAATTATGTGTTTCTCAAATGTGATTACCTGTAAAAATGTATGTATAAACAAACCTGTCATATGATGACAGGAACTTTATTTCTCAAAAGTTGCTTACATGAAGTTGTAGCTTTAAATAGGACCGTTCTTTACCTGATAACGGATTATTTTAAAAAGAAAAAGGTTTAAATCCTGCAGGTTCCCCAAATCTGGTTTTAGTATTGCACAACAAGCAGCACATGGTGCCAAAAATCCAGGTTTCGTGTGAAATAGAATATTTGTTACTAATATTGGTCACCGTGGTGAAGTAATACCAATATCTACAGGTTAACAAGTAAAATCTGTTTACTAGAAGGTGAAACTAATATCGTCAAGTACCTTCATGAAAAGTGTTGAATTCAGTCCCAGGTTTAGGCCCCTTCAAGTACATAGACTATTTACAGTTAAGTCATTCAACACCCAAGAGAAAATGTAGAACAACTCAGTAAAATACATTTATTGACCAAAAAAAGTTTTCTTAATCCATCCTTTTAATTTTACACACAAAAATATCAAAATACTTTACAGGGCTTTTAATCTGAATATTGTCAAATTCGTTTTGCTCAATTCTCTCAAACAAATACACTGTACACTGACAACGTGCTTGTCCTTTTTATACTTCAGTGCTCATTTCATTTAATTTCTTTTTTCAGGGAACAATGCATTTAAAATGATGCATAGTTGTTACTTGGTATTTAGCGATACATTTGAGAGATGTCACTGCATTTCATGCAATTCATATCCCCATAGGTAACTTGCTCTCCATCAAACCTCATTCAGAGCCAGGTGCTTAAATGTTGTAATACATAAAAAATACACAGTACGACATTCATAACATGGATTATCTTGGTTACCCAAACTTCAAAGCTTAAAAGAATGAATGTGTTTTTACACAAACATATTAAAGTATACAACTCGTATTCCAACAAAATTGAAAAGGTACTAAAAACGATTTACAATTGGGCCCAAAGCGCCCCAGTGCAACATGAGAAAGAAACTGCTTCAGAAATCCTTCGCACCACTCCTCAGTCAATCTCTCGGACGTGGTTGTGTGTCTGGACTTTGCCTCAGCTGTGAGGCGACTCATAAAGACATGCTTGCTGAAATGCAGACCTCCCACTCGGAGTCGTGTCAACCCGTTGGCCAATATCTTTATCAACATAATCAACATTCTCCTTCTGGCATTGCTACAGTATTTATCACTGACTAGTGAGCTGCTTGAAGTTCCTTTCTGACGTCTACATTAGCTGCTAACAAAACAATCTAGCACTCAACATATCACATGTATGGGAGATCATGTTCAAGATTGCAAAACAGAAGTGACAAAATATCTCAAAGGCCTATGAGAATCTTGTTAAAGAACACAGGAGAAAACCTGATAAAAGGATCCCTTAAGAGGATGAATGTGAGAGTGAAAGTGGCCTTTGTTAGTAAAACTGAGCCAAACAGAGGCATCACATGATAAAGTGGAGTAGAAGGAAAAAGGAGGATATCATAGTCTCTACGTTGGCTAAACTCAAACAGCCCAGCAGTAAAAGGCCAACAGTAGCAACATTGGCAATTCACTGTCTCCTCAGTGCTGATAACAGCTACACTATGTTTCATACACTATTGCAACAGCACTTTAATAGTTTACATCTCTTCCTATGACACCACTGTGCAGGCGTTCCTGTAAGATTTTCAATAAGTCCTTCTCTGTTCTCTGAAGCACAAAACAACTAAAGAACATTGCATCTTAACACAAAAAATTACAATAGAAAATGATTTGACACTTTAGTTACCACTATACGGTTATTCACACATTTCAACTGTTGAAATCATCAGTCAGCTATCAAAAGTATAAATGGGTTTAGGAAGAGCGCTTTAACTTTCGTAACGTAGCCCACCACGAACCCGAGATAAAAAACACTATCAAAGAAAGACGCCAAGAGAGTAAGCCTTTGGGCTCGTGGTTCTCTGTAAATCTAGTATCATTAAGGCATTATCTATCCAGTATTGCTAAAAGAACAACTAGTTGGCGGACATGGAAAGAATATCTATGTATGAAAGTAACATAAAAAGCTGACACTTGAGGACAGAGTGCAAAATAATCATAAAACAAAAACCTTTAAGTCCCTAGTGGCCTAGTAAGTACCAAGTATCCTATAAGGTACTGTGTTGATGGCTAATTTGCTCTGTTAGCTACTAACATGCAAAGTGCACACTTGTTTAGGAAAAACAATTAATTTCTTACTTACAACTTCCAAATGTTTGGTTTAATCTGCTTAATCTCGATAGCAACTGGAAGGATATAAAAGTCTTTAGAAACTCTTGTGGTCATTTAGAATAAAACCTGGTGTTCAGCGTTCACGTCGATGCCAGTCTCTAGTGGTCGCGGCGCCTTTTTGGACACGTGGGTCGTGTGCCATTTTTACATTTTACAGGAGTTAATACCTTAGAGTTAACACCAAGATTTTTTTGGTGGGCATTTATATCCAGTGAAGACGAATGCGGTAATGAGTCAGCACAAAATGTCAACAATGGAAAATAGGTGGCAAAAAAGTCTGAGGTAATAACTAGCTTAATGTTGAAATGCCACTAACCACACACTGGAAATGACAGTATATTTATCCTTTACATAATAAGAGCCTGTGAGAGGCTGCAACATATAGAAAATCTAGATGAAATTTGGGCGGGGTGACACAAAGGGAAGACAAAATATCAAGGAAGACAGTTGAGGTTGCAAGAGCGGGCAGATGTCTGATTCTCACTGACTGAATGAAAACTCTGGTTCAAGCCATGGAGGGAGTTTCATGAATGGTCAGTGCTTGAGAAGTCAGAGGAAAAAACACTCTGACCTGGAGTTCCCACTCACAAACTGAAAACCCACACAGCACCCGCAGGGCTGAGCAGGAAACTCTGCCTTCATCAGCAGCCCCATTGGTCTAACTAACAAATTAGTGCAATTTAAGAAGAGACCACTGAATTCATGCTCTCTGAAAGCTGCCTATACAAAAAACCTATGAGAAGAACCTCTGATATAAAGAATTTCAAAACATGAAAAACTTCACCATCCTGTTATACATTCATAAAAGAGGGTTTAAGATAAAGATGACAGAGAAGGAAAGACGTTCGTAGTCTTGTATGTTGACCTCAGTTCTTCAAGGGGGCGTGTGACGCCCGATATCTTCATTTGAGCTGCTCCTGTGTTACTGAGAGGTGTCACCCGTTCTTGTCTCCACCCTTTTCTCCTGCAGCCTGAAAACACAATTACGCAGAGTTTCGGAAATTTCTAAAACTGAAACCATGACAGCATGTAGAATCATAATGAGAAATCCTGCAGTATTACTCACCCCGGGCTTGTGAAGTACGTTGTCCTGCAGACCGAAGAGGCTGCCTCCCTGGTTGCCCTGCAGGGGTGAGGCTGTAGCAGAAGACAGCAGGTTGGGTGACTGAGCAATCATGGGTGAGTTTGGGGTGGAGGTGAGTGCTCCTGTCAGTGTGAGGCGCTGTAGCTCTCTCTGTCTCTGCTGCTGCAGCATCTGGCACACCACCACCTGCTGCTCCTGGGGGAAGGAGACAGTGAGTTTTTAGAAACACGACTATGAACTGGGAGAGGGTCTACATCCAAGAAGGACTCTGAGCTCTTTTAAAGTTTCCCCATGGACCATGATTAGCACTTACCCAGTCTGTGGTTTCTGACATCATAAAAGTTTCTGTTTTGCATGGTAAACATTAACATTAATACATCTGTAAGCTTTCTAAATTGAAAACAAAGCTTAATTACTACAAGGCAACCTTCCAAGTGTGTGAACTAATTACTTCTGCTGCTCTGACAGCAGCTGAACAAATGCTTCTTTCCTTCAGTCACTTCAGACCACTAATAAACCCACAACTACACAGTCACACAGTAAACAAATGAGCTGATATATTTATCCGGTGTCACAGTGGCTGACTAGTTCCTGCCCCATTAGACTGTCACCAGTTTGCAAGTCAAATAGGTAAATGCATGGTTGAATGTCTGACTTGCTGCTGCTGAAGAAGACTCCATATTCTTATCCTTGTATTTATTTTCAAACCATTAGGCCTAAATAGTTATTGAGTGAAAATATATGAAGCCTTACTCGTATTAATAGTTATTATTCCAGCATTACACTTCTTATCCTCAATGCCTTTTCTTAAGTTAGTAAGTTATTGTTTGCAACTGAGACACTAATGAGAGTAAGAACAAGACAAAATTAGGTGGATCACATCTAAAATGTCTCCTGTGGGTCTGTGAAGCCCTTTGACTGTCACTGTGATTAAAGCCAATACAAATCAACTTGATTTGGCTTGTGTCACAGTCACAGGTTGCAATTTGTCATTGATTGGCAGAATCCCAAAGGACAGAGAGAGAAGAGACAGGAACAGACAAGAGGGCTGCTGCTGTTCTGTTGAGACTGTAATGGATTGGTTGGAGTTTCATATTGTTAACCTAAATAAAATGAAACCAACCCTGTTGATGTGAGAAGAGGACCTGAGTGGCCAGGCCCAACGTTAGTGTCAGTCTGTGGGGGGAAGAATGACGCAATTGAACAGCAAACTGAGCTCACCAGGGTTCAGGTAAGGCCTGTATCTTTTCTTGTCCACTGGCAACAACAGTCATTCAGTATGTATGTGATGGCCTGTTAGTAGTAGTAATGTCATGATACTTGCCATCAGGACTGGCTAAGAGTGCAGGTGTGTCAGAGAGCAGAAGGATGACTTCTTAATGGTTTAAACTGATATTAGAACCAGTCATATGACATGACTCAGAAACTTTTTAAAGAAAAACATTTACAGTAACATGAACTCGATGTCCTCAGATGTCAGATAATTCTTGAGATCATTTACAACGTTTAACTAATTTGTCTCCTTGATTATAATGTAAATCAAATATGGCCACACAGAGGTGAATAACATTATTTTGGTGAAGCTCCAGGAAGAATGCTCCTTTTCAACAGAATAAAAGAGACCCTGTGAGAAAGTGTACAATGTGAACATACAGGTGAGATGAAGATAAAGTGATAGAGAGATTGTCATTACAGGAGTGAAGTTCTGTGAGGTGAGGAACTGCTGGAGCTGCTGCTGTTGCTGCTGCTCGAGAAGAAGCTGCTTCTGCTGCTCTGACAGGAGAGAAGACCTGAAACAAAAGCAACAGTATACTGTCACTGTAAGCACAGGACAATACACCCACAGACAAACAACAATCACAGCCTTAACCCTAGTTCAAGTTTTCAGGGAGGTTTAAAGACAGAGCGGGTACGTACGGGCTCACACTCTTGGGAAGCTGGAAGCCCTGTGCTAGAGCTTGGGGGTTGAGTGGTGGAGGTTGGGGGCGCAGAGCAGGAAGTGTGGGCTGAGGGGCATTCTGCACAGGAGAGTGGATCACACCGTTCAGACTTCCCAGCACACCGTTCATGTTCAGCTGAGGACTTCCTGCGAGAGACGCCATGAGACCGCCGACCACCGGCAGAGAGGAGCTGCCAGCCTGACTCATAGCACCCAAACCGTCGCCCAAACCTCGACTCAGGCCGTTCAGCAGGGGCTGGCTGAAGGAGGCGGGGCTCTGCTGAGGGGGAGGAGTACTCTGGAAAGAAAGGGACGAGCTACTGCGGGACGGACTACCAGAGTGGAGCTCCTGAAACAAAGACATGACAAGAGCATTTTAGCTATTTACTGTAGGTGTCAACTTGTTTTTGATGTGAACTCAGTGCCTCAGTTCAATGCCTCATGTTACAGTGAAGTACACACGGGCACAAAAAGAATATATTTAACGGTAAGAGACATCATCAATTATCATCACTGTATTAAAGAGTGAAACCCAAACATTTCTCTGCTATAAAGAGTTTTAAGAAGCAGAAACACACTTGCTAACTAATCGGTCTAGTGTCTGTATGATGTGTTCAAGGTAAGAAAGGATCTACAGGTTCTCACCTCGGAAGAGGTAACGAAGGAGGTGTCATTCAGGAAGCAGCTTTTGGACAGGGGACTCTTATTGGTGCTCAGAGGGTCTAAGGAACAGAGAGGCACAAACACAGGGTGAAACTACACATCAATAAATCACTGCTTTAGTCTAATGAGTTTACTGTAAGGAATCACCTGAAAATAATACACTGATGTTTAAAGGTGGTACATGCAGTTGGACTGTTGTGGGGGGGGGGGGGGGGGGGGGGGGGGGGGGGGGACGACGACAGGGAAACGTAGGTACTACATGCCACCATAGGAACCATGTGTCCCTTAGGCTTTGATATGAATGTAGGTAGTAGAGCTGAAGAATCTGACCTTGGGTGGATGACAGGAAGTTGATCTGGGCAGAGGTATGTAAGGAGCTCTGGGCAGAATGAACGTGTGGAAAAGACACGGCCAGCTCCGTGTTGAGCAGCTGCAGCCGCTCCTTCTTGGCCGTCAGGCTGAGGATCTGGTCCTGGAGCCGCTGGTTCTCCTGCTGCAGGGAGTGCAGCGACTGGAGCATTTCCACAACTAGAGGGTCAGGGAGGAGAAATATAACACCATTAAAAAACTTTGTATTATCATTGTTATTGTATATATGTACATTTATAAGATGAAGATTATGCAAACAAGATGAAAAGTAGGTCAACAGATTTAATTTATTCACCGTTTCTATTCAAACTCTGGAAATGTCTATTTTTTTCCATAAAACAGTTCAAAGATGATGTCAGTATCTGTCCTGCTTTACAGTTTTTCTTAAAGTCACTTGACAGAAAACCAAGCTGGTAAATAATATTCTCACTAATTTATTATATGTATGAGGACAGATTAGTCATAGTTCAATCAATAATACACAGGGAAAAGCACGCAGACCCAGTAACCTGCGCTGAGCTTTCCTCTAGTCCACTTTAAAAAGGTCCTTGTACCCACACAGGTGTTTTCAATTACTCTGACTGATGAGGCCCCTGCTCGGCCTCACGTTAAGCTACACTGGAAAATATAAGAAGTCACCAAACTACTGCCGTGTCCGAAACCACTCCCTATTTTCTACCAGCGCACTTTGTCTACTTTAAGCCATTGTAAAATGTGTGCATTGTATGTTGGTCTTTCAATTCTAACAAAGGAACACAAAAACGGGTATCCACAGCATGTACACTACTGCGATGCTTGGAAAATTATCTCTGTGCTACATAGGTCAGGGAAAATACAAATGATGGTGGTTCATAAGTGTCTGAGATCTCAAGTTAGTGCTCACTAGACTGAATGAATGAATGTTTTTTATGTGGGGAATAATCTTCAGTGAGGGAGACATCAATTAATCAAGCACCACACACACACACACACACACACACACACACACACACACACACACACACACACACACACACACACACACACACACACACAGGTCTATTCTGGATTAGGGGTCTAATCAAGAAGACTATGAGCTACATTAGTGGACCATGGGTGTGTAAGGGCTTTGAAGATTCGCAGTTTCATTATAATAGCATTATTGGACTTGTAGTTTTATGCAGTTTTAGTGTATAGCAGTGGCGTCAGGTCTGAGCTTGAAATTCAAACCCATCCTCTAAATACTTTCTAATTGATCTGTGCAGTGTGCTCAGCATCACACACACAAGGAGAACAAACACACTCTCCCCCCTCACTTCTGCAGTAGGAAACATTCATCAGTCTAAAATGAATTATACACAGTTAAGAGATCTTATGAGGGCTGGGGAAGCTGGGGAAGGATGCATGTTTCATCTTGAGAGGAAATGATGGTACAAAAAAAGAAGAGAGGTAGTAATATTGGAACATTGGAAGTATGTAACGAAATGGAAAAGTTGAGATGGCACTGGGTGGAGAAAGAACTACAGTAACTGCCTCAAGGTTGTACTTCTCTGCCAACCAGTCAAGTCGCAGGAAATATGGTCAATCTATCTCCCCTTCTGTTCCTGAGTTACAGGATTGAATATATTCTTACTACAGTGTTCAGCCTTTGACCATTTGGATATAAAATGTCACCATTTTACATTTCAAATTTCATTATCATGTGAATTCTTACGTTATGAACAAAAACATGTTTTGTGAGGTCACAGTGACCTTTGACCTGTGACTACCAAATTCACACCAGTTCATTGAGTCCAAATGAATGCATACAGTCACAGCTGTCGCCAGCGTGGACGCATAAAAAGGAGCCTAGGAATAAATTACAAAACAAGTATCAGTTTATGATGAAGAAAAAATGAGTCAGTATTAGAGGCAGATCTAACAGAGAGAGCAAAGATGAGAAACAAAACTGCTGGAGCTGCTTTCAATATGGTTGTCACACTGTGCTATTTTTTGTGTCTCTTACTGCATCAACTTCACAGGTACATTCATCATCTCTAAATAGCACTAGGTTTTGTTCTCACAGAAGCAGCTGCACAGAGTGCAGGTAAACAGACTCTTGCCCCCTGACGTCCCATGACCTTAAAAAGGAAGCTACGTGAGAACCTCATCCAAGGTTATGACCTCAGAGTGGCCACAAGTCGTCAGTAGTTCAACAAAAGAGTGATTTCTCCTTCTCAGGTTTCTTAATTTAAAGTATTAAGAGTTCAGAGATGAAAACATCCAGTATTTTAGAATAAAAATACACAGAATTTAAAATTCTTTTAAATGTATATATTTTCTTTCATAGCCCTTTAACATTCTCGTCACCCGCAGTTTTATCTTGGAACCACGTGGGAACCAGTGTACTGAATGACTTTTTTCAGGCTGACTCACTGTTGACTCCCATCTCTCCGTTGCCGTGTTTCTCGAGCAGGAGCTCAATGTGGGAGCTGGCTGGAGGGACGTTCTCAGGACGGGCTCTGACTCCTGTACCTAACCCATCTCTCTGGTCAAACAGAAGAGGAAGACAGCTCATGGGAGACCTGGGTGTGAAGGATCAGAAAACAACAGGGAGTCTGAAAACAGTAAGAAGTCACTGCTGCAAGCAAGCAGCGAAACTACCAACAAGACCCTGCGGCTGTGGTTAGTATTTTTTTCTAACCCACTCAGTCACTGTGGTAGTTAACCACCTGCCTTTTTCCTGTTGTTTCCCGCTGCTGTTTGCTGAAATAGAAACTGATCTGATTAAGGCTACAGCTCAGAGGAAATTTATTCAAATGATGTTTCATTTGATGGAGATCGTGAGACCACCTCATAACTGAGCCTGTGTTTTCCTGTTCTGGTCCGTCACTCAGGATTTTCAGCACAATCATGTATGAACAAGATGAGGTCAAAACCCAGACTATGGCTTGATCGCATATGGTCAATGTGTGAAATTGAAGACCTAGTTGAAAACTGTTGTGGAACTGCTGTGAACAACCAACATTATTGAGCCCTTTTTGCATTCTGCCTAGTGTCAGCTGGGTTCAGCCCTTTATCTGTTTCCAACTCTCTCCCCTCTGTGCTCACACACACACATATTATATATATATATACAGCTGTAAAACAGTGACTGAAACGTGGCCCATTAGGACTACAACTTCCATACCATTTCCAAGCTGCTGTTAAAATCCTGATTTTATAACCTGTCTTGTCTTCTGGCAAAATCACCAAACACATAGTTAAAGACAAAGACTGTGCTGTGTTTCAGCTATATTTACTTGTAAAATGATCACTCAGAGAGAACGAAAGTTAGAAGCGACAGAATATCTTTCTTATTTTGTCTCTCACAGTGAACAACTTCCGTCTGGGTAATAAACTGTTGCTCCACCTCTCAATGAACAGGGTAGACACAGACACAAGGTAAGCAGGCACACACTGCCTTCTATGGAAAGTAGCCAAGGTTTGCCCAAAAAGCACCAAGGTCACAACACTGCAGGTAGTAAAAGCCCCCCTAATAGAAACTGTTAGTGCCAATTCATTTTGAAAGATCAACGGCCCACTCCAACGCTTGGTCAGTCGACCAATGGTGTAACTTCATCACTCAACTCTATCATCCAGCCAGTCGGTCATGGACATTTGCATATACTAGGCGCTACTGCGCTCCACCCAAAAATACCAATAAATATTAAAGAATGAGACTTACTGTGAGGAAAGACTCTCTCTTGGTGAGTTCCCCTGACACGGAAAGCGACAGTCATCAAGGTCGGACTCTGAAAACAGGGACAAAGAGTCATGAACTTTGCGTGTGTGCTTCTGTTTTTTGAAAGGCAGTGCAGTTCACCATTAAAGCATGGTGTCCTTTGCATTGTGAAGAGATTTAAAGTGGCAATCTTGAATATTTCTATCCTGATTGATTTGGTGATTTAATACAACCGGTCACAGAATTCTGGGAGCAGCAAAACAAACTCTTGGTTTAATACAGACATCAGGCAATAATTGGCCTTTTCCCATTATTCGGTGACCAACTGTGACCTGAGCATGAGTTTGCGAACAGCAGGGCGCAGTGACAGGAGTTGGTTACATCACTGAAAAGTAGGAGGCGTGCAGCCTGTCACCAGCTCTTCATCTAACAGCTCACTGTGGCTGCTTCTTGTTCCATTGCTCCCTGAAAAAATTCAAACTGATCTAATGTCAGGAAAAGCTTTGTCTTGTCATTGTCTTGTTTTGACACATTTTTAATAAACAATAGAGGTAAATGATAAACTTACTGACAAACACATTGCATTTCCTGTGACTACTTCACAATAAAAGTCAACTTGTGTCTCACCAGTTAAATGCTTTTAATGTAAAGCTGCAGCAGTAGGAAAAGTTCAGTTTGCATTAGCAGCAACTTAATACAGCATTTTTTATTGCAAATGTCACCACAGACACTTTGTTATTAATACTGGAAATATATAAATGTTGCAATACTTTCATCAGATCACGATAAGCTCAATCACCTTTGTATTACCTCATTCAGTGATAGTGACTCAGACATTTATTTAAATAAAAATTTCTGTGACTGACACTTAAATGTCAGATTCTGTAAAAGGCTTTATTGTGGAAGCTTGTGTGAAACTGGCTGCAGTTTCTCAACAAATGCAGGTGAATCATACGGATCTCTGAACTCTGTCTCCCTCTTACCTGGCAGTGAGGTCTGGGCTTGGCTCAGTAGTGGCGGCAGTGTCGGGGCTGTGGAGAGACAGCTGGCGAAAGGCTGAGTGGAGGTCAGGCTATAGGAAGTGCTGGATCCTGGATGGACCTATGACACAGAGCATCAACACATGAATAATCCGTTGGTACAAAAATGCCTTCTCCTCATACGATGGACACACTCGTCATCTAGTAAGATAATCCAACTACAATGGGCAACATCTGCTAAATGACCAAAGTGACTAATCACTTGAAAATATTGTTAGATTAATTTTCTGGCAATCAACTAATTGATTAATCGACTGTTTCAACTGTGTAATCATGCTTTTTTAACCAAGAAATCAGCATTAAGCCAAATGCAGTAGTTGTAATTGTTAAAATAGCAATTGTCAAGGTTTTATGTAGAACTTTCTAATCAAAGTTAAACAACTACAAGAAGATACATAACAGACACAGCAGCTGTGCAGTGGTCCCGATACAGTACAGAGCCTTTCAGTCAGACTTCCTGCTGACTGATCGTTTCTACAGTCTGTATTTCCTCTCTGACTAAAGTACCTGTGTGTTTGAGACAGCGTTGACTGATGCAAGAGAGAGTGAGGAGACGTGGGATGGAAGGAGTCCTGAGGAGAGAGGGGTGCTACACATGCCCCCTCCAAGGGCCAAGGAGGTGCTACACACCCCTCCACCCAGGGAGAGAGGGGTACTGCAGACACCCCCTCCCAGTGTGAGAGGGTCCTTGAGACTGGAGTAGATACCTGGGAAATGAGAGGAATAAAGAAAAAAGGTAAAAAAGATATTTCATCTCAGAAACTGTAAGACCCCAAAAGAGAAGCGCACGTGTACAGAATCAATCTGAAAGTAGGGCAGGAAATCTACCACCCAGAAATGTGTGCAGCGCTTTCAAAAACCACTATCTAGGACAATATCTCTGCCTCACACAGATTAAAGAAATACTTTGAGACAGATTTACTAAATATTCAGAGCATTCAATCCACTTGTATGAAAAACATCTTTATTTCTCCTGATGGGCTGTAGCTTCCAGTGGCTTGTTCTATTACACTGAGGTCTTAATATACAGATAAGTCGCTGCTGTGGTGCTGACATGGCACGTGTGCAATGGAAACATTTCAGCGCCAAAGAGTCAATGTGAAAATGAACACACCAAAGTGCAAACAGATAGTGACAGAGTTTTTTCTACACACACTTACTCTGACACACAGGAAGTTAGAGGGCTACCACACACACACCCACTCACAAAGACTCACCGGAGCCGAGCAGCGAGTTGCCACGGCCTGTGGAAAAACTGCCAGCAGAGGAGGAAGAGAAAGAAGAAGAGGAGGAAGAATGGGAAGAAGAAGAAGAAGAAGAAGAAGAAGAGGTGGTGGTGGGAGGTAGCGTGGAGGGGAAGGCAGGGTGTGGGATGGAGGATGGGCTTGGGTAGAGCGAGGAGGTTAAGGCTGGAGGAGGAGGAGGAGGAGGAGGAGGTGCTGTGTGGTGATGATGGTGGTGAAGCTCCTCTTCCCTCCTCTCTCGGTTCTTGCTGCCCCGCGGGCGCCCTGGACCATGGCGGCTCTTCTTGTTGCCGCGGTGCCTCCTCTCTCGGGGCAGCGCTGGAGGTGTGGCTTTGTCCTCCAAGTCTGCCTCCTCTAGGATGGGCGGCGTGCTCAGCTGAGACGGCTTGCAGAGAGACTTGGAGGGTTTGTAGTCCCCCGAGGAGGAGATCTTGCGGATCTTACTGCTGCTGCCCAGCCCTGACGACGAGGTGATGCGCATGATGGACCCAAATGTTGAGATGGTGACCTTGTTCTCAAAAGGGCTTGAATTGCCTTCTGACCTGTCATGACCCTGTGATCCCACCAGAGGGCCATCAGCAGGAGTCAATGCTGGTGGCTTGTGGTATTTACTGTCCTCCTCCTCTTCCTCTTCCTCCTCCTCATCTTTGTCCTCCTCCTTCTCGTCGTCCTCTTCATCCTCATCCTCCTGGACGGCTGGCCTCCTGTGACGCTCCTTACGCTCCTCTCCGCTGTGGTCATCGCCTCCTCGGTCATGGTCACGCTCCAGGCGGGACGAAGATGAGAATTGATGGAAATCCTGAGTAGAAGACAAGGAGCCACCTCCCACAGAAACACACACATAAAGATGAAAAACAAACTTACTGATGTCAACCGTCTTTTCTGCCATCACCTCTGACTTTTCCCCTAACACAAGCTCTAGTGCAGAGGTATTCAGCTAAACATTCAGAGAGGTCCAGGAAGGTCTGGAACATTGGACCAGGGGGAATGCACTGGTGGGATTAAAATAATACCTTCTCCCTTAATAATTATATGTTCTTTTCGCATTTCATGGAAAATAAGGGCTGTAATAAGTCATAAGTACATAACAGAGAGATGTTGAAAAAGTGCATCTTAGAATAAAGTGCTTAATTTTAGAAAAAATGAAACAAAATGTGCAGCTTCAGTTTCCCCTTTTCTTCTGTTTTGTCAATTCCAATTCCACATCCTAACAGTCTCAACCATTTTTATAATAAACAATCACAACACATCTTAAGAATTGAAAAGCTGTAACACGTCCCATTCTCTTTGTTTCCCTCACATGTGATAATAGCTGTAAAGGGTAGAAAAGCTGCGCTGGTTGAAATAGAGATGGTCCGTTTAAATTGAATAATTCTCAATAACTTGTAGGTTATAGGTCCGGTTGTGGACAGAACAGCGTCTGGATCCATGTCCAGGCTGAGTCCATCTATTAGTAACACCAGCTGTAGTGTCTCAACATTTCATTGTGCACTTCTTACCTGTGTTGAATGGACTGGAGGAGCAGGAGGAGGAGGAGCAGCTCTTGCCAGTGCTTCCTGTCTTTTTACTGCTGCGATGACCATGACTGTGTGAGCTCAGCTTCTTGGACTTTCCATCACTGTCCTTGCTGCTATGGTGACTGGAGATCTGCATCAACACACACATACAGCCACACACACACTAGTTTTACTCATTCAGTTCTTTTTCGTAAGTCAAACAAATTGATAGCTCTCCACAATATGTGACATTACACTTGACATTACTTGTCAAAATACTGACTGACTGGTGTTGTGGCATCAAGCAAGATTTCTCTGAGTGCTAATTTCAGTCTCTCTACCTTTTCTATGCTGCTGGTTGTCACTGGCGAGCTCAGGCTGTCAGAGGACTTCTTGTGGCGCTCTTTTTGCCTAATCTTGTCCTTATGACTCTGAAAACACACACACACACACAGAATTACTAGGGTGGGGTATTTTCAGTACCTTAAAACAAGACTATGAATCTGACCAGATGTTCAAAGCCAACACTGCGTAGCCTTTACAGTTACACACAGTAACACCAGTGCTCACCTTCCTCTGTCTGTGGTGGTGGTGTTTGTCCTGTGAGGGAGAGCTGGAGCGCCCCCTGGAATGACTGAAGGAGCTACTTGTATTTTCGCTGGAGCGCAACTTCTTCTGCTATAAACACCAAAACAAGAAAGTGAGCAATGACTCATGACTAAATAAAACCTTAAAGGCTGCGGTGATTTTATCACATAATGCTTTAAAAGGTCCTGTATTACACACATTAAAACATTTGGTGTTTTATTTGAAGAGTTGATCCATAAGAAGATATATTTGTGGTTTTAAGAACTAAAAACCATCTCATTGTAGTTTTACATCTCCTCTCTCAGGCTTCTCCAGCAACAACAGGTCTGTTTTCTGAGTGATCAAATAAAAATACAGATATAGTATATTTCAGGTAAACCAAATCCTTTATGATTGGATGCTGGGTCCAGGTGGGCGGGGCTTGGGGCATGGCTGAGAGCAGTGACTGCTTTGTTGTTACATCACAAAGTTACAGAAGTCCTGGCAGCTGGTTTTAAGGCTCAGTTTCTGAATACAGGCTGTGTGCATTTCTCTGTGGACTGAGCACTTTGATACTTTCACTGTATTAATATAGAACCTAGACCTGATTTATAATCAAACAACACATGGACATCTACCTTTAGACTATATGGGACCTTTAAAAAGAATAGTTTGGCATTTTGGGAAACACACTTATTTACTTTCATGCCGAGTTAGGTTACAAGACCGACAACACTCATATATGTCCAGTAAATACACAGCTCCAGCCAGCAGCCACTCAGTGTAGCATAAAGACTGCAAACAGCCTGGCTCTGTCCAACGGTAACAAAAACATTCACCTACCATCACCTCTACAGCGATATAATTAATATGTTAAATCTTTTTTGTTTAATCCGTAAGTGTTGTTGTTTTACACAGTTGCTACATGCCAGATTATTTCTTGGCTGGCCACACTGAATTTCTAGAGACTTGCTGGTGCCATGAGGTTACTGGGCAACCACCGGAGACTCCAGGAAGTCAGTGGGCGTGACCATGAAATAGTCTGGCACAGGCTACAGGTAAGATTCAAAGGCAAATGAGGTTGTAATTAAAACACAACAGTGGTCATGTTTACTGGTTTCACATTCACAGGACTAGTCCGAGGGAGGATTTGAGTAAGGGTCTTCTCAGAGTGTTACCATTTTGTTGTAGTGATGCTTGCAGTAGCCACAGTATTTCACGTTGTCAGCTTCTGGGCCTTCCTCCTCACACAGCAGACCAGCCATCTGAGCACTGAACACAGGGTACCACAGGGTCAGACAGGAGAGGAGACAAGATAGCATTAGAGATTACACACGCACGCACACGCACACACACACACACCTGGATGTCACCCAAGACAGGCGAGAGCTTTTGTCATTGATCAAGGCAGGATGGATTAAATGTCACATGTCTGCACATACTAATCTGTGCCAGTCTTCATTTTAAATGGTCACAATCTGCACTCTGTGATAGGAATCAGCAGCTTTCACAACATCAAGGCCCAAAGCAAGTGAATGAAAATGTAAAGAGATAGGGAGAACAGCAGTGCAGGCAGTAAGACAAATAAACCTATGGGAAATACAGTACATATAGGCATTTTTCACATCTCATATCAGTCAATATATAAAATCAGTTATGTGTATCTAATTTGTCAGTGTTTTTATTATGACACACTGTCCTGCAAGAGTATTTTTAGTAACTTTTAAATACAGATCGTTTGTTCATAGGTCAATATGTTGCATCAAATAATTTCTTCAAATATTCCTGCCACAGTTCTTTCATGATGATCAAGATCGTAACTGATCTTGCTGAACAGCTTGCTGTCACCCAAAAATATCACCAAGCTGTAGACACATCTTCCATGTAACCACAAACACATACTTAAACACACACATACACACACCCAACTTAACACTTACCAGGTGACATGAAACGCTTGTCTGCAGCCTTGTCTGTTGCACGTCATGCAAGCTCCACAGGCAGCCTTGCTCTCCCTGCCATGGTCCTCACAGATGTAACAGGTCTGGCGAAAACAGCAAAGATGGGGAGAACGGGTTAATGTCATATCAGTAGCTGCTCGACTTGAAGATGAGCAAACTTCAAAGAAAATCATGTGTTCATGTGTGTGAAGTCTTGTGAGGCTCCGTTCGATCCAGTTACACCAGTGCAACCAGGGCAAATTTCATTAATTCATATGATCAGGTCATTAAAGTGAACTACTTTGATTGCAGTGTGAGTCCAGCCACAGCGATACTGTAAATGATTAAGAAGTTTTGCTTGTCAGGACAACAGATGGGGCTTTCAAACAGAACAGTTTGCTCTGTGCTTGCTGCTGTTAACCAGATGTCGTGAGAAAAGTTTACATCGAAGAGACTGTAGCTAGTTGTGTATTTGTTTTCAAAAGAGAGCTATATTTTTTGTATCTTGATCATACTAAAAAACTAACAATTCGGAAAAAGGGAAGTGTCTGGGCTTATTTTAGGCACAGAACCAAGGAAGTAGTTATAGTGCCTTTACAGGTTTAGGGTGCATCTAAATAAAAATATCACAAAAAGGAAAACACAAACCGATTTCCTTTCTCACCTTCACTCCTTGTAATATCTTTCTACTTCTTATTGTATAAAGGTGGGATAAACCACGGGGGCGTGAGGCCACACATGTGGACGCAGCAAAAAATGAATCATGCGTAGACAAGACTTTGATAATAATTCATTTTAGAGTTCAACGCTGGAATTCAAACATCCTGTAAGCATCAGATTGTGCACACATCTCCACAAAATACATGTAAGCATACCCGAGCAGTCAAACGCGTTGACGCACACACACGCACACACACACACACAGCTTTTGTACTTCTTCCTCAGCTTTTCCCCAGTGAGCGGGGCTGACTGGTGGGGGGCAGAAGAGGCCTAGCAACAGGTGCGGGACAAAGAAACAGCGGGCTCTTTACCTTTTCACTTCAGCCCCCTCTCTTTCGCCTTTTCTCTCCACGTTCCTCTGTCTTTCTCTACTCCCCACATCCTAGTCCTAGCTCTCTGTTTCCCTCTGAGGATGACGGCTGTGTAATGAAAGGCCGGAGACATTACTACACCGGGCGTATAAAAAGGAAGAGTGGCTTCTCAAGTTTTCACTGTCCATTGTAATGCTGTCTAGGAATGCAGGCAGCAAAATCTGGATGAATGGCTCTGACGGGGGAAAGCTGCATGCAATTTACTGTAGCTGACACAGTAATATGAAACCAGGCACTCAAACACTCATGTGTACATTTATATGCAGGCATGCGCGCACACACAAACACACACACACACACATACACATACACAGATGTCAGCAACTGGCTGCTCAGTCCAATGAGCCCATACGTCAAATATTGATCTCTCTGTAATGTGCATTGCTGTGGCTCATGCTGCTTTCACCACTCACTACGTCTGCTGTACAGTACACACTCCGCCACCAAAGACCACGCAGACAGTTACGCCAACTGATGTATGATAAAGCTATAATGGCCTGAAACCAGTCTGTGGGTTAACGGTTGGATTTACAAAGGGAAAAAAAAGACATCTAAGCACGGCTGTATATGTGATAAGGAATCTGTTCACTCTGTTTTCCATCGTTGGCCTGAAACTACATGTTAAAGTTCTGTGTGCGGTCCCATTATCTTTGTGCTTCATCAGTCAGTGTGCAGCATCAAACCGTTTCACATGTCAACAAGTCAGTAACCAGTGTTCACTATTATACACAGAGATTACGTGAAGAACAGACTCGAAGAAAACTCCCTATCGACTTTATCAATTCATGATTTGTTTGTAATGATTGTTTTCTTTATCGCTTATCTCAAATCAATCTATAAAATATAAAACAATGCAATAAATATTAATCACAGTTGTCCCAGAGCCCAAAGTGACTTCTTCAAATAGTTTTTTTTTGTCCCACCAACAGTACAAACCCAAAGAGTTTCAGTTCTTAATCATATAAAAGCCAGGAAGCAACAAGTGAATGTGTCATTTTGTAAGATAAATGACTTTAAACTAATCATCTAAGCACTACTCAGTACGTCACAATGGGTGTTTTGCGTTGAACTGTGGTAAATGTACTTCTTTGTTGCTCCCTCAACCTGCCTCATCTATTGCTTCTTCAGCTGGAAATCTCCCACATTTCCCAGAATGACTTTCAACAACCTCCAGGTGTGACCTTGCCACATTCAGCTCTGGGTTTGTACGGGACGTGTAGGTGGAGGCAACGATGGTGATGTGGAGAAAAAATATTTTCCTGTTTAAGGGAAAAACAAGAGTTGCGCTGCTTCCCACATGTCCTGCGACTGTGTTGCATCATGGTTAGTTGAAGCTACTGTTGTTCGTGGAGAAGTTGATGATTTTTTTTTTTTTTCTTTTACCATGGATTTCTCTCTGTGGGATTATTGACACCGATGGAAAAAGTTCAGTCTAAAACAAAGTCTCTGTTCTGTTTTTTTAGGGCATAACTCCAACACTGATGTTTATAGTAATAAACAATACCTCCAATATGTTATTGTCCAGTGCTTTACTTCTAAACATGATTCCTACAGGAAAATCACTTCAGAAAATAAGCAAAATTTCCAAGATTTCTATTTTATCTTACTGCAAACAACTGCACAAGTTGTAAAGACAGAATAGGTAAAACATTAATCTGACCAAACATTGGGGACAAAACTTGACAAGTACCAAATGAATCTTGTATTTGGCCTGTGTTGAAGTAACCTGGTGTTGATACCTAGCCATAGGGGATACAGTATCTCTAAAAAAAAAAAGGGAATGTTGGGGTGACCTGGTAGCCTGATCGTTAAGGCACATACCGCATGGCCACAACATCCCTGGGTCGATTCCAGCCAGGGAACTTTGGTTCCTGTCTATCTGTCTACCATCATCTATCCATTAAAATCTTTATAGTAAATAAACAATGGATGTACTTCAGCCTCTCCAGGTAAAAGAAAAAAGGTTAGCAGTCTTTTTGATACCATTCTCTGAGCAGACAGACTGACGCAAACGAAGCAGCATGTCCTGCATTCCAAAATTATTCAACACAGAGCATCAGACTTTCATGAAGTCTTATTGTCTTGCAGTTTGTGTAACAACGTATTGCATATTTTAGCACAAGTTCTTCCAGTCAACAGTATGCATGTGTGTGTGTGTGTGTGTGTGTGTGTGTGTGTGTGTGTGTGTGTGTGTGTGTGTGTGTGTGTGTGTGTGTCTCCGCACCTTGATGTATCTCTCATGTGGGACATATTGCAAGATGATGGGCTCCATGGTGAGGACATTGGCAAACTGCACTTCAGGGATGTAGAGCGCGCACACAACGTGGGCCCAGCCTGATGGAGAGATTGGCAGTGAGTCAGTGGCATACAAAGGCTCTTTATAATTGAAGTGCAAATCTACAGCTTCTGTGTTGCGTCAGGTGAGAAGGGGCTAACGCTGTTTCACTCCCCTGCTGTTACACAGGGAGCGTGTGAGGTTTACCTCCGCTGTCCGTCCTCTTGAGGGCACCATCTTTGTGGGGGCACAGCTCACACCTCTGGGGCGGGACAGGAGAGTGTGTCATTAACCATAACAGGTGAAGCAGGGATGGGTAGTTGTGTTGTGTCTTGTTGTGTGTTGGCATACTCACCACACGCGCCGCCCTCTCCTGTGACTCACACTTCCGACAGAACCACGGGCCGGTGGGCACTTGGACAATGCCATAGCATGCTGAAACAAACAAACAAACAAACAAACACAAACACACACAAAAATCGGGTCACAGAAACTATTTCTTGTCAGTGTCATCTGCAGTTTTCCAACAGATGTGTAAATGTCACATATAAGTCAGTACATTAGTATTTTTCAATCTTTATCATTTTCTAATATGGTGTATTTTACATGTATCTCTTTTATTGTGTTGTTTTGTTAGTCATGTAAAATGCTGCTCTCATCTTGCTCAACTTATCCTTAAAAAAAGACAATTTATATCCACTTGGGACTTAGACACAGAAGTTGAGTATGAATGAAACTGACCTATGAAGACAGCTCCAAACTCAGCCTGCTGTGTCCGCTTTAAACTAATCTTTCTATCAAATTTCAGATCGCTTTCGCTGACTTTCAGAAACATTTACCCTGCACATGAGAGCACAGTGAGGTCAGCGTGGTGTAAATCACCAGCCTCCCACAGTTGGTCCTGGTTTTTACTCTGAAACAAGGTCCTGCAAGTTAACTGCTCCCTCTCACAGACGCATTAAAGCAACAAAGCAAATGGACACAAGGTAACACAGTGTCCAAACCGGCGGGCCCGCCGGGCTTAATTCTCGCTGAACACGCCTCATGCAGTATGTGCTGAACCCGACCGGGCCAGACCGCCACACACAAACACACACACGCTACGACACGGACCCACTGTGCCGTCAAGGCGCCATCCAGGAACGGTGTCACCCTGCTTGGCCCTATGTGTTTAATCATGTGTGCTGAGAGGAAACAACAAACAGCACGCCTACCTACCCCTCCCACACACATCCATACACACACACAAACACGCACGTAGACAGCAACAGACCTGCCTAGAAATCTACCGACCTACCAGCACCTCTGGCTGCCTCCAGCCGCCACAGCTGCCCGGTAATTACACGCTAACAGCGGCTAATGTTACCTTGGTGAACGGCGACGCTGCAGCCGTGTCCATCACAGTAAACCAGCGGATTCTCAGCCCAGCCTCGCTCGTCTGAACACACGCAGCAACCTCCGACCATTTCCCGCATGCTGCTCCCATATGAAGATATGTATTTCCCCTCCCGGCAGCGGCTCAGACCTCGCCCAGGCCTGTCAAGTGGTCGTCCCGCATTGACGCCGCACCGGGCATAGTCGTGGGCCGCTTTCGTCGCACAGTTTTAGCGCAGCGGAGAGACGAAATCTCGGCGTGGGGTTTGTGGTGCTGCTGCTACGTTTTTTCCGTGATGTCCTCCCCGTCCCCATAGAACCGATGCAGTGCGCATGCCCAGACCAGCTACTCTGGGTCGGAATAAAAGTCACAGCAAAGGTAGCAAGTTATTGTTGTTTTCAACCTCAATCCACGTTCACCGCGTGTTTTCAGACCATCACGTTAATTTTCAATTCGTTATATTGTGAGAAAATTACATCTGCGCGCCCCATATTCTTTTAAAGAATTTCATAAATTAGATTAGTAGAACATGTTGATGCATCAGTCAAAACCGCTGGTTGCACTGTTTCTCTATCAATTTAGTTTCAACAGCCCCATCTTCAGGATTTCCACAGAATAACAAGGCAACAATTACAAGCTATTTCACCATCCAATGTCCTGACCTGAAATGAAAAACATCCACACAATGAATGATACACCTGCTGTGTGTACTGCCTTATTACTCCCTTTACTTGATTCTGATTTACTACATGTTAATGTAAGTTTTAAATGATCTACAAGAGGTTGTGTACATTTGTATTTTATTCTTTCTCTAGTTGTAAACAAAACCCTCTCTCTAGTTGCAGTCAAAACAATAAAACAAATAGACAGTGTGTTGCATGAGCATAGATTCCATTTAGATTTTTGTCTGTCACATGTGACCCCTACAGCTCAGTCAGCAGATGTCACCAGAAGCCTTTCATTTTGACTGGACTTGCGTCATTGTTGCTTTATGACTCCTGTCAAGACTGGCTGAGTAAACTCTGTCTGTCAGGCCAGTTTTATGGTGGAAATGGTACTTCAAACACACACACACACTTGTACAGCTATCTTTGAGGGGGCCCATCATTGACATAATGCATTCTCTAGCCTCTTACCGTAACCTTAACAATCACAACTAAATGCCTAACCCTAATCCCTTAAACCAAGTCTTAACCCTCAAAAAGCCCTTTAAACTTGTGGGGTCCAGGATCTCGGTCCCCACAAAGCACCATAGACCCCACAAGGGTGGACTCCCATTTTTCGGACCCTACAGATGTAGCAAAACAAGAACACACACACTAACACACAGTTTGGGCAGAAGCAGGGCTTTCTAGACACATGTTCCATACCTGTTTCCCTTTCCCTCCATTTTTTTTATGTTCAGAGTCGATATGTGAGAAAATGTCCTCTTACGCAGTTTTTATCCTCCTACCTAACTACCCTGGCTTACAGACACACAGTCTTACTCAAACTACTCAGAAGAAAATACCATGAATTTAACTTCTTATAATTGGAAAAAAAGAGAAGCAGCGTGGTTGTACCAGTGAAATGGATGACTGGGCTTTTTAATCTGACATATGAACATGAAGCTGTGATGACAGTTTGCCTCACAAGTGTCACTTCTCTTCAAACCCAAAGAGAGAAAAGGGAACTGGCTCTGATGGAGAGGACAGATAGCGTGGTGGCAGCTGGATGAAGCTAACACCCTGTTCTGGTTTGAAGGCAGCAAAGCATGACCAAGTCCCTGTACTGACATGTGGGCGAAGTGCATCCAACTGACATGCACGCACGCACACACACACACACACACACACACACACACACACACACACACACACACACACACACAGCTTGATGCATCAACAAAAGAACTAGTCAGTCAGAGCCCATGTATTCACCAAAATTTCCCTGACACTGCACTGTCAGCATAGGCTCCTAAAGTTTGTCACATCAAAAATTCCCACAAAACCTCAGTTTTTACCTAAATTTTACCCTTACGCATAAATTCCCATATGTGGAGTTTTACTGGCAGACAACATGTATTACTATCCAATCTGTGGGTGAGGTGAAAGCTAAGTGGGATGGTGAAACTATTGATTAAAATCATTTTGACACATTCTCCAATTGAGCTTTCTTCTAGTTAAAAACATGATAATGATATGACGCTATTCTTTTCTTCTATTTAGCTTGAGACCCCTAATTGGTCAAAGAATCAACTCTGTGAGCCACTGCTCTGGAGCGACAACGCACAAGGGAAACACATCAAGATTACCTCACTGTCATGCAGTACCATCTGCCCCCAGCAGATGGATGCTGGTCTGAAGAGACATTTATGATCCACTGACATGTATTTCCTCAGCGTATGGAGACGAAACAGTTAGATCTAAATCCTGTGATGAAATTAGGAGACATTCCCATAATCAACAGAAGAGTCATTTGACATTTTCCCCTCGTTTGATCATTTTCAGAGCATACCAATACTTAGATACTGCAGGGGAATAGTCGGTCATGAACAGCTTTAACCTGCTGTCACTTAAATACATTTTTAGGTGATCGACAGCACCTTATATTTCATTTAGACCTACCTTCAGTTTGATTTATATCCTCATTACCTCTGTCCTTCTTAGACATAATGTAGTTTTGAACTTTGTACGTTCCTATATATACAACCACTATCTAGTGTGACAAAAAACATCTCAAAGCTGTGAGCCATTGCTAACAATTGGGAGCGCTAAATGCATATAATATTCAGGAGTGAGAAACCAACACATAGTGTAGAGCAAAGTGTCCTTTGAAGCCGTCAACTGCGCTCTCAAAACCACAGCCTAAAAGAAGACATGTGACCTTCTAGATAATAGGATTTTTTTTTCTGCAGTCTTGAATTGGCAAGTGTGTTTTTCAGAGACACTTCTGTCAACATGGTGCAGGTCGACGTGCGATGAAGGAAAAAAGAAGTTCTCTTTTTATTTTTACACCTTTACACAGACAGCAGGAAAACCAACAGCAGATACAATAAATGCACTCATTTGTGCTACTTCGGTGAACATTTAAATGACTATTTGGCATATTGCTATAAAATATAAACAGCGGCTTCAGCAGGGAAATCAAGCACAAATGTATGTTTGAAAAGGAAGTAGAATTACTCCCGCATAAACATTTTACAGGCCATCTTTTCAGATGAGGTACAGTATGACTAAGAACACTCTGACACCCGTCACACTCCTATAACGACTTAAGCTCTCTATCTTCCACATATACACATACACACACTCAGACACACACAGAAGACACAGAGAGAGAGCTGCTACTTCATGCTTTCATTTCTGATACTACCAGCTACTTATATGAGTAAAGCTGTGTGTGTGTGCTCTTACAGTGTTATCTGTCTGAGCATATGTGTGTGTATGTAAGCATTAACATCAGCATGAATGAAAGCTACTTCAATTCTAGGCGGTGCTCGCCTCGGGCTATGTGGGAAGAGAACTCGTAACGGTCCCGGCTGCGGTGGCCACACACGTTGCACTCGAGCGGGTCGCGGAAGCCGTGGCAACCCATGTGGATAGTGAACATGACATAGTCCAGAAAAATCACCCTGCAGTGGCTGCAGGGGTAAACTGCCCCAGGCAGCGTTCCTGCCTCCCCGTCAGACCGCACCACTCGCAAAGCCTCCAGTGGCGACAAAGGGATGGGCTGGGCATGTGGGTGAGGGATGCCGTTCTGGTGGTTCAGCCCCCCCAGCAGGTGCCCTAAGCTGTACATGACGGGCTGGGACATCTGGGAGCTGTCAGTGTGGAACGAGTCCATGCCGAGTGGTGGCTGGGCGGAGTGAGGAAGGCCCAGGAGTGACATGCCCATCTTATGGCCGTTGGTGAGGCCCATAGGGTTGATGTCGTTGCGACTTAACGAGATGGGGTAGGGCCTGTGGGAGGGAGTTGGGTCGCTCTCTAGGCCTGTGAGGATTGGTTGTTGCTGGTGGTGGCCATCTGGCCCTGGGGAGCCCGGTGGAGGGTCCTTGACATCAGTTCGGTGGACCAGCTCCCTGTTAAAGCTCAGGTCCAGGCAGACACCGTTGTCGCCTAGACCAGTAACATGAGAAGAAAGAGCACTGAAGACTCAGCAGGAGGTTTCACAGACTTCCTCCAACAGCATGGCCAGAGAAATAGCACAGGCAACACAGAGTTACATCAGGCAACAGTTAAAGCAGTTATTGCTTAAAGATAGAAGAAAATCTTACAGAGACCTTTAGAGGTCTCTAAGGGGTCAATGACGAAAAATGCGCACCCGCCAGGGCAGCAAAACACACCAGGTTCACAGGAAAAAAGAAGCCGTAAAGCATCAGAGCATCCTGAGCCAGCAGCTGAACTTGGAGGACAGAGGGCTGAGAGGAAGCAGCCGACGCAGACGAAGGCCTCAGTGCAGCTGCACAAAGTATAGACAGACAGACACCTGCTCACGTTTCTCGCTCCCGCCTGTTCTCTCTCTCTCTTTTTCTCTCTCTCTCTCTCGCTCTCTGCGGTTGCAGAAATTACTTCTTTTTCCCCTGTGGTTGTCATATTGAAAGATTTCACTTCAATTGTTAACCCGATAGAGAGACGTAGGAGGGTTTTTTTTTGCCCATACACCCTCATTTGCAGCTTGAGGCTTGATTGCGAAACTACAACCCAAAGTTAGTTTGGGCTTAACCAGAAAGATGAGAACCAACTATTGAAAATCGTTGTGCTGTGTGTGAACGCCCATAAAGTTTGGGAAATCGCTGTGCCATGTCAGCCATTTACTGAAACTGATATCTTATGATCATTTATCACGCAGGCAAATTATCTGAGTGTGAATCAAAACATACAAAGTGAGTAATAAAACTGAGAAGTTTCGAAGTGCATGTTTCTCTCTTCTTTTCATGTATCCATTTATTTAACCATGCATGTTTATAAATACCCACCTATGACATAATTCTGGCAGAGAATTTAGGACATTGGAGACCACCCTGTGGTGTGTGCAGGTATGAGGCAGGTGGTCTGCCCTCAATTCCTGTTTGACAAGAGATGGATGCCAGCAGAGACAAACAGACAACAAGTAGCTCAGACAGACAAATTGAAATAATCTGCAAAACATGAATTCTCTTTCATAAAGCAAAAATGCCAGCAAAAAGCACAAATGGTATGTACATTTTTTTTAAATACAGATGTAAGGAAACAGGTGGACAGTATTAACATAAAAATAGCATTTAAGTAGACCTATCAATCAAATAAAAAAAATGCAGGCAGAGTAATACTGTAAGCTGCTTTAAAATTACAACACAACTCTCTTTGATCCGCTTGAGGTCAGTGCTTCTGCTCACCCCCTGTGTGTGCTGGATGTGAGTTTAGCTGCTCTTACCCGTGAACTTCTGTGGCATTGAACTCTTCCGTTTGGCTACGTTGCTGGCGAGCCTGTCGAGCAGCAGAGCGCGCTCAGTGCCCATCTGAGTCCTAGATGTGTGGCTGTCCTCTGCTTAACAGCAAGAGAGTGAGAGAGTAAGTGAACGAAAGAAATGCAGATCTCTTTTCAACCAGGCAGTGTCATGAGTAGAGGAGTGCACTGAGCAACAGCTGTCCACCTGTCAAAGCCTTTGAGGTTGTAATGTGGAAAAAAAAAACTGTTGCAAAACACCCCAGCTGCTCAAAGCATAGATACACTGGGAGGAACGAGATATTAATTTGAGATCAGAAGCTCCTTTGACCTCACTTCCTGGTGCTTTTTTACTTCACCAGTGTAGGAGAGGAGACCACAGGATGAGGATGTACTTCCTCACCACTACGGCACTATCAGGCATAAGCTTACGACATTTGGTGACCACAGAAGCAGAGCATTGTCTGTGTCATGCAACCGTGCAACTGCCCTGCCAATAACTTAAGGCACCTTTCGTCTTTGGGGGGTAGGTTAGACATAGAGGGTGTGTGTGTGTGTGTGTGTGTTGGGTGGCTGGGCTGAACCATTTGCCCTACATATTGGCTTCCCCTTTACTGCTACAGATATGAGACGTGGTCTTCACAGTGCTGTGACTCCACACCACAGCAGCCATAACCTATTTAGTTGTAATGATGGGGTAACAGCCATAAGCTCATTGATTTAATGAGGCTATAAAAAACAGGGTCTGTTAGCAACAGCAGCTTTAATTGTGCACCTGTTGCATATGCACAAATGTGTTAATGTAAACTGTGCAGTGATCTGCTTAAATTGACAGCTATATCTGCATGTGTGGACTGCGCCTTGGTTTTGAAGTGGTCTGTGTGTTTCATGTCAAAAAGCAGCAGTGAGTGTGTGTGATGGCTGCTCACCTCTCTCAGCGGGACCTTTGCTCTGAATGTACACATGGCACCTCTCTCTGTGCTCTTCAAGGGAGCTTCGCTGCTTGTAGCTGCGACTGCAGTGGTTGCACTTGAAGGGTTTCTCTACTGTTAGCAGGAGTTTCAGTTAATCAAGACGTGAAACATTGACAACATCTAAATGGTACAGCAAGTATTATTTCCTTAACTACGTGGTTTCATACAAAACTGATGATGTGCATATTAGAGCCTGTGCAGCATGTGTCTGCAGGTAAAACACGTGAACTGAAAGTGAATGAGTAAGTTTCCAGAGGTGAATGAGTAAGATGTCATATGTAATGTGTGTAACCGTATTAAAGTGTATGGCAGGGTGTTACTGGAAAAGCCATGCCAGCTCAGCAGGCCTCATGTGTTCAGAGATTCAAAAGGAGTGAGAAACAAACCAACACTGTACACAGGTGCATACAGTATCAGCCTCACGTGTGAGTGAATGAGCGCATATGTGGCTGACTGGTACCAGAATGGGTGCGCAGGTGCCCGCTCAGCGCGTCACGTCGCCGGCAGGCGTAGCTGCACATGGGGCATTTGAAAGGCTTCTCCCCAGAGTGCAGTTTGATGTGGCGAAGCAGGTTTCCCTTCTGGGTGAAAGAGGCCCCGCACTGACTGCAGTGGAATGGCCTCTCGCCTGAGAGAAAAAAAACAAAAAACACACACACACCATGAAAACAATCCTGCACATCTCACATTTTAACATGACATTTGCTTTATCACTCATTGATCACACAACCCATTTTGATTTCACGTCAGTTCGATCATTGTAAATTATCAGTTGTTGCAAATTTACTTTGTTGAGATAATGTGTTGAAGTGTAAATTACTGCTGGACAACACACTGACGTGGTGAAACTTTGAGATAGCTATTGAAATTTTTGAAAAGAAAGAGTTTTTTATGCTTTACTTGAATTACCAACTCTTTTTCTTGTTCCCGCTATCAAAGTGAATTGCAAAAAACAGAATCATTCACCATCTTTGAAAAGGGAACAAGACAACATCCACTTTAATTGTCAGAAATATAGAAACAATGTTCTCACGAGGCAAACCACACAAATACCAAGCATCTTGAGTTGACTTCCCATGTTGAAAACACAGTCCCACAAGTTTCATATTCTAAAATTTAGCCCCACTCTTCAGCATGTTTTACTACTAAAACCAATCCCACACAGCTCGTCATCTTGACTTCAACATGACGGACCAGATAAGCCATTAAAGTCAGTAATGCACTCACGCTGCTGTGTGAATGGTCATGCTTATCATAGCAAGTAATATAATCTGAATATCTTCATTTCTTAAAGTCTGCTTTGTTACTTTCTTAGTCACACTGTAGCTCAATGGAAGGAATGACAGTGTAAGAGAGACCATCATGTGTTAAAGGTCCCTCACTTTAAATGCAGAACTCGTGACTTTAATTCTTTGACAGTTTTTGTATTGTAACTTCATTTTCTGTTCATTTATGATGAGGGCAGATGTAGCCTACAACAGAGAATGCGTGCTTCATGTGCACGAGACAAACATCACTCTCCACACTGTTAACCTGCTCTAAGCTCTTGATTTTAGGTCAATATATCAGCTCAATATAATGACTACAAAAGTACTATGATGTATTTACATATCTGTTACTGCAATCAAAGCTATCACAGTAATCACAAAGTTATTGGATGTGCTTTATATCTGAACAACAATAGAGGATATTTCACAACCTCTTGCTGTAGATGTAGCACTGGTTAGAACATCTGCGTCACGTATGATGCAGACCCGCTTGTTCCTAATCATAGAGTTTCTCAATCAAACATCTTGACCCTGTCAATACAAGGCACTATCTCCAAAAGCTATCAACAGTGTGATCATTGCACAACTGTTGTATTTGAGGTCAGGTGTTTGGGCTGTGTTCCTGTGTTTACCCGTGTGGCTGCGTTTGTGCACCAGCAGTACGTTGATGCTGACGCAGGACAGGCCACAGATGTCACAGCTGAGCTTGCCTGTCGTCTGGATGCGGGGCGCCATTGCTCCAGGCGCACACGTCCCCTCTGCAGCCGCCGCTGCTGCTGCGTGGGCGTCTGGTAGGGCTGCACTGTCGTAACGCGAGTAGTCCACCAGCGACAGGTCCTGCGGCTCATTCAGGGTATCTCCTTCTTCATCCCCTTCCCCGTCCCTCTCCTCATCATCGTCCTCCTCTGTCCTCTCCTCATCAAAGCCTTCCTCCATCCCGTCCTCACTGCCCCCCTCTGCTTCCTCTTTTGTAACAATTTCTCTTTCTTTTTCAATCTTGAGAAACTGCTCATTATCTTCCATTTCCTCAGCCTCAGTTTTTATCACACCTAAGCAGGGAGGAAGCAAAGGAGAAGTCAAGGATATATTTGATCTATACACACATGAAGTGACTGAAACATGTCAGCAACAAGCAGTGATTTACAGACAAAACATATGGAGTGATGTATAGTGTATAGACAACAGCTTAGCAGTTTTTCCTGTTTTTTGGGGGAGTTTTTCCTTCCCATTCGAGGGTTTAAGGACAGATTGTGTCGTAATGCTGCACAGATTATCAAGGCCCTTGAGGCAAATTTGTGATTTGGGTTAAATACAAAAAATTTAACTTGACTTGACTTGACACTCTCACTTCCAAATAAGGGGCTTAAAAGCCTGACAAGACTCCACTCCAACCAGAATGTGAAAGACGGTCACATCTTCACTTCTACATTTATATTTATAGTTGATAGTTTGGTATTAGTACTAGTACATCTCCAAAGTGTGGGTAGCTTAATTTGGGCCAATGCATAGTGTCACAAAAAGATTCAGAAGATGTGTGCTCAAGATAAGGGGAAGGCATTTCCTCTGAATACACAGAAACTAGAACCAGGGCAGAGAGAGAGACAGCAGGCGTCTCAGGCAGACAACCCCAATTCCTCCTCTGCTTTAAAAAAGAGATTTCAGACTGATTGTTTATCGCTTCTGTCACAGAGGCTGATCTGCATCAGCAGAGCACCACTTCTAGTTCATTTCTACTGCACGCAAGTTTCTCCTGTAGTTTTTTTTCCGAGCCACGAGTCTGTACCTACTGTAGGTCAAACTTCCACACCATCCAGGATCTGCTCATCTGTATGTCTATTTCTCAACACCACATCGGTTGCCATGCAGCGTCCCGAGATCTGGTTTGCAGGACCTCTCACCTAGCCTCTTGCTAAGTGTCAACCAACCCCCTAAGCGTATTCAGTTCCATCCAGAAACCACACTGTGGTCTTGGCGGTGACTGATGATGAGCTGAAGAGCAGCGCCTTGTATTGTGGAGAGCGCTCAGAGGTGCTATGGAAACTTTGCACACACAGAGCTCCGAGAGGCCCGATATAGAGTCCAGTGTCTCAGAGCAGTGAACCGCAGGCTGTGCATCAGGCGCAGAGCAAGGCTTTAGGAAGTGCACCCAGCGGGGCAGATGGGTGGCAGTCAGAAATATATAGGAGAGCTCTCTGTAACACCATGTTTTTTTTGTTTTTACGTGACAAAGACCACAAGGCTGAGTGAAATAATTTCCACTCTTCAGATACCCTGTATGAAACAAGGTGGTCACAGTTTAGAAATGTGCAAAATCATCCTCCTTGATGTAAGGTTACAATGCAGAGTTTCTATGAAGACATGCCCCTTATATTTGTCAATCAAGATATAAGTTTTATCACACGGTGTGTGACACTGCAGAAAGGAGTGAAAAGCTGGCATAAACACTGACGCGCTAACTCCACCCAAACAGTGAAGAAAGCAGATTATATCAAACACTGAGAATCATTTGCAAATCACTTTGCACTGAATGAAACACTGTGATGACCACCAGACACATTAAAGGCACCTTCAGCACAACTAGACTCAACAAGAGCACGCAAGACCCACATGACTTTTTTCTGTCTAATCAGCTGGATGACACACAGATGGCTCTAACTTCAAGCTACTGTCCATCTGATTGATAATATTTAATTGCTGTTGAATAAAAAACTAGCATCCTTTCTATTTTATTTTATTTTTTTAATGTTCAATTGAATTCAAAGAATAAAACCCTACTCCTCATTTACGGGTTGAAAAAAAACCTACCAAACTTCAGTGTATGATACCTTTGAAACCCTTCCTACTCCTAAAAACTTTGTTCCTTTACTAGACAACGTGTTTTTCCAACAGCAGTCTTTGCTGTAGTAAATCGCAGGTTCAGTAGCAGCGTCCTTCACACTTTTTCCTAATGTCTGTGGACAAAAGCGTAATCGTACCATGCTTAAGTGCCATGTTTGAGCGAGATGGCTAAAATGCAAAGCGTAATGGAAAAATGTCAGCGCATGTGTATGTGTGTGTGTGGGTACACGTACGTGGATCTGTCACACCTTCACACTGCACTCCATTCTCGCTGATTGAGCTATCCTCCCTCTCTTCTTCTTCCTCCTGTGACTTCACATCTGCAGCATCACTGCAAACCTCTGAAAAGGTGACACATTGTGCTTGTGTAAATATTTTGTGTGTCATCAAGAGAACTTCAAACCAATACACAACAGTTATCTGCTACAATAATGGCACATTAAAATAATTTGTATGAACATTGAACGTTCTGGAACACCGTTACTGAGACATTAACAACCTGGTCTATGTCTAGCCTGTTATCAACTGTAGCCTGCACAAATTCCTCCACATATACGCCTTCAGCTTTCAATACTCTGAAGTCATGTGCGCTCAGGCAGGATGGTGGCAGCTGTGGAGAAATGTGTGCAGCCTGATCACGTACACTCTCACACTATAGACAAGGAATCAGATACTCACCCATCCCGTCTCCCTCTGGGGAGGTAAATTCAGGATGTTTGTCTGTGTTCATGATCAAAAAAGAAAGTTCTGTGGACAGAAATTAAAATATTTGATAACTGAGTCAAGCTAGATTCCCTCTTATGGTGTTTATACAGAGAATACTGAGCATTTTAACACTATGAAAAAGGCGGGTTTCTTGTGTACATCATGATGTGACATTCTGTTTGATACACTGAGACTAATATAACTTCTCTGATGTTCTTCTAACTATTAACAGCTTCCCTTACTATTTCTACAAAGCATGTTAAGAAATAGAACCAACACTTGCATCTCACTGTTCCTGTTGGTTGGACAACAAAAAAAGAAATTTACAGAAAAAAAAAAGAAAAAAAAAAGAAAAAAAAAGTGGGTAAAGGCTCACGGTTGATTGCTCGACCCTGTCACTACATTTAGCCTTATGAGAAAGAGATGCTGTTCACTGCACATGTATTTCCTGCCAGGTCTGTACACAGGAGCGAATGCGAACGCTATCCACGCCACAGCCAGTGTGGCTCCAATACTTGAAGCCACAGTTTGAAAATGAATTAGGAAATAAAATACACAACTGTGCACTTTTTAAAACCCGGTTTACAAGCTCTGTATTAGTTTTGTTTGATCTGATGAAACTTTAGCAAAAGTGTGAACACTTTTAACAATTCTGTTGCAAGTGTAACTGCAATAAAAAGTATAAAACTCAAGTTGAGTTACTTAGAAAAGTTTTCATCATTCAGAGAGCAGTAAATACTCTTACTTTACATTTAGTGATGACAAAAAAACACAACAACAAACTTTCTCACACGATCAAAATGAAATTGAGAAGCAACGTCTACACATTAGTTCAGGTACTTTTTGGGGTTTTAGTTTTTGCTGGAAGTTAACAGTCAGTTTGAGTAGTGATGAAATGATCGTACCTGCTTGTTGCTCAGCACCCGGAGGAGAACCAGTCTCGTAGTAGGAGATTCCACACTCCGCCACTGGACTTTCTCTGAATATGGAATATATGCAACGTCACTACGGTAAATTTTGGAGATCCCTTAAAGGAACAGGAACTCATTTTGAAGATTGAGCAACAAAGACCAAAGCATGTTCACACAGCAGAGGAGCAACACCGGTGATCTGGAGTAGTCCTTTCCATTTTCATGATCACAGAGTAAACCTTCCAATACTAAACCCGCGGAGTCTGTCACAAGTTTATGAGTGAAACAAAGAACTGATTATGGTCATGATGGTTTGATATCAGCTCCGGCTGCTTACACGCTTCCTGACCTCTTTCCATTTAAGGAGCTATTACTCCATCTTGTGGCCAAACTATAACGCTACTTTACATCAACCGACCCCCCCCACCCCCACCCCCACCACGCACTTGCACCGCAGCTCTTTGAATAATTATTTATTTGGATGGGTGTTTGATGACAGCTAGCTCTTCTTCCTGTTGAGTGTAACTGCACTTACTAGAAGTAACTTTGGACAAAAGCATCTGCCAAATGACTACAATAATGTAATAATGCAAAGCACAAAATGTGGTTTACTACAACTACACTCACTTGAACTTAAGGGGTTCATTTTACGGGGTATTTAATAAATCAACTCAGGAACTCAATACAAAAAAACAGCCAAAAAGACAAAATAATCACTCTACTGAAGCTGAGGAGCACTGGATGATGGAGCAGGCTGGTGGGTTAGTAAGGGGTTAAAAGATGAGTTCACAAATTTTTCATGTCTACCTTGAAAGTCAGGTAACCACATGAACACTGAAACAGGTTTTTGCTTGCTGTAATCATTCCCCCTGTTCATTCTGGCTGTGTAGGGATTTCATCCTAATACGCTCCCAGTGTAAGCGATGGGGAACAAAATCTACAGTCCTTGTTCTTGGCAAAATGCAGCTTAGAGTTCAGCCAAAGCTAAAATGAGGCCTCAGCTGTCTGACTCACGCAAATCAAGTGGGTATCTTCCAAAGTTACAGTCTATTTAGCACCATATTTCCTCCAAAGTTTTACTGGTCCTCCACTGCAGTTCAGTCCATGGAAAACAACGAGGGAACATTTTACTGAAAAAACGAACTTTCGAAGAAACATTGATTTGATCAGTTCAGACTGCTGAAACCTCATACTAGCTACAGATTAAGTTGTAAACTTTGAAAAACATTTTTTGCACAGAACAAGGACCTTGGATTTTCCCCCCATCACTTCCACTGGAAACACATGAGAGGGAACGTTGGACACATTAATGTCCAATATGAGCATTAGGAATGAAAAACCTGTTTTAATGCCTGTATGGTTCATCTGACTATTGCTTCAAGACAGATTTGAAAAATTAACCAGTTCCTTGCACCAACCATGAAGCGCACTGTCCCTGGTTTGCCTCTGAGCAGGGACCATCTCTTTGTCTCCTCTCATTTTTTGTCATGCCCCAAAGTGCCCCCCCCCCAAAAAAAAAATGCCCCCTTTGTAGTTCAGTGTGTCATGGATTGTTAATGAAATATGAAACAACAGACACACACGCACCTGCAGCTCATTAGCGAAGCCAACATCTACAGCATGCACTGCATTACTAACCACTGTTTATCTGTTAGTAACTAGTCTGCCTCCTGGAATCCCCCCCACTCCCCTAAAAAAAAAAACACACCCACACAAACAGTCGAACACCTCATAAATGACACATAATGAAAGTGCTGGCCCTCTCGTGAGCAGCTCCACTGACAAACAGCTTTTTGTAGCTGTCATTCAAGCTATTGACTTGAAATTGACCAGATGTGGTTTTTATTTAAATTGTGGCTGACTGAAAATAAGTTCAGCCGTGCTGTTGTTCAGTGGGCCGGACATTTGTAAACAGAGGTACGATCACAACCATGAGTAGCCTTTAGACATTTTTGATCGTTGGCCGTGCAGGAACGGGCGAGGAATCTGGGTGCCGTGTAACTAACAACACTCACTGTAGCACCCACCTGAGTGGTGCACAGCCTTGTAAGGCTTGGCTGCTGCCCATGGCCCGCCTATGGCAACCAGCCACCAGCCTGTAGAAAAAGAAAGAACACTCACAAAGGCATTACAATACATGCTGGGTTTCCATGGCAAAATGGAGGCAAAGGGAAAAAAAAAGAGATGTCGACCAATAAAAGCCATGATTCAAAACCTTAAAGGCTGAGTGGAGGGCATATCTGCACACACAGCAAACAAGAGGAAAGCAACACACTGATTTACAGACTCTGTCATGATCAGAAACACACATGTATAAGAGACTGTCTCTGCTTGCAGTGTTGTTAAAACTTATCCTGCAGTTCCACTGGTGGGAAGCTTTTTTAGGACCACTGGGGGCAGGGCAGCAGTGGGTGGGTGGGTGGTTGGGGGTGGGGGTGGGGGGCTGGGGGTGGGGGGTTGGACTGTCCATTTGCCTTTTATAGCTGCCCACTCCAGTTAGCAGCAGAGAGAGAAAAAGAGAAAAAGAGATCTGGGGGCTGATATAATGGGGGGGTTGGGAGTGGAGGGGGGGGCATGTGTGTTGGGCATTTGGGGTTGATTAAAGTGGACCGGCACTGATGTGTCTTCTGGTTTTTACTTTCTTATGGACCAAAATGTTTTATCAAGTGATCTAGCAAAATGCAAATCAACATATCTGAGTGCTGGTGACATGAAATCCGTCGGACATGGCAGAAGAGAATAATAATGATTGGGTGGGGGAGAAAACTAAATGTAATCTGTGTGTGAGCAAGTGAGAGGGCAATTCAGCTGTTTCTTCTCCTGGTGCACTCAGGATTGAGAGAGGACAAGTGAGGGAGAGAGTGTATAAGCTTGTGTGTCTGAGTAGGAGAGAGATAGAGAGAGAAAGAGGGAGACAGAGGGAGAGAGCTTTAGCCTGGCTTTCCTCCGCTGTGCCTTTCAGCTCCTCTCTCACTGTAGAAAGAGGCGTGTCTATGGACCAGTATAAAGTCCAAGGAGAGCCACTCGTGTTGAGCCATTCTCAGGAGCGAGTCCTTTGCACTGCACACAAGCAAGAGGAGGAAACTGCAGCTGTTACTTAAAACACTGCCTTTTGATGACCTGCTTTGCATTTGGACACTTGTAGACCAGATTTTTTTTTTGGTGTTTCAGCAGAGGGTGGGCGAGCCTCTGGACTCAAACTCGAGGAGAGAGAGCAAGACTCACCTGAGCACACTGGATATCCTTTCTGCAACTGTTCATTCCAACACAACAAAAACTAGTTCTTATCACCACTACATTCGCCAGGCGAGCAGATCAAGAGCAGGCTCCAATTTCTGCGCTGTGAAATTGAATCAGAGGAACGGAGAGGCAATACAGCAGAGGCATTGTGTCCCTGCAATTGAAACACTAACCAGCTGAAAATATCAAAGACCATCCTGGACAAAGAGTTCTTCTCAAAGCTCCCTTGTTTGTCTAAAATCTGCTGTTGAAGTATAAAGTGATAAAGCTGCACAACACTCAGAGAGGACAGGGAGGCAGAGGGGACCATACACGAGGGAGAACGATTGTGTGCAGGTGCTGGGGCTGCCATGGTGCGTGGAGGTGGCGTGGCAGTAGCTCCATCCTGCAGGGGCCTGTGGGTGTTTGGCGCCCTGTCGCTGGTGGCACTGTGTTTGTCGGACCAGGCCATTCGCTGCCCGGTGTGCTCTGAGGAGAGGCTGGCCAGCTGCCGGCTGCCGGAGGGCTGCGAGGAGACAGTGCGGGAGCCCGGCTGCGGCTGCTGCCCCACCTGTGCCCTGCCTAAAGGGGCGCACTGTGGCGTCTACTCACCTCGATGTGGCACAGGCCTCCGCTGCTACCCGCCGCGTGGTGTGGAGAGGCCACTGCACTCGCTGATGCACGGCCAGGGGGTGTGCACCGATGAGCGGGAGGTGGAGGAGAACTCAGGTGAGAGTGAAGGGGTCAGAGTGTTTGTGTGTGTGTGTGTGTGTGTGTGGACTGATGACACCGGGCTCTTCTTTCTTTTAGTGATTGTAAGTTATAAAGAGGTACAAAGCACTAATGCATTTACATAACATATCTCTGCACATGTCTATGTCAAGATGCTCTGATTGTATGAACACAGCTGACCAGGTCTGTCCAAAATGACCTGGACTGGCGTCTCTCTGTCCCTCTCGCTCTGTGGACCCACGGCCGGGCAGACCAGAATATTTTCTGTCTCCGCTGCCTGGGCCTTACCTGAGCTGGGCAGGGTCAGAGTTGGGGGGTGTGACAATGTGCTGCTTGTTTACCCTAATCTCAGCTAAGCCCTGAACCAGAGCATGCACACACACCAGCTCCTCACGCATGGCCTGATGGGAGAGTGCACACAGTCCCTCTGCTGTCTTGTGGCCGGTCGTTGTGAAAGGGGCCCTGCTGTAAGACGCAGAGCAGGCTTCAGAGAGGCGAGTGGAGGAGGTGTGGTGATAGATGGGGTGGGCGTGTGTGCATGTGAGTGTGTGTGTGTGTGTGTGTGTATGTGTGTGTGTGTGTCTGTTGCATGTGTCTGCACTCTGTATGACTCTGTGCGGCATGCAAGTTGGACCATACCTGCTTTAGTCGGGAGATCATGCATTTGGTTAGTGCAGATAGTTACACTAAAAATTCCCTTTCCCAGCATTCCTTGGGTGTGGAATTATCCCATCATGCCAATGTTAAACTGAGATCCTGCAGGTATTGGTGTAGTGAAGGCAGTGAAATGCATTGTGGTGATACTAGGAATGTGAGTGTGTGTGTGTGTGTGTGTGTGTGTGTGTGTGTGTGTGTTTGTAATGGGAGGAGGTAATAAAAGCTGCTGTATGAAATGACTGTAATGGAGTGTGGCCAGTCTGGAGCTATTAGAGCTCTCTGCAATCAGTAATTCACTTGGTGCTCTTTCATGGACACCCCCATCCCTCCTACTGCTGCTGCGGCAGATGTCTAACTCTTCTTCTGCTGTCAGTGTCTCTATCACACTTTTCTGGGCCAGCTTCTTATTCTCCTCTTTGTTGCTGCATTCCTCTTGTAAAGAAGAAAGTCTGTTTCCACTTTCACACAGTGGGACGTCTAATACTGGATGTCTTATCTGCATATCCAGTTCCAGTTCACTGCTTTGACGTTAACGTCTCTCTACTGATGAAATTCTCTACTGTTTGTCTTTCTCTGCTTTCCACAAAGGGAGTGGTGTTGATTTCCATTATGCCATATGAGACAATTGTTATAATGTGTCACAGACAGGTGGGTCTTTCATTCGTTCCAGATTATTTACTAACTCGCCCGGCGTTGCTCCCACTGAGCCTCTGCTCCTAGACATTTACTGGTAATGGCAGTAGGCTATCTGCTAGCGTCAGAACACCAAAGATTTGGATCAACTTAGCCAATATAAAACTCCCAGGATGTTCATCTTCATTGCAGCATCTGTTTCCCCTGGCCCTGGGTGCAAACCCCCCCCCCCCCCCCCCCCCCAAACTCCGACAAGCCTTCGAGTGCATCGCCCACCGCGTCCAGCTCCTTCATGAGGATGAGCTCATCGGCACTCTTGCTGCCAGACCTGAAATGAGAGCCTTCTGCTCTCTGTACAGGGCCAGCATAGGTTAGGCCGGCACATAGCGTGACTAAATGGAATCAGAGCGACAAGGAAAGCTGTTTAGAGCATGATAAAAATGGAGGGCTGTCTCATCTTGGCCCACCTCTGTCCATCCACACCAATTTATCTCGCAGAATGTTCTCCCTGAACATTATTTCTGCTTTTGACGCCACATTGTCCGATCAGCTGGCCTGGAAGTGGGTTATAGTGCACTGGGGGAGTCTAGGGTCCTTACTCCAGGGCGGGGCGGCAGTAGATGGAACATTTTGGAAAGTTCATAAGTTTTGTTTTCAGTGTTCTGTAATCTGAGTGCTGAGTTCTGTCTCCACACTCCTCCTCACCCCTGGAGTCTGTCATAACAAAGCGGGGAAGCTCTACCCAATAAATCTCACTGTAAATCAATTCTTCTGGGCAGCAGCTCAAATCCACTGTATAAGAATGTTCAATGTAAACCATGGCAGTAGAGAGACAATCAAAAAGGCACAGGGGAGAGGCGAGGAGCAACTCCAGTCACAAGCAGGAGATTTCCTTTGTGGCGCATTCACCGTGCTTATGCATTATTAAACAAGGGGGTGCATCTCCTGAATACATGACTGACACTGCCCCACTCCTAGCAACAGTGAACATGCTAGATAAAAATAGAAGAGGGTTTTTAAAAACCAAGAGAATTCATAATGAAAAGGACCATGGGGTAGAGGCAGATATGGACAGCCCTCTGAAGGGAATTTAGGTGTTCAGTTACAGCCCCGCATCCAGATGCTACAACAAAACACTTGTGTCACAAAGATTTGTGCTGCCTCATGGTTGTCACCTAATTTTAACTAACTACTAATGAAAAGGGAGTGCAATATATCAAGTTTTATGAACCACCAGTCCATTTTCTTAGGATCCCAACACTGTATTTCTCTCAAACATTTATTATTATTTATACTGAATTTCCATAGCAACAACAAGCACTATCCAGCATCTTATATCAAGGTCTAAGACAGCTTTAGTGCTTCTTAATATCCCATTCTTAGAAACCCTCTCTATCCTAATACTTAGAATAAATCATCATGCGAGTGTTGGCATCTGCTCCCACATTCCAGCCGAGTCTGCCCCGGTGTCGTATTCAAATGCTTCCCTCTGACAGTGAAACGGATATTATTTACAAACTGATACAGATGTCAGATATGAAAAGTCTTACACCTACAGGCACCGAAGACGCTGCATGAATGAAGCTGTCAGTGGAGCCAGACTCTGTCCAACTATGCCCAATTTGCTGTGACGCACACAGGTCTTTATGAAAGAGGCATGCTAACCTAGATTTCCCTTTCTCCTATGAGCAAGCACTCCTCAGCACATTTTGGTTGTGAGTTGTGAACTGGTTAAAGATGTGAATGTATTTTGGGGGAATTGTTTCAAACGTCTTTGAGCAGATGTCCCCTAATGTTGTGTATTTGCTTTCTTTGGGTTGTGCGGCGCATTTGTACAGCTGGGGTTCTTGTGCGGGAGTAAATGTGATTAGCTAATTGCTGTCCTCTGTGAGACAGGGACCCCCTTCTAGTGTTGGAGCTGAGAGATACACAAACAATCCACCATTGTCCTGGCCATGAAATACACTTAATCTGAGGAGGACAGTGAATCCTCGAGGGCTGGGATTTCACATTGAAGTTTAAGCCCAGTATTCAGGAACAAAAAAACACTGCAGCAATTTACACCTTCTATCATTCTATACGTCTTTATAACAAATGGTGATTTTATTGACAAAAAGTATTTTCTGAGCAGCGATCATTAATTATATTTTTTGCCTTTCATTAAGATGAAATTCTGTATTAGTTCAAACTAATATTCCAGGTAGTAAATTGCTTCGCTGGCTATTAGAAATGCTGTAGTATTCATTTCCTCTCCTTGCACTTACATTTATTAAAACAAGACAAGTCTGCTCAAAATTAAGTTATGATGTAACTCAGAATAGTTTGACCTAATTCACTGCAGCTGCACGTTTCCCTCTATTCATAGATCTATTTATCACATTCAGTAACAGCGCATCAACGAATGATGGATGTCTAGGATCAGCCCAGCTTCCTATGACAGAATTTACTCACAAATCTGAAAGCAAATAAATCTACACAACAAACAGTAGAATGGAGCCTGGCCTGTTGAGTTATGGCCCCGAGGTTAATAATGACTATAATACATCAGTCTAGTTTATATTGTAGGATAAGTGACACAAATTCAGGTGTCTCTGAACATGTTTTATCAGGATGAAAAATAGGATTGAAGCTACGAAAGGTTCTCAAGCCATGTTTTATTTTCATCACAGGACAATGTTTTGAACCAAACCAGGATAAAGGATAATGTTTAATCTGATGGTGATGCATCTGGAAGATGTTCCATCCTTAACTCATATTTTTGTCTCTGATCAACAAGGCTGAACAATTGGCTGAATGCAATCTGGCCATGTGCAGCATCCAAATCGCAGGAGCGATAAAATAAAAAGATTAAAAGATGAAATAAAATAAAAAAGACCAAATGTGTCACAACAGACCATAAATGAAGCACATCCAGCCTAGAAATCACTCTCCAGACATAGCAAAACATTTATGTTTGGTAAAGCCCCTGCCCCCCCAAAAAATCACATCACCATAATTTTTATATTTTTTTCAGTGAAAATGAAATGCAAAAATGACAATTCCCACTATAATCGCGACGATATCACAATTGCAATATCTGCCAAAATACTCTCAAAGGATTCTTCGTCTGCATATCGCTGAGTTCTATTTTCAGATTTGAAGGGTAAAACAAACAGGGCAGTAAACTGCTGCTGCTCTGTTCTCTTTGGATTCAGACTCACAAACATGTTGTGTTTCTGGATACTGCTGTGACATCAGCTGAATGGGAAGTGAGTGGCCAGAGGAGCATCAGGCAGTGCAGCAGCTCATTTCTTGTCTTTGTCATTCATGTTTGTCGTGCTGCTGAACCAGCGTTACTTCTTGTCCATCCCATATGAAGAATGCAAAACAGAGGAGGTGCTCGCAAACACAAGAACATACAACTTTCTATGTTTAACCTGACAACTAAAGTGGTTTTCAAACATTTCATGTCATGTCACTTCTTGCAGCACGTGCTGGCAGTCCTGAACAGTGTTCTTGTAACTGCGCCTGACATTGACTCTGATGATTAACTGATTCAAAGAAATCTTCTGCCTGGTAGCTGCTGGTCTGATACTCAGTGTTGACTGACAAGTTTTTTTGGAAGCGAGCCTAGTTTACATTACAAAACATTACAAAACATTACAAAACAGCTTCCCCTCAGAGTATAGTTTTCATCAGATTCATTACTTAGGACATATTAAATGCAGAAGACGAATAGTTTATATACCATTAAACAGGTTAAAACAAACTTCAAATCTCAGTAACACTGATTCCACCACCGCTCTGTAATTGTTTTTCTGTTTCTTTTGTTGTTGTTTTTTAGTTCTGTTGTTTTAGTTTAGAGGAGAAAGACTCATCTGGTCACATTGGGGTAAGAATGTGTTGTGAGTCTGTTTGCCTTCATTTACCCATTATGTCGTAAATTTTATTGTTGCATTGTGGAGAAAATCATTTGGAAAAACAAGCCTCATTCAGGTTATTTGACAACTTTAGAATTTAGACAACTTCTGGGATTTATATAATTGACATCTTCTACATAAACAAACATTTTAAAGAGTAATTCAACAACAGGCTGAGAAGCTATTTTACTGGCCTCAGTTCTCCGTTTGTTCAGTCAGAAATGAGCCGTGTTACGCCCGTTGTACCTGTACAAGTGTACGCCTACATCACTGAGAGGATAAACCACTGGAAGTCAGCAAGAATAAAGATTTTCCCGCAAATTTTAAGTTAACTTTTATAGACATCTTTTCATTTTTTTTTTGGAATTGGAACCAAACTATAAAGTGAGTGAGAAGATTTGAACTGGTCGGTGCTCTTATGAATGTCCGGCAATTTCTTGTTAGTTATCGGCCACAACATGCGCCAATACAGATAAGCCTCTGTCTAGGACAAGCTAACACTGGCTGGTACATCAGCCGGGCTCTTCACCCTGTGGAGAAGTCGCTCCACAACTCCTCTTAGTGTTTTCAAACTTATCTGTTGACATCACTTCATGAGCGCCCTGCAACTATCTACAACGTATCCGTATCAAACAATTGCAGTCATTATTTTTAAAAGGGTGCATCTCAAGTTTTTGTACGAATGTTTCACATAGTGGACTCTCTTTTGGCTTCGATCCGAAATCTAAGCTTGTAGAAATATAAACCTTTGGAAAGTGCTCTGCCAATCTCGCTCAGCATAACTAAATATTTATTTGAGGAGGATATTTGTCTTTGGGTTTACAAGCTCAGCTTTAAAGCCCTGAACAGTGGAATCTGAAATCCCATGACCCCTTTAGACCCCCATATCACTGTTTTGCGGACTGCGACAGGAAGGTAAATACACTGTATAAACAGAGGGTGTGGCGCTGATTTATCGTAATGTATATTAAATGATTTACATGGTGTAAAGTTTTTTTTCCTCTGAAAGACAGAGCCTTGTAATCAGTACGCTTTCACTCAACCCGTAATGGCTGATGCTCACACGTCTACTGGCTAGAGCTGACGAATCAATTTCCAAGTGCTGCGGCTGATATGTGACAACAAATATTTAAGTAAGAACCAGATTGAGCAAGCCATGTAGTTTATTGTGCAACAGGTTTGGAATTCGTCAGCCAGTCCAAACAAAGTGGAGCCAATCAGATATTGTATTGTCTTTGCACTATGACTTAAGGATGAAGTCGATAATGAATTTTATCCTGCTGATTAACAGATTAAAGGTAATGGTCTGTATATGTTATAATGCATCTTGTTGACTCAGCTTTATCTCATCGTAATCATACCAAAAGACAAAAGAAGGCAGGTAAAGCCTATTCCCGATTCTGAGTATGAGTACATGTTTACCCATGACCTTTCTTTATCTTTGCTCTGCACCTGTGACTGGCAGTGAAGTGTGGTGCATCAGCTCCGGGGCTGATAATGGACTGTAGGAATTATATTTTAAAAGCCAAGAGCTGCTGATCCAAATCAAATGAAACCACACAGAGAAGTGGCGACTTCCTCCATGGAAAACAGCAGTGGTAGCAAACAGGACATGCCACCCCTGACCCACTTCTAAATCACGTTGGCTCACCCTGCGAAAGAGTGTGGAATCGGAAAAGTGTGAACTGGCAAAAGACGAGAAAGAACAACTTGGAACGAAGGAAACAGCTGAAACCCTGTTGGCTCTTGTGGAAGAAAGTGCTGATGAGCAAGGCTTAACAGCAACAAGACTAAAAATACAAACAGCCAAGAGACACTTCCCCCCCTACACAAGCCAAGCCAAGCAAGATGACTGTCTATGAAGTTTAGAGAAAGACGGTCACCTTCTGACTCCTGCCACTGAGCTGTAAAAAAAAAATCTTATCATCACCAGAAAACAGCCCAGAATCAATACTTGACTCCAGCAGGAGCTACAGCAGTACTGCAAAGACAAGCTTGTACTGGTTTGGATGTGTGCAAGTATGGGTTCACGCATTGGGGACCTGAGGAGAGGCTTTACATTGCACAAGATCACAGAGGCTACTGACCCACCGTCATTGTCTCTTTGCCAACTGCAATTAACTGGATGCCTGGCAGTGACCTTAGATATAAAGCAGAGCTCAGATCTGGTTCAGGCATCAGTGTGAGAACAGCTTCAAAATGGTGAAATCACAGTTTAAAATGCTTCGATTCCAGCGCTGATCTGTAAAATGCCACAGGTTATGAGCAGAAAGCACCAAATGCTGCCAAGTCTGATAACACACAGGTGAAAGGCAACATGCATGTGCATAAGAAAGACACATGCAAACCTCTATCCCTCATTTAGCCCATCTTGTGCCCCCAACCACTAACCAGCGCACACACACACACACACACACACGCGTGCGCACACACACACGCGCGTGCACACACACACACACACACACACGCTCACACACACACACACGCGCGTGCGCACACGCACACACGCACACGCGCGCACACACACACACACACACACACACACACACACACACACACACACACACACACACACACACACACACACACACACACACACAGTGGTGCCCACTTGTGACAGTGCAAATACCCTCTAACAACCTCCATCTGGCACAGGCTGAGGTTGTTGTGGAAGGGTGGAGAGTGAAGAGGGAGGGGGGCATTTCCTGAGGAAGCAGCTGGCTGCCTTCAGGGCCATGGAACTGCAGGATTATAGGGATGCAAAGGTGAATGTGGCACAGACCACAATGTACAGAGGGTGGCAGAACAGGGGTGGTATCGTTTTTAAAGAGCCTCAGAACTTGTGGCATGGCTGCGGTGCAGTAGTTGAAGAGTACCAGGGTGAGAGCTGAGGTGCAGATTACCCCCCAGAGCGGGAACACAGCTCTGTGTCCTTGAGGTTAACCTGGCCTCATTTTTAGCCTACATTTCACCACATTCAGCTGTATGGGACATTATGTAGAAGGACAAGGAGGATTAGCAGAACAGCTCCTGCTCTCTGACACTCAGCCAAATAATTCAAATAATGGATGCGCTGATATTGCACTGTATTGCACTGACAATCATGCCAAAAAATGTTTTTGTCCAACTGTTTATGAAACACTTCTGACAGTGTATTGTTCACCTTGTTGAATTTGAGGAACTCAAGCATTATTCCTTGCCCTTTAGCGATGGACAGGCAGGATGAGATCATCCCTGAGCACCCAAACAACAGCAATATCCGGTGCAGTCCACAAGACAAACGCTGCATACAGAAGACCCTGGCACGACACCCTCCCAAATCCACAAATCAGAGAAGCAACACCGCCAGGGAGGAGACCAAGGCGGCGCTGGTGAGAGAAACAATCTTCTGACATCTTATCAGTTTCAACAGAAAACAACACACCCGGGCAATTCCCTCTGCAGAACACGCCTCAGCCGCAGCAGGTGTTTTACATTAGGGCTTTATAGTTCCAAAGCCACAAGCGTAACAGTCAGGTTATAAATTGTACAAATTAGTTATTTACACACTGTAACATTTAGTTGCGGTCTTGTGAAATAATGTACAGGTGGACATTGACATCAACATGCAATTTGCTGTTTTAACATTGGCAGGAGCATGATCATAACATCCCCATTAATCAGTAACAGGCTGTTTTTACCACATTTTAGTAGGCTACATCCATCTAACAAAGCAATGTGTTACACAGCAATGCCAGAGTGTCTCACATTTAGATTTATTTGAGCTGCCCACCCAGGACGGTTTTATTATTTTTGGATATTTATGTTTATACTTTTTTGTGTTTTTAAAGTCTGTATGGGGAATGCAGCTGAACTGGCTGTGCTAAAATCTGCCAGAATGATATATTCACATGTGATAATTACATGGTTATAAAGTAAATGCAACCAACTCAAACTGTTAACGGTTGTCGGCATTTCTTGGCGTCAAATTAAAACTCATGATGCGAAATTTAGGTATCACAACACGACGGCACTTTGACTTTGCCATCATGATTTATTTATTGAAATCCAAGTCAAAGCCGGGATTTTTCCCAAGAAGGTGAATTTAATATCCCAAATTTGAAAACAGCAAGTTCCCAGATCTGAAGGCAATGTGCTCAGCAGGTGAAATAGAATATGTGAGTTATAAGCTTTTACTGTAAATCCTTTTGGATTTAGTATTTCCTGTTTTCCCAGTTTGCCAAGTGTTTTTTTTCTTAAATATACTCTACTTTTTTTTGGACATTTATCTAGATGTATTATTTATTCGTTTCATGATTAGCTGAAACGATCTCATAACTCATGGTGGCGGATTTTTCATTTTACCTCATGATTTTCTTGTCCATTTTGGAAACTCGAGACTTTCCATTATTTTCATACACAGCAAATTTTCTTATGCCACTGCAAATATCTATGTGCATCTACATCTGGAACTCTGCTGATTTGTTTAAATGGTTTCTCCTACAGGCTCCATGTCGTGCTGAGCTACAAAGAGCACTGGACAGATTGGCATCAAATACCCGCACACACGATGATCTCTTCACAATCCCTATACCCAACTGCGACAAGAACGGAGACTTCCACGCTAAACAGGTCTGTGATTTCAAGCACACACTGAGCAGACCACTATTTGGCCGTGTGTTCTGGTGAACTGTGAATCTCCATTATTAAGCCAGTACAAATAAAAATGCATCTCTGTACTTCAAACAGTTCCTTTCAAACTACATCAGCAATCTGTGGGCCAAAACACAACACATGACTGCAGCCGATGAAATATTGTCTTACTAGTTCAAGATCAACACAGAAGTGTCTCCAAGCAGACTGTCGTGCTAATGCCAAGACCTTATTTTTCTAAGCTCACATGAAAAGTGATTTACTTTCAGAAATCAAGAGTTGAACTATGTGTGTAAAGTGGTTTCCCCTAAACTGTTGAACAATAATCACTTTATTGCTGTGATGGATGCAATTAGCTTTTGGATGCAGTTACTTTTTTTTGTTATTCTGACTTTGCAAGATTGGGCAACTATGCAGATAAGAGTGAGAGAATCAGAGAACATAAAAACACAGATAAGACTGCCCTGAGCTGTATATGCAATCAAAGCAGCAGACGCAGAGTTAGTGATAAAAGGAAAAGCTCTGCTAAGGCCCCGGTCATCAAGAGTCTGAGTTATGTTGATTGTGTAACATGGTTAAAGTATCTCTGTCTGCTCAGATTTACAGGCATCTGTTTACTGTTTAACTAAAACTGCACTGTGATAAAAATTATAGGGAAGTAAAGCACAGGTCATGAGGGACAACTGGGAGTCATTTCACAGCGAGGTTGCTCTGAAACTGTTAACTGGTCTTGGAGGCTTTTTGAAACTGTAAATCACTACAGAAAAAGTACAAAATCGTGTAATAAATTTTGTGTTACAGTAATCAAAAGCTACCACTACTTTAACAGTAGTTACGAACTCATGTGACAAACCTCAGAGGATTTTAATCTAATAATTACATTACTTAAAATACTTCTCCCAGTTTGTTTAAGGCAACTTTAAGTGCCAGCAGGGTGTGAGTGACTTTAATGTATGACTCTGTTTTTCTTTTAAATGTGGTTTGCTGATAAAATATTGTTATACCTGACAAACACCTTTTTAACCATTCATGCAGGACAAAGCCCAGAGCTGCATTGACTCCTCTGTTCAAGATAATCAAACTGGTCTGTAACCTTTGACCTAGTGCTCAGTTTTATATAAACCTGATTCTTTACAGCAGCAGCACAACATGCGGCAAACACAGCTCTGACATAACATCACCTTATAAAACACGGTAGACATGTTAGCAAACATTTGCTTATTTACACATCCAGCAAACATGGAGCAACTCTCTCTCTCTCTCTCTCTCTCTCTCAGGGAAATGTCCTTCTCTTTACTGGTGCTGCTAAATGCTCCACAGCTTGTCGTTAGCTTTGTCAGGGTGGGTCATGGATTTTTAGAGCTTTTTTGTTGGAAACAGCTGCTGAAAACCTACTGATGAGAACAGTGAAAGTAGAAGTGCGAGCAGGGAAACCAAAATACTGATTCAAAAAAAGCTATAAAGAGCTGTAAAGCTGGGGCGCCTCAGTGGCTCACTTAGTAGAGCATGTAATATTAAGTCTTAGTCCTTACCGCGGCGGCCAGGGTTCGAGTCTGACCCACGGCCCTTTGCTGCATGTCATCCCCTCTCTGTCTCCCCAACCTTCCCGTCGCTCTCTCTCACCGCGGCTCTCATAAAGGCATAAAAGATCTGTAAAGATCTGTAAAGCTGAGGCTAACTGCAGAGTGACCCCTAGCACATTACATGCAGTCCTCTGATCCATTGTTAATACAAAAATATTCAGCTTTAATATTTGCGCCTGAAGTTAAAGGTGTTACACGACAAGAATATTTCATCGATCTTTTATGCCCACAGTGTCATCCTGCACGCGATGGCCAGCGGGGAAAGTGCTGGTGCGTGGATCAGAAGACGGGCACGAGGCTGCCGGGACCGTTGGAGCAGCGAGGGGATCTGGACTGCCACCAGTTAATGACTGCCACCCTGAGGGATTGAGGAGTGGGGAGTGGCAGTGGGGGTGCAGGACCAGCTGAATTCCACTGGTGCTTATTAGTAGAACTACATAAGGAAAGGACTTCGCCCTAAAGCCTCACCTCACCTGAGGCCAACGGTACTTGACCTTGCGCAACAAAAAGGAAACCATTTAATTGAGTTCTTTTGCTATTTTGTTTCTGTGTGTGACAGTATGTGATCTCTGAGTCTTTTGAGCACTTGTTGTGTATTGTTTCTACTATGTGAACCTAAGACCGATAGTCTTTAGACACATGCGCTTTAAAGTAACAGGTGGCAGAAAAAAAACCTTCCACAGATATGAGTTGTAGTTGTGATCTTTGTTAGAGAGCAAATGTGTTGTTTTCTCTAGTCTAACTTCAGTGTAGTATTCTTGAAAAATGACAAGAAAATGCATCAACCCCACCAGATAGTCAGATGTGAGACAAAACAGGAGCTGTTATATTCTTTCTGGAGCACTAGATCAGTTGGAAGTACTGCATCAGGACAATCCAGAAAGACTATCAATTAAAAAGGATTGTGTACTAGATTTTCACACAATATGTGTAAGTGGTTGTAATATGTGGCTCTTATTTTACTGTCCTATATGTCGTAAACCCCACCCATCTGGTAAGTAGGTAAAAACAAACCATAAAATGTCTTTGCAAACACAAAGTCTAGTTAAGCGACAACACAAGAGTAGCAATAATAGATGGGATGAGAACAACAGATGAAAAAAGAAACAGGGGTAACAAAGGAATGCAACAACCCCCTGCCTTGAGTTATCAAATGATAAGCCATAGCTTTTCACAACATGGAGACCAAAGTTAAAAGTGGTATTTGTTTGAAAAACTGTATCTCTGAAAGCCCAGAATAGATTTGCTTCATTACCCCGCGGTTCACTCTGCATCCCCCTCTCTCTGCCGATGAGCTCTCCTGCACTGTGGTCCAGAAGGACTGGCAGTGTAGCTGGGCTGGAAACTCTGTACACTGCTGATAGGATAATCTTATTTTTCCAGCTGGTGCTAAGATGCCAGTGTGACTCTCATGTTTGTATGAATATGTTTCAACATAGAGGATTTCTCTCCAAACAGACTGCTTAGCAGATCTTTGGTGGTGCTATATACTGATTGTGCCAAAATACAAAAAAAAAAAAAAACGGGCATTGTTTTGGATTGGAAGAAGAAGACTGAGATTTTCAGGAAGTGGCGCAATTAGCATCGGCAAGTCTGAGGATCACCTCTGCACTAGCTATTGACAAAGGCTTTCCATGTGTGTTTTCATGTTATTGTTAAAATATGAAACCAACATCCCACATTAGCTTTGCACTATCAATACAGCTAACTGGCTTTGTGTTTCATTGGCCAGTGTTGTAAATAGCAGGTATGATGTGTTTTAAATACACAAGCGGAATGTAATAACTTTTAATGATTATGGTAACAATGCAGCTTCTAGTTAACATGAAGCTTTGACTGGGGGACTCCTCTGTTAATCAGACACAGCTAGTTATGAGTTTTCTGTAGGGCATCACACTAACAATTAAAAGGAGTTTGTTACCAGTGCAAGTGACATAGCTTCTCCTCAAATATTTTACATACAATAGACAAGGCTGGTTATATTCTTATAGAAATTTGATTGTACTGGAGGAGTGCATTAGCAGGTTTAAGCTAATGGTGGTGTTTGTCATCACCGGATATGGACAGCCTGCTCTATCTGTTCCATGGGACACTTTGGTTTATAACTGGCTAAAGAAAAGACTCATCTTGTGTGGATGGACGGTCATTACTGGTGTTGGTGTCACTTTGGCAGAGTAGCAAGTCAGGTCGTTCCCACACAGAACAGCATTAATGTCAACTTAACAAACCTTTAGTGCGTAGATCATGATGTAGTAATATCACAGATGATGAAAAGAAAACACAGCCACTGTCATACAGTGGATTTTTTGCTCTTTTTGTTTTCTGTCTCCACACTCTGATGTTACCTCAATATCAGTTAAGCTTTAAATATGACTATTTGAGCACAGCACACTGAAGTGAGGTTAATTCAGCTCCACACAGAAATAAGAAAAGTGCCATGAAAACTTTTCTTCTCATTATCACTATTATAAATATTATAATAATTATTATTATTATTATTATTATGCATTTTTTGCACATTTTCCATACTGAATTTGGTCTAATCTTCTTAAAAAGCAGTAATATATGAATATATAATTAGAGTCAGAGAAAAGAAAGGTGCAACGTAGTAAAACATAAAACCTGCTGGTGTGAAGTAGTTGCTCTCACCCACTAATCCCAACAAAACCCAACAGCTGATATGGGCAAGCTCATCCCCAAAATAAATCTGACTAATGTTGTCTGTTATCATCAGACCTTCTCTGGCCTTTCTCAATCCTGAACGTACTTGAGGTTGTGAGGGTGAAATTTACAAAGAATTAAAACAATACCCTACTGTCTGTACACCTAATAAACATTGAAGGGTGCATTTTAGTGCACTTTGTCTTCTATGATTTTGCAACAAAACTCACTCACTTTAAATAATAAAAACTTAAAGAGAATTGCAAATAATTTTCCACAGATTCACAGCCTGTAATGTTTAATCATATTATACAATTCAAACACAAATGATCAAAGGTAACTTATTTTCTTGTCTCTGTGTTGGCCTAGTTATTCTGCCGTATCTATAATATCAGTCAGAAATCCACACTTTTGATCCTTAGTTACTAATAATACTAAAGAAATTGAATCTAACCACTGAAGCCATGGTTAGTTTATATGCTGGAAATAGAGTATTGTCACCTGATGACCAATGTCACTAAAGAAGAAATGTATCCAAAGGTAATGCACCAAAATACAGACAGATAGAAAGAAGATGGTCTGAGTGGAGAATCATTGCTACAGCTTAAAAATATCAAAAACCAAATATCCTAAAAATCGTTCCAAAGACCACAATGTATCTGGAGACATCAATACTCATTCAGTGAACTGCATGCACACAAAAAAAGTTCCAGCACAATCCTATCTTATCATTCATCAATTAATGAAGTGTTACTAAACACATTCAAGCACATTTCTCTGTTAAACAGTCTTAATCTTTGAGAGAGAAGGCAAATGGTTTTGGCTTTGATTTTGTAAAGGCCTTCTAACTACATAAACTGTGTATTTAAGCTATAGTACATTGCTTGATCTCTAACTTTTGCTGAACTGAACTGTAATTGCATTTCTCGAGAATAGACTGTTCCTGTTTGCCTTTGATATTATCCGTTAATGTGTAGAAGATATGAAGTAATGTTTTTGCATGCATCCAAATGGACTGGGGTTGGGAACAGCTGGGGTCTTGTGTATCTTGTCCAGAACAGGACTCTTATATTCAAACACTGAAGTGATCAAAGGACTGAAATAATAGAGTTTCAACCGATGAAATAATCAATTGCATTGTAAATGTTTACCTGATGAAAATGTACACATTGTAATACATCAATTAAAACACTTTAGAAACTACAATGTTGTTGCGGTTATTATTAGTAGCAGGAGTATTATTAGTAGTAGTTGTTTTAAATGACTTTGACTTCTTACAGATGTGTCAGTACCAGCATATACTGTATGTTGGCCAATACGTTACAAGAAGCTGCTGTATGGAAAATGCCAAAGATATATTTTGTAAGGATGGTTTTGACTGAAGTTCAGTGTACTTACATAAATAATGGTTAGAACAAGTTTCCTTTTAGCTTGTAGCTTAAAACTTACTGTTATATTTGCTGAATCTTTGTATTTTTCAACTGCAAAATTTCATGTGAAATATCTTGGCCACAAAATATCTTGAATATCTTAATTAAAGATTTAAATATGCGTTTATGTAAAAAGAAAAACTAAATTGGAGGATAAATTGTATCAGATTTTTAAACTCAAATATCGGTATCTGCCTAAAAAATACAGTATCGGTCAAACTATTAGTAGTAGCTGTAGTAATGGTAGCAGTAGTGCTATTCAAAAGAAAGAAATGATATGTGAATCAGCCAAAAGTAAGCAAAGGAGCTATAGATAGCAAAATTAAACAAGAAACAAAGATCTGAATAAAAAGCTGGTGCATCAAAATGTGATGGGTTGAGTTCCACATCTAAATGTACAATGATCTAAATTGTTGATAATACTTCAGAGCTTATCAGTCAACCTACTGCTTTCATCAAAAGGTCAAAATGTTTTGCTGCCAGGCTGGAGGCAGAAAACTAAAACATCTACAGAGGACTTTAATGATTTTATGAAACCAACTAAGTCAGAAAGGATTATGTGTGTGTGTGTGTGTATATATATGTATGTGAAACTCTATTATTTCAGAGTAAACTTTCAAGTCTGCTTAGTTCCACTGCCTGAGTCTATTTTGGAGAGCTCTGTGGGCTTAAGAACTAGGTCTGAATCTGCATCACAAGAACAGCTTTACAGGTTTTTCTCTGATTGATTCAAAATGTCACAGGCCCTCTTCTGCCCCTGGGCATCCACAATCCCACAGCTGTGCCGGGGAGGCCCTGCGTGAGTGTCTGTGGTAAGCCTGCACAGTAGCTTACAGGAGGCATGTGACCTCCATCCTACCTCCAGATGTACTCAATCACAGGTGTCCCGTGCTAAACAAAGTCCTGCCCATGCTTTGTGTGGAATCTGCTCACTGTCCCATCCACAGAGCTTTCTGGTCATTGTCTGGTGAGTGAAAGCAAGATGAGGCACCACACCTGGAGATGGGAGCACAACAGTGTCCGTTGGCATATTATACAGGATACAGGTCAAGCATAAATAGAATAAGCTCTCAAGTGTGCAGTGTAAACAGAAAGAAACAGGGTCACAATGAACACAATCAATTAACAAATCCAAAACAAGTACTATTCAGGTTGAATGGACAGAGATGTAGGCTAAATCCTACTGGCTTTGGATTGTTATCTTTAGGCAACACACTATTACAACTATTGACCTGGGCGGCTCTCAAACAATGTGAGCAAGAATGCAAAGTATTTCAGTTCTAACAACAAGGGACCAGTGAATACAGCAACCTTGATTTTTCTCAAAAGCCTAGTAGCCTGTGAAGTGTCCCTAATGCAACTTACAGTATGGTGACATAATAAATCATTCCAACTTTTATGATATTATAGTCTGAGATTATTACCTTGCAGAAAAGGTGTAGAGCATCAGCACTGACATGGCACATTTTTGACACGAAGTAATGTTTTGCAGTCAGGGTAACAATGTCTGTCAGCGTTTTCCTTCTACATAACTCAGGAATTACAGGCTACATTGTGTTTTGAGCTATGGAAGTAAATTGTGAAATCCTTGTTAGGAGCACTGCGTTATTATGATACCTTCTCCTTTTCTCTGAATGGCTATCCTTGAGGAGAAAGGTGTTTATACTGTCATATCAATGAGTGAGGGCTGCAGCAGTGACAGCTGAGGGCGATGAACATCAGCATTGAGGCAGGGCACAGCTGAAATGAGGAGAGGGTGGGGGTGCAATTCTGGAAGATTCTGTAGGAATCTTACGAGTGGACCCCATTTCATTCGTTTATTGTGGGGACCGTTTCTCTGAGCTAGGTGGTTAGCCTTCCCCGTCAAAGCCCCAACGTCCACACTGTGGTGGGGACTAAAGGTTTTAGGGTGAGTTTTCTGGCCATCACTTCAGTATACATGCTTGGTTGTCACCATCAAAATCAATGGAAATTTGTAAATCTTTAGATGTGTTGGTTTGACCTGACGTTGCATGCTAATAATATCTCAGATGTCATTTTCTTTTCATTGAAGTAGCTCAGCTACGTAACCAGTTAGCTAGCCGTCAACCTGCTGGTTATTTAGACCAACTAAAGTCAATTAAACTGGTGAGCAACAACTAACCACATCTAACATGTGTCTACTGTCGTAACTTCATAATTAAGCTACAATTAAAGTCATCTCACGCACGTTAACTACATCTATCGATGGCTTCTGTCGCAGACTAGCTAACCGAACGTTAGCTCAGAAACGACAAGTGACTAGCTACATTGGTGGCTACTAGCTAGCATGAATACATGCTAACGTTAGCTTGTAAGCTACGTTACGGCTCGTTTGAGGATCCCGTAGAGATGTAGCCTTAGATGAAAGGTGAAAACCAGTCGGTCCTCACGTCAACTACCGGTGCTCTTTCACCAATTACCATATCCAAATAGTCACCATTCCTTTGGAATTTAATGCGACCAACACAAATCAACGTTGTTATAATTACTTTAACTAGCATGAAATGGCTTGCAAGTTATATCTACCAGTTTTACAGGCGGTCAGTGTAAAAAATAAATCACGTTATGCTACCTTAAAGCTAACGTCGATGCTAGGCAGTGTTAGCAACTGTCTGACAGTCATTATCGGCATCTCTTTGTTTTTTGATATAAATTGTTATTATACCCTAAAATGTGTTTATTGCAGAGCCAATGACTGGAATAGACTGATACCCACTCATCTCTTCAAAGATGTCAAGTAAGGAGTTGGGAGTGCTTTGGCTAGATGTGATTTTAATCTCTTTAGTAGGTGATGGTATTAAAATGCATGTTCAAATACATCAGATCTTTCTATAAATACATGTGAAGCGATATAACCACAACACTGCAATATCATGAGTTTATTAAAAGAGAGTTCCGGTGACACAGGTTTGACCTTATTAGTGATGTTTTATTTAATGTAGAAAGCATTTCTAGTTGTTTGGCATATCATTGGTAAATAGGGTTGACTAAATCGAATGAAGTTGGACAACTGGAAATAGTTGGTAGCTGCTAGTTGCAGCTGTTTCACTGCTTATGTTTCATTTGGACCTTTTCTTTCACAACAGAGAGACCATCCTATGCCCCTCCCCCTCCCCCTGCTCCTACAACTGTAAGTATTCCTTAATAAGTGTAGCACCAAATATTATCTGGGTATTTCAAATTAAGCTGATTTTGCTATCTGGAGACTTCATTTTAGAACAGTTTATGCTTTGTCAAAATATATTTTACAAGCGGCCAGTTTTTTCCACAAACCCGGTTAGTGACACAAACTGATGTGCTGATACACCACTGCTTCTGAAAATGATTATTTCCTTATAGCCCCAGCATGAATGCAAGTTTCTTTGTTTTGCATTTTCCCAGCTTGTTTCATTGGTTTCTTTAATTTTTTGCTTTGGGCTTTTCCCCTCTCCTTCTTTTATGTCATTTCTCATTCGTGTTTCTGTCTCATTTGTTTCCATCAGCAAATGCCCAACACTACCGGGTTTGTGGGGTACAACCCATACAGCCATCTGGCCTACAACAACTACAGACTGGGAGGGAGCCAAAGCAGCAACAGTCGGGTAACGGTATGAATATTAACATAGAGAAAAACAAGGTGACTGAAAATGTCAGGCAAACCCAAATGGAGAAAATAAAATCTGTAACAAATAGTTTCCAGTTAAGTTTCACACAGCACTGAACAGTCTGCTTGCTTAGTCTAGGAAGAACATTGCAGAAGCCTCTGCAAGCATCAATAGCATTTGAGCTTTCACAAGACTGAACTTTGCTTTATTTAGAGCAAATGAGATTAGATGTTAGATTTATCATTTCCACTGTTCTAATGAGCAGATGTTGCAGAATAGTCAGTATGAGAGGTCTAACTCATTCCATTACTGAGACTGAATATGAAATGCGTGTCATTCTAAACTCCCTCTGCTGTCTACATCACGGTGCAGATTGGCTCAGTCCATCTGTGTGTATCCAAATACCACCTGCCTTTCAAAGTCTGCATTTCTGACAGCCATGTTAAGTAACCCATGCCATCAGTGTTGCCATGGCATTACAGACTCGCTGCTCAGCATGGCTCTGGCTGCTGAGCAGTAATTTAGTCGCTGCATGCAAGCTGTGGTTGGCTGACTCTGATAATGGCATTATGTCTCGCAGTAGGCAAATCTCAGCTTAAGTGAGATTTTTGAATTTTTTTTGTTTTTATTTATTTATTTTTATTTATTTATTTATTTTTTATGGCCAACGCTATTCCATTGCAGACTGTGGGGTTCCTGACTTGTGTATGGCCTCAAACTGTCATTAATTGAATCAAGTTAATTCAAGTGATAGGAAATTACTTGAATGCATCATGTATATGATTCCAAGTGTCATCCTTCTGATAGTTATGTGTCAATTTACACAACCATGCACCAGCTTGTAGTTACACACTCACAATCTGTACTCAGCATTTTAATGGTTGCCTGATCACTCAACAGCAACCATGCTATAAGGTGACTCTTTTTCTGTCTTACCAGAATTCTTCTGGAATAAATATCCCAAAGCCGCCCAAGCCACCTGATAAGCCATTGATGCCATATATGAGATATAGTCGTAAGGTAAGTACACATTGTGTAACTGCTGCATTTTGAATCAACATGTGCTCTGTTGGAAGACAGGGATGCTTTGCTTATAAGATATTCTATCAGCTCAGAGTAAGTAAGACATACATTTTTGTTTCAGACACTAATAGTTGTTTATCGAGGTAGGTGTTGAGCCAAATTAAGCCATGACTTAGATAGGTCAGTCCACATCACATAGTGGGATTTATCCACTTGGAGATGGAGCTTAAAGCACACGGCCTCCTCTGGTTTGTGACCTCTCTGCAAAGAGATAACCACTTATAGCCCCTCCAACCCAACCCAACCCCACACCCATGTCTGGTTCTCATCACCAGGTTTGGGATCAAGTAAAAGCCTCCAATCCTGATCTGAAGCTATGGGAAATTGGGAAGATAATCGGTGGCATGTGGAGGGACCTCACTGATGAGGAGAAACAGGATTATTTGAATGACTACGAAGCAGAGAAGGTTGGTTGTTTTACAAGGGGTGTTCATGGGGTTTTTCTGATGGGTGACCAGTAGATGTGTCTCCAACAGTTGTGGGTCCCTCCAGTCATCATTCCTTCCTTTCTAACAGTCTTGAGTAAACCTCTTTCCTTATTTTGTAATAGTTGATAGAAATGAGGGGTCCACATGTTTTGTGTGCTTGCTTTCTCTGTTTCCTTGTCATTCCTGTCATCTTTTCCACCGTAGATTGAGTATAATGAGAGCATGAAGGCCTATCACAACTCGCCAGCCTACCTGGCCTACGTCAATGCAAAAAGCCGTGCTGAGGCAGCTCTGGAAGAGGAGAGCCGCCAGAGGCAGTCCAGACTGGACAAGGGCGAGCCTTACATGAGTATTCAGCCAGCAGAGGATCCAGATGGTAAGGCCACTCAGCTAAATGCTTTGTCTCCCAAGGTTTAGAGCACTGTGACAGAGCTGTAATTACTGTAAAACGACCACACAGAGTTGCCAGTCCGCACACCAAGAGACTGTTATCTTTTCCCCTCCTCCTACACGGCTACAACCATCCACATTTTTGGTAATGCTACCTTTGAAATGCCATTTCTGCTTTTAAGCTGCAAAATGGAGCAAAATTTGTCTTTGTTTTGCACAACTGTTTACATTTTGTAGGTATTCTTGGCATTGGTTTAGACATAATTGCAAAATTTACATTCTTTTCTCTGTTGTTTTAAAGACTGACGCACACACGTTATACACACAGGCCAGAAGAAGACGTTTGAGTTACACCCACCTCAAGGAAATGATGCTTGTCTGGGGTCTGGCTGGGTTACAGTAGAAGATAATGATGTACAGGAAAACTACAGATAAAACCATTTGCTATTTAGAAACACCCCAGACCATAAAAATGTCAGAGCTGGTATCCCAGCGGGTTATGTTCTCAACAGACTGCACGTACGTCAATGATTAAATAAGATTTACCTCCCCAGGTGGCTACATATTCTGAGATTGTGATTTATTAAATACAGTCTTAAAGAAATTCTTCTCTAAGCTGCTGCCATACGCCTGGTAGAAAACAGCTCATAGAGATACTCACAGGTGCCTGCTAGAGACATGAAGTCAAAAATAAATGATGGATCTATCATACACTGTGTTAACTTCAGCTGTCAAACTAACCAACAAAACTACATTAACTATAGTTGTTGAAATTATGTTGTAATCAGGACATTAGGCATTCAGCACGTTCTATAGTTTTACTTTACGTCTGTGATGCAAAATAACCTGAAACAACATTATGCATAGGGAAAGTGTTTAAAGTAAAAATGGAAAAATGGTGAGACTGAATTCCACTGAATTTGTGAGCACAAGAGAAGCTTAATTCTCACACCCTACAGTCAGAATGTTTTTCCTCCCTTGACTGTTTCCTGTTGTGGTGTCAGAGCACCGACGTGAGCACCTTTGAAACTTTCAACATGGCAGATGAGATTCATTTCCGCTCTCTGGAGAGTTTCAAGGGTGCAGACATGGGTGCACAACAGAAGCTCAGGTGATAGCCACTGAGAGCTCTTGTTGCATCATGAAGACGTTCAGCAAAGTTTTGCCACAGCAAAGCCAAAAAGGAGTGGCACATGTATGATAGTCTCGAGCAGTGTTGGCAAATGGAAAAATAAAAATGGAACCAACTGATAAATAAAAATGCTGATTGAGAAAGAAAAAATCTATCACTGTAAAAAATTGTATTGTTAAATATATTTGTGAATCCATCTCTATATTAGTCAGCAATACAGTGCATCCGGAAAGTATTCACACCTCTTCACTTTCCCCCACATTTTGTTATGTTACTGCCTTATTCCAAAATAGATTAAATTCCTTTTTTTCCTCATTAATCTACACACAATACCCCATAACGACAAAGCGAAAAAGGTTTTTAGAAATTTTTGCAAATTTATTAAAAATAAAAAACTGAAATATCGCATGTACATAAGTATTCACACCCTTTACTCAGTACTTTGTTGAGGCACCCTTGGCAGTGATTACAGCCTCAAGTCTTCTCGGGTATGAAGGTACAAGCTTGGCACACCTGTATTTGGGGTATTTCTCCCATTCTTCTCTGCAGATCCTCTCAAGCTCTGTCAGGTCTTTCCAGAGATGTTCAATCGGGTTCAAGTCTGGGCTCTGGCTGGGCCACTCAAGGACATTCACAGACTTGCCCTGAAGCCACTCTTTCGCTGTCTTGGCTATGTGCTTAGGGTCGTTGTCCTGTTGGAAGGTAAACCTTCCCCCCCCAGTCTGAGGTCCTGAGCGCTCTGGAGCAGGTTTTCATCAAGGATCTCTCTGTACTTTGCTCCGTTCATCTTTCCCTCAATCCTGACTAGTCTCCCAGTTCCTGCTGCTGAAAAACATCCCCAGAGCATGATGCTGCCGCCACCACACTTCACCGTAGGGATGGTATTAGCCAGGTGATGAGAGGTGCCTGGTTTCCTCCAGACGTGACGCTTGGCATTCAGGCCAAAGAGTTCAATCTTGGTTTCATCAGACCAGAGAATCTTGTTTCTCATGGTCTGAGAGTCCTTTAGGTGCCTTCTGGCAAACTCCAAGCGGGCGGTCATGTGCCTTTTACTGAGTAGAGGCTTCCGTTTGGCCACTCTACCATAAAGGCTTGATTGGTGGAGTGCTGCAGAGACGGTTGTCCTGCTGGAAGTTTCTCCCATCTCCACAGAGGAACGCTGGAGCTCTGTCAGAGTGACCATCGGGTTCTTGGTCACCTCCCTGACCAAGGCCCTTCTCCCCCGATTGCTCAGTTTGGCTGGGCGGCCAGCTCTAGGAAGAGTCCTGGTGGTTCCAAACTTCTTCCATTTTCGAATGATGGAGACCACTGCAGAAATGTTTTGGTACCCTTCCCCAGATCTGTGCCTCGATACAATCCTGTCTCGGAGGTCTACAGACAATTCCTTTGACTTCATGGCTTGGTTTCTGCTCTGACATGCAGTGTAAACAGTGGGACCTTATATAGACAGGTGTGTGCCTTTCCAAATCATGTCCAATCAATTGAATTTACTACAGGAAGACTCCAATCAAGTTGTAGAAACATCTCAAGGATGATCAGTGGAAACAGGATGCACCTGAGCTCACTTTTGAGTGTCATAGCAAAGGGTGTGAATACTTATGTACATGCGGTTTTTCAGTGTTTTATTTTTAATAAATTTGCAAGACTTTGTAAAAAACCTTTTTCACTTTGTCATTATGGGTTATTGTGTGTAGATTGATGAGAAAAAAAAGGAATTTGATCCATTTTGGAATAAGGCTGTAACATAACAAAATGTGGGGGAAGTGAAGGGTTGTGAATACTTTCCGGATGCAATGTATTTAAGTCAATTTGATTCATTTGGTATTGTTTTTATTTAATTGTCCAGCTTGTAAATTCTTTTAAATCCAATCTATAGAAGGATTAGATGTACTTTTTGGTCTATTATAATTCCTTCTTTAAATGTCCAATTAATAGTGATTGGCTAATTGCTATGAAATAAAATCTCAATTAATAATTGATACTTTATATTCTCCATTTTACATTAATTACATTTGAATCAACCAAACACCCACCATGGTGTTTTCCACTCCAAGATGCTGTATTTCTTTTTTGATGATGATCAATTACAGAACTTGTTTACTGCAGAAAAACAACACCGGGTTTTTGTTGTCTTTGTTAAAAAAAGACATGCTTTGCTTACAGTGCTGTCCTGGAATGGGTCTTGAATTATGCTAAAAATTTCTTAAGTGACTTGAGGATAGCTGTATACCAACCCCCTCCCCATACACCTTCACAAAGCCTGAGCAAAGGAGAATGGGAGAGAACTGATAAATAAAAATGCACCAAAATGATAGCTCACGAATTCAATATCAGATTTAAAGCTGTAGTTACTGTCACAGATGATTCTAAAAGTTCTGTAGTTATGTATTTTATTCTGAATACAAAAATTAAAGTAAAGAATCCATCTGAACCTAAGTCTTCATCACAGCAGAGTGTGGAAAAAGTAATTAGGGATGATTGTTGTCTTGAAGCACAGTAGATGAACTGTGTTTGGATTTTACCTTCCTGTACTATCAGCCTGTATTTAAATGGCCAATGAGTATACATCTAAGACAAAGACAAACATTTGTTGATAAATGAAAATTGCAGACTATATCTCAAAACTTCTGTCCACATACAGTGGGTTATAATTAACCACTTGTCCCATTCACCTAACAATAACGGTTCTGCTTTGCCTAAGGATGCATTTTGACATAATGGCCTATACTTAACTCTAACTCTAAATATTGAGCAATATCCTCCTTATGTTTACAGTGTCTTGATACAACAGTATTTGCATCATTTTGTTTTGTATCATCTGTGCAGTAGTTTGCCGAAGCCTCTAATACTCGTTTGTGACTGTGTAACACAGCTCTTCTCTGTGCCTTTTGACAGGTGTATAAAAATATATTTCCTCAAACAATTATGACAACTCAGATGTTTTTCATATCCTTAGATTACGATGATGGGTTTTCCATAAAGCACTCAGCTGCAGCTCGTTTCCAACGCAACCACCGTCTGATCAGTGAGATTCTCAGTGAGAGTGTAGTCCCAGATGTGCGGTCAGTTGTTACCACTGCTCGCATGCAAGTCCTCAAACGCCAGGTCCAGTCTTTGATGGTACACCAGGTATGATCAAGTTGTGGTCTTCTGATCTTCACATAATGGTGGCATATAACAGTGACAGCTTTGTTTTTGTGGCGTAATATTGTCATAACCCTGGTGCCTGTGTGTCTTGTATAACAGAGAAAGCTGGAGGCAGAGTTGCTTCAGATTGAAGACCGCCACCAGGACAAGAAAAGAAAATTCATCGAAGCCACAGAGTCGTTCACAAATGAGCTCAAAAGGGTACGGCATCTTTTACATCGAACTTGGTCATCACTTACTCGCACGCAAGCTTCATTTTGCATGTTTAACTGTACAGTGTGCAGCTCTGGTTATGTGCCAGTCTACATCTGCCTTACAGCCACCAGCTGCTGCTAACGCAAGCCACATGTTCTGGCAATCATATTGCTGTCATCATTTACAATTTGTAGCCCCTATAATAACTGTTTTGAAATGAGACGCAGCACTGTGCAGTGCAATGCACTGTCCACTGTTCACAACAGGCGGCGCCATTTATCCTTCACAGAGCCTTTACAGAATCCATTCACTTGAGTGAGAAGTCGCATCAAGACTGAACATGTACCGAAACACTGTTGTAGTTAAGAGGAGAACTAATTCTAATGCTAATTCATTTACATTATTTAACCAGATGAAGTTCTTACTTTGTCTCCAACCTGCTCATGCATGTTCAGCCAAAACTACACACAAAAAATTCAAATGAGCACATACAGCAAGCTACTGTTTTCACCTGTTTACATTAAATCCCCTATTAATGTACTGTTTAGCTGTGCTGTATGAAGGTGGAAGTGGACATGGAGAAGATCTCTGCAGAGATTGCTGCAGCAGAGGAGGCAGCCCGCAAACGGATTGCAGAACGTGAGAAGGATGCAGGAGAGCGAGGTGCAAGAGAGGCCCCCACCTGTGTCTTAGCAGAGGAAGAAAAACACATTTGTGCAACACATGGCAACAAGTCCCTGCAAAATTCTCTCAGTGAAACTAGCAACAAGGAGGGCGAGGACACAGA